>NC_138778.1:221189401-221721858 GCF_965119305.1 Pelophylax lessonae
TATTTGCAAATGAAAAGCGGTTTTAATAGGTTTCTGGGTATTTTTAACATACACATAATCAGACGCAGCGGTGCCGCTACGCCGATCTCTATTATTTTGCGGCATGCCGGATATTTAAGGCGAGCGCGGAGATTAAGAGACGAGTTACGGAGCAAAGGCAAGATTTGGTTAACAAACTACTACAGAGAAGGCTCGCCCCCCCCCAAAAAAAATGTTAAAACATTGATTTGATTCCTGTAAAATATTTACAGTATCTCACAAAAGTTAGTACACCCCTCACATTTTTGTAAATATTTTATTCTATCTTTTCATGTGACAACACTGAAGAAATTACACTTTGCTACAATGTAACGTAGTGAGTGTACAGCTTGTATAACAGTGTAAATTTGCTGTCCCCTCGAAAAAACTCAACAGTCAGCATTCACACCTGGGCGGTTTTTCAGCACGTAAAACACTCATCTCTAAAGTCTCAAAACGCCCAACAAGCAAAATCCTATTCATTTCAATGGCCCCTGTTCAGATATGAGCATAGGTGTGCGCAGCCAATTGCATTAGGGTGTGCACCCCAAAGCTCAAACACACATGACTTTCTCTGCAGCCTCAGCTGCACTGGACAGGGAATGAATGGGAAGTGCTCTGTGCTGAGCAGCTTCCTGTTCATTCACCAACTGAAGCATAGTAAACCTAGTTGTGTTCACAATGTTCATTTGGAAAAAGAAGGCACCAGTAAATTACATATTTACTAGCCCTTTTCCCCACTCTCCATCCAGAGTAGCACACCTGGCAGAGGGCACACCTGGCACACCCCCTGCGCACGCCTAAGGATATGAGCGTTTTGTCGCCTGAAGCTCAAAAAAGTAAAATGAGCTTCTTTTTCGGCTGCAAAAAAACCCTGAAAAAAGCCCATAAAAACGCCTGAAAACAATACACTCAGGTGTGAATGAAGCCTGACTGTCTAAACTGCTGTCAACAAAAGTGAGTACACCCCTAAGTGACAATGTCCAAATTGGGCCCAATTAGCCACTTTCCCTCCCCGATGTCATGTGACTCGTTAGTGTTACAAGATCTCAGGTGTGAATGGGGAGCAGGTGTGTTAAATTTGGTGTTATCGCTCTCACTCTCTCATACTGGTCACTGGAAGTTCAACATGGCACCTCATGCCAAAGAACTCTCTGAGGATCTGAACAAAAGAATTGTTGCTCTACATAAAGATGGCCTAGGCTATAAGAAGATTGCCAAGACCCTGAAACTGAGCTTCAGCACAGTGACAAAGACCATACAGCGATTTAACAGGACAGGTTCCACTCAGAACAGGCCAATTAAACAAAGTTGAGTGCACGTGCTCAGAGCCATATCCAGAGGTTGCCTTTGTAAAATAGAGGTATGAGTGCTGTCAGCATTACTGAAGAGGTTGAAGGGGTGGGGGGTCAGCCTGTCAGTGTTTAGATCATATGCCGCACACTGCATCAAATTGGTCTGCATAGCTGTCGCGACGGAAGGAAGCCTCTTCTAAAGATTATGCAGAAAAAAGCCCACAAACAGTTTGCTGAAGACAAGCAGACTAAGGACATGGATTACTGGAACCATGTCCTGTGGTCTGATGAGACCAAGATAAACTTATTTGGTTCAGATGGTGTCAAGCGTGTGTGGCGGCAACGGGATGAGGAGTACAAAGACAAGTGTGTCTTGCCTACAGTCAAGCATGGTGGTGGGAGTGTCATGGTCTGGGGTTGCATGAGTGCTGCCGGCACTGGGGAGCTACAGTTCATTGAGGGAACCATGAATGCCAACATGTACTGTGACATACTGAAACAGTGCATGATCCCCTCCCTTCAGAGACTGGGCCACAGGACAGTATTCCATCATGATAACGACCCCAAACACACCTTCAAGACAACCACTGCCTTGCTAAAGAAGCTGAGGGTAAAGGTGATGGCCTGTCCAAGCATGTCTCCAGACCTAAACTCTATTGAGCATCTGTGGGGAATCCTCAAATGGAGGGTGGAGGAGCGCAAGGTCTCTAACATCCACCAGCTCTGTGATGTCACCATGGAGGAGTGGAAGAGGACTCCAGTGGCAACCTGTGAAGCTCTGGTGAACTCCATGCTCAAGAGGGTTAAGGCAGTGCTGGAAAATAATGGGGGCCACACAAAATATTGACACTTTGGACCCAATTTGGACATTTTGACTCAGGGGTGTACTCACTTTTGTTGCCAGCGGTTTAGACATTAATGGCTGTGTGTTGAGTTATTTTGATTGGACAGCAAATTTACACTGTTATACAAGCTGTACACTCACTACTTTACATTGTAGCAAAGTGTCATTTCTTCAGTGTTGTCACATGAAAAGATAGAATAAAATATTTACAAAAACTGTGAGGGGTATACTCACTTTTGTGAGATACGGTATGTATTTATTTTTATTAAAATATTTATGTAAAAAAAATGGGGGTTACACATGGCTGCCAATCAGAACATAGCTTTTATTTTCCGGACAGATTAGAGTTGGGATCTGCATGGTTGCAAGCGTAAAATGTCCACCTTGTGAAACCAAAGGGGTTTACGTTCCCTGAAACTCTACAACAACTGCCAGAATTCAGCAGAGAAACACGTCTCAGCACTGCGTGTATAATATTATTTATAAGCTAAACAGTAAAAAAGCAAAACAAAATCTATAAAATAGTTAGCAGGGCAGGGGGAGGAAAAAGGGAATAACTACAAAATGAAAAAAAAAATTCAATTTAAACCAGAGATGGTATTATGGACGTACAATGCATGCCCTGCAAGTCGTACCTAGTATATCTCATTCCTCGAGAAATTAAAGTATGTGTTACATAAAGCCCAACTCCAGATAAGAGTAACCCACCCTCCTCTGTCTGATCACTGAGTTCAGATAGAAAAAAATTAAAAGGGATTGTAAAGTCTCAAAGTTTTTCACCCTAATGCATTTGGGTTAAAAACTTTATTTGCTGCAGCGCCCCCTCAGACTCCCCCTTTTTCTTATCTGAGCGTATACGTTCCAGCACCGTGCACAAGCCCAGCAGCTCCAGCTGCTGGCTCTCATCTCATTGCACAGATTGATAGAAGCAGGAGCCATTGGCTCCCGCTGCTGTCAATCAATTGCAGTGACACGGGAGTCCCACTGTCTGAATCCGTGGACACAGCAACAGGACTCGTGAGCGCGCCCGCATGGGTGCCCCCATGGAAAGCTGCTTCCTGTGGGGGCACCCGATAAAGAGGAGGAGCCAAGAGCGCCGCCAGGGCATCTCAGAAGAGGAGGATCAAGGCTGTTCTGTGCAAAACCATTACATAGAGGAGGTAAGTATAACATGTTTGTTATTTTTATAATAAAAAATCCGAACCTTTACAACCCCTTTAAAGTATGCATTGCATAAAGCCCAACTCCAGGAAAAAAGTAACCCTCTTCCTCCAACCTTTCTCTGTTTTCACTTACCCTAAAGTGTTACTAAACCCAGGAGCCTGCAGTCACTATATCTGCTCTCCCACAGTACGCTGAACATGGAAATGCAATTATTTTAGTAAATATAAACTGCTAAATACCTTTTCTCATCTCTCAACTTGTTTTCTTCCCTCCTGGACCGGAAGTGACATCATGACGTCGCTCTTCTCCTCCAAGGCCATAGAGGCGATCAAGGAGGATCTACTCTATGATCACCTGTGTGACCAGCTGGTGGCCCCCTCAGCTTGTTTCTCGGGTGAGCCAGCGAAAACTGTAAGCCTGAGATACATCAGTGAGCGGCGGAAGGGGACGGTTCTGAAAGTGGTCCAGCAGCTAATGAGCAGCTTGTACCTCTTTCATTAAAAAAAGCCAGCCGCCAGCTGAATAAAAAAATACTGGGGTCATGGCTGTTAGCTTCAGCCATAATTCTGGTAAACCACTTGCAAATTGCAACGTATATATAAAATGCCTATGGGCCCTTCCACATGACACCCCAATGCAACTTGAACCACGTGGCAAAGACCTTCTGTGTTTGGCCCGTTGCGGTACATTGGGCAGCCCGTTCACTTGAATGGGTTGCCCTAACACAATGTGTTAGAAGCATGCGGTTCTAGTGTTACTTCTAGTCACTCCCCAGGTTTCCAGTCCATAGATAGACAGTGTTGGGCAGAGGCAAAGGGAGCTGGGTCTGTACTCTGTGTTATGATTATATTGCATCTATTGCGCACAATTGTTATACCTTAGTATTCCTTACAGAGAACGTTTGACGCACCTATAAATAAAACTCGCCAAATTGCTTCACGGGAAAATAATTTCCATGATAAAGCCTAGGGCATTTTCCCCCTTTCCCCGCTACAAAAGATTACAAATCTAAAATTACCCGGCACTGAGCCTGTCGTGCCCCGAACCACCATCTGCATCCTCCGCCATGTTCTATGGACGTTTCATGTCACCAGCAAGGTCAGCCGGCTTTTATTTCTTCATGTTGTGTCTTTCTTTCCTCTGCACGCAGGTTTTCACATCAAAATAGAACCTTCTATTTCCTTTCAGAGGACAGGAAAAAAAACAATGTTCTAAAACGGAACATTTCATGAGTGTTTTCAATAGCTTCGATGTGATAGAAGCCTTTGAAGGATCCTATAATGCCTCTCTCCATTCATCGCTCTGATTCTACGCAATTGAGTCCCAACAGAAAAGGTACAGCACAGCGGCCTTGTTAACTGTCTGAGAGGTACCTACAGACATTAGATGATGCTTGTCTAACTGGCTAGGTGATGCTTGTCATTATCAGGGGTGCTTTATGACCCGGTGCGGTAGTCATTAGCCCAAAGTGACTGCTTTTAATGAACACGGGGGCCTATTCACTTTAAGGGTTTGTACACATTGGTGTAGCATTCCTTATGTTTGCTGTGTATCTTCCTGGTGCCCATCTTTGAGCTCCACTCAAGTGACTTCATCTGCAGGCATTTCCTGATCCCCTTCTTCAGTATTAAACTGTACATTGTAACTGTCAGCACTGGATCACCTGATGGTGGTACTGTGATTCCTTGGATAGAGGGTTGCAATTCCAGTGTCCACCAGCGGGTGCCTCCCAGCAGCCAACAGACCCAAGTAAGCAGTTTCCAGCTGATGCTGGCTACTGGGAGGGTGTTTATGTCTTCCTCTATTAGTGCCTCCCGCTACAGTGTTTTGTTCTGTTGCCAGATACTACTAGCCGTTACTGCTAGTAGTTATTCTGTTCCTGCTTCTTCCCTGTTTTCTGTACCGGTACCCTGCTGCCTTGTACCTGCTCCCCTTGTTCCTCATCCCAGTTTTGTTTCACCCTTCCTATTTGCTCACTGCATCTCCAGTTTTCCCTTGCTTTTCGTTGTTCCCCATTTTTTCTCTTTCCTCCCATTCATTGTAATTTTCTTTCAAGATTAAGATTATTTTGCTCCGTTGTCAGGGGGCCCCTAAGTGGCATGGGGCCCATAGGCTGGTGGTAATCCGGCACTGCATGACTGTGTCATCTGAGTTCCAGCATCTCAATAGATGGTGACCCTGGATGATGCTTGAACAAAGATGGCGCTATCCTCCTAGAGAGAAAAGCAGATGGAGGCATCATCAGGGGGAGAACTGTGATCTTTGAGATTTCTTAAATACCTAGAGGTGTTACTGACACATTACTTAGCAAAAATGCACTAATGAATAATATCCAATGCTAGGTCCACTTAAAAGAGAAGTTTGGGAATCAGGATTTTTTTTAGACTCATACCTAGGTGGATGCAGTATCGATCCAATGCTGCATCTGTCTCCTGCCAGCCCTAACACTGAAAACTGAGTGATCAAACACCGCCGATCACTTGGTTCTTAGAGCTCCCTAAGCAGAGAGAAGGTGACTGTCAGTCACCGGCTCTCTGCTCTGCCCCCCTCCCTCATTGGAGTGCTGGGCTGTGGAGGGGGCAGGAGTGGCTAGCTCAGACTCTTAGTGACTCACTAAGAGGCTGAGCCAGGTGCCAGTACAGGCATGTGGGTGGATCCCGACCATATGGTCGGGATCTTTCCTGAGCCTGCACCGGCTCTGTGACGTCAGCCCACACTGGGTTTCAGCCAGTTGTCTACTGAAAGCGGGTCACAAGAGTGCAGAATGGACTGCACTCCTGTGATGCACAGGAGAAGTACAGCCAAACAAGCTTTCCTTTAAAGGAAACGGCAAAGGGCAGCAACTAAGTGCAGTATGTAGGAAAAGATTTTATTAAAAATACCAAGTGGCAACTCACAAGATGCATACGGATAAGAGTATGTGAACCCCCCAGTGCGGATTTCTGTTGAGCCTCAATGTGTCTTCAGAAGCCAGGAAGCAATAGCTGTGTAGGACACCAGAAACCAAAACTGGAAATGCTGGAGCTACCCTAGAGTGCATGTACTGCGCAGAACCGGAAGTGACCTCACAACTGGGGGGTAGCATCATGGGAAGCATTGCTACATGTTTCAGAGCATAACTGTTCCTTTTTCAGGCCACTTACAACGTCACATGCACCTGGGAAATCGGTAAAACTCTGACCAGTGGAGAGGATATCCCACGCGGACGGCTGACGCACTATAGCACCTGCCACTCATATGCGTGAGGCCTAAAGAGTGAGTTTGACGTGAGTGCATTTTAGGTAACCCAGCATTCAGAATCTGCAGCTGGAAGAGAACAGTGGATGTATATTGAAGGGTTCCAATCTGCCGAGTCCTCAGGAGTTGGCATGGGATGAATGCGGCTCTTTTATACACACATTGGGGACGGCTGAAAAACACACTTCTTACCGAGACTGGCATCAATCAATCTCTCCTTCCTACCATTGTAAGCCAACACTTCATAAACAGGGCCGAAAGTTAATATGCAGATCGGGAGGCAATTAGAGCTGGGGTTGGGGGCAGATGGACAGAGGACATAGTAAACCCCTGTGTAGGGGCCCCGCTTATATAGACAGAAAATCTCTTGCTAAGCAGGGCCATAAAAAGCAGGTCGTTAGATTTCCAGAAACACCGCACCGCCATTGATTACAGCTTACAGGAAATTAGAGGGTCAGATATCAAAGCTCACAGCCAACAATTAATAAGAGTCCAGAGACGCTGACACCAGGCAGATCGGTGACCATCTCCGCTGACTTACAGCATTGCAGCATCGGGGGGAGCCGTCACTGCATAGACACTCTGCGTCTGCGTCTTATAGTTCCACTGCTGGGACCAATGAGGGATAGAATATGAGCACCATGACTTAGTGGTCAGCACTTCTGCCTTGTAGCGGTGTTCAAATAGCAAGCAGCACACTATCTGCATGGAGTTTGCATGTCTGGTATGTTCCATTGGCTCCTTTCAGCAGTATATACTGTAAGGCTGCATTCACATGTCAGCGTTTGGATCGCGGGCAGAACCGCCGCGGTTCCGCCCGCGATCCGGAGATTATTGCAAATCACGGGACGCATGTGCGTTGCCCGTTGATTTGCAATAGCCCCCCAAACGCTGAGCGATGTTGCCGCGATTTCCGCCTGCCGAATCGCGGTAACATCGCACAAAAAAAAAATCGCGGGACGCATTACGCCCAAAAAAGTACAAGAGCTTCTTTGGAGCGTATTGCGTCCCGCAATTTTTTTTGCGCGATGTTACCGCGATTCGGCAGGCGGAAATCGCAGCAACATCGCTCAGCGTTTGGGGGGCTATTGCAAATCAACGGGCAACGCACATGCGTCCCGCGATTTGCAATAATCTCCAGATCGCGGGCGGAACCGCGGCGGTTCTGCCCGTGATTAAAACGCTGACATGTGAATTCAGCCTTAATGTTAGTAAAAAATAAAATAAACAAATAAAATTCAAACTTTCATTATCTAGCTCAAGATCAGCAACCCATGTGGCTTGGTGGGCATGCAATGCCTTTTTCACTAGCTGATCTGAGGTGTGAAGGTGGAGTAATTGAGGGTATCTAAGGGCCGAGGGTGTTGAAAATGGAGATGATTAGAGATGAAGGCGCAGAAATTGGAGATGATCTGAAGGGTGAAGGTACAAGAATTGGGGATGATCTGAAGGGTGAAGGTACAAGAATTGGGGATGATCTGAGGGGTGAAGGTGCAGGAATTGGGGTGTTTTGATTGGTGAAGGTGTAGGAATTGGGGGTGATCTGAGCGATGAAGGTTCAAAAATTGGGTTGATCTGAGGGGTGAATGTATAGGAATTGGGGTGTTTCGAGAAGGGAAGGTGCAGGAATTGGAGATGATCTGAGAGATGAAGGTGCAGGAATTGGGGTTTTTTGAAAAGTGAAGGTGTAGGAATCAGAGATGATCTGAGGGCCGAAGGTTTAAAAATTGGGGATCATCTGAGGGTTTGAAGGTGCAATAATTGGAGATGATCTGAGGGGTAAAGGTGCAGGAATTGGGATGTTTCAAGAGGTGAAGCTGCAAGAATTGGGGTGTTTTGAGAGGTGGAGGTGCAGAAATTGGGGATGATCCGAAGGCCGGAGGTGCAGGAATTGGAGTGATCTGATTGGATGAAGGTGTAGGAATTGGGTTTATTTGAGGGGTGATGGTGCAGGAATTGGGTTGGCCTAAGGGAATGAAGGTGCAGGAATGTGGGATGAACTGAGTGGTGAAGTTGTAGGAATTGGGGTGTTTTGAGAGGTGAAGGTGTAGGAATTAGTGTGATCTGAGGGGTGAAGGTGCAAGAATTGGGGTGATCTGAGGGGTGAAGATGTAGGAATTGGGTTGATCTGAGGGATGAAGGTGCAGGAATTGGGGTGATCTGAGGGGTGAAGATGTAGGAATTGGGTTGATCTGAGGGATGAAGGTGCAGGAATTGGGGTGATCTGAGGGGTGAAGATGTAGGCATTGGGTTGATCTGAGGGGTGAGGGTGTAGAAATTGGGTTGTTTTGAGGGATAAAGGTGCAGGAATTGGAGATGATCTGTGGGGTAAAGGTGCAGGAATTGAGTTGACCTGAGGGGGTGAAGGTGCAGGAATTGGGGCTGATCTGAGGGAGTGAAGGTGCAGGAATTGGGGCTGATTTAAGGTCTGAAGGTGCCAGAATTGGGGAAAGTTTCAGTAGGGTTTTTAAAATGCTTTTGTGTGGGACTGCAGGCTCCTATCACATGACCCTGTACTGTATAACCTCCCATTCTTACAGACAGGGACAAACAGAACTAAGAATACCCAGACCTTTAGCTCTAATTGCCGAAGCATCCAATGACCATGGAAAAGGTGGCTTCTGGAGTCTCAGAAAGCTAGGTTTTGTTCCCAGCTAGGCTGCTCGCATCAAAAAAAGGATCTCCCCCACTGGGTGAAGGGAAGACACTTGGGAATACAAAGAAATGACAAGCCAAAACTTGTTCTTTAGCAACTTTATTTAAAGAGGAGCCCCCCAGAGTGACCCCAAATTCTGCAATGACAGGGTTACACAGATGAGTATTGTGGAGCTCTTCCATAGACGTACAGAGGTGACCCCATGCTCAGCACTGACAGGGTTACACAGATGTTATGGCATGGTGATACAAGATGAGCCGTATTCCCGGCCCGGGCAGAAAGTGGCGTGTAGTTTTGGCACACTTCCGCGTCTTCAAATGTTTGGCTGGAGCTATGCATAATGTGCAGAGAAGGCCTCCAGGCACAAACGGCCTTTTTTTTTTAGCAGACTCCGGAGACACGAGCGCAGTGTGTGTGTGTTTTATACCGGAACAAGAAATGAACCCAGTCCTGTCTGTCATTCCTGTCCGGGGCTGACGGATTCACCTCAATAACCCCCGCACTGCCTTCCCTCCCTGTAATGCCCTCTCACAGCCATTCTTCTACAGTTAGTAGAGCCACAGACTTATTTACATTGAGTTTTGTTCAGAATCAGAACACAGTGAGCAGCTCAGATGAAGGTGTACACAACCCTACAGGGAGAAAAAAGTGTATAACTACCTACAGCACCACATATTTTTCATGTGAGGTGGCTCATTGGGCACGGGATGTGAGCTGGTTCAGTCAATAAGACCTGACGGAGTGGACACAACAATCTAAGGGTGCTCAGTGAGCACAGTCATAAGACCTAAAGGAGTGGACACAACAATGTAAGGGGGCTCAGTGAGCACAGCCAATAGGACCTAACAGTATGGATACAACAACATAAGGGGGCTCAGTGTGCACAGCCATAGGACCTGACGGAGCGGACACAACAATGTAAGGGGGCTCAGTGGGCACAGCCATAAGACCTAAAGGAGTGGACACAACAATGTAAGGGTGCTCAGTGAGCACAGCCATAGGACCTGACGGAGCGGACACAACAATGTAAGGGGGCTCAGTGGGCACAGCCATAAGACCTGATGGAGCGGACACAACAATGTAAGGGTGCTCAGTGAGCACAGCCATAAGACCTGACGGAGTGGACACAACAATGTAAGGGGGCTCAGTGTGCACAGCCATAGGACCTGACGGAGCGGACACAACAATGTAAGGGTGCTCAGTGAGCACAGCCATAAGACCTGATGGAGCGGACACAACAATATAAGGGGGCTCAGTGAGCACAGCCATAAGACCTGACGGAGCGGACACAACAATGTAAGGGTGCTCAGTGAGCACAGCCATAAGACCAGACGGAGTGGACACAACAATGTAAGGGTGCTCAGTGAGCACAGCCATAGGACCTGACGGAGTGGACACAACAATGTAAGGGTGCTCAGTGAGCACAGCCATAGGACCTGACGGAGTGGACACAACAATGTAAGGGTGCTCAGTGAGTACAGCCATAAGACCTGACGGAGCGGACACAACAATGTAAGGGTGCTCAGTGAGCACAGCCATAAGACCTGACGGAGCGGACACAACAATGTAAGGGTGCTCAGTGAGCACAGTCATAAGACCTGCTGGAGTGAACACAACAATGTAAGGGGGCTCAGTGAGCACAGCCAATAGGACCAAACAGTATGGATACAACAAAATAAGCGGGCTCAGTGAGCACGGCCATAAGACCTGACAGAGTGGACATAACAATGTAAGGGTGCTCAGTGAGCACAGCCATAAGACCTGACGGAGTGGACACAACAATGTAAGGGGGCTCAGTGAGCACAGCCATAAGACCTAACAGTATGTACACAGCAATATAAGGGGGCTCAGTGAGCACAGTCAAAAGACCTGACTGGGTAATCATCACCACAATGTAGGCGGACTCAGTGGGCGCAGCTATAAGACCTGACTGAGTGGACACAGCAATGTAAGTGGGTTTAGTGAGCACAGCCATAAGACCTGACTAAGTGGACACAACAATGTAAGTGGGCTCAGTGTGCACAGCCATAAGACCTGACTAAGTGGACACAACAATTTATGTGGGCTCAGTGTGCATAGGCATAAGATCTGACTAAGTGGACACAGCTATTGTCAAGTGGACACTATTTGGTCAAGAGAGATAACTTGAGGTAAAACAATTCTCCCACTCTACAAGACTCTGGTCCGGCCACATCTGGAGTATGCTGTCCAGTTCTGGGCACCGGTCCTCAGGAAGGATGTTCTGGAACTGGAGAGAGTCCAGAGAAGGGCAACAAAGCTAATAAAGGGACTGGGGGATCTCAGCTATGGATAAAGACTACAAGCATTGAACTTATTCTCTCTGGAGAGGAGACGCTTGAGAGGGGATATGATATCAATGTATAAATACTGTACTGGTGACCCTAGCATCGGGAACAAACTATTCAGCCGAAAGGGAAAATAAAAGGACTCACAGCCATTCACTAAAATTAGAAGAGAAGCCTAAAGGGTTCTATATCATCAGAGCGGTAAGGATGTGGAATTCTCTTCCACAAGCAGTGGTGTCAGCAGGGAGCATTAAAAGTTTCAGAAAACTATTAGATGGGCACCTTAACGACCACAACATACAGGGGCATGCAATGTACTATTGATATTAACACTTATACACACACAACAATGTAAGTGGGCTCAGTGAGCACAACCATAAGACCTAACAGTATAGATACAACAATGTAATTGGGCTCGGTGGGCACAGCTATAAGACCTGACTGAGTGGACACAGCAATGCAAGTGGGTTCAGTGGGCACAGCCATAAGACCTGACTGAGTGGACACAACAATGTAAGTGGGTTCAGTGAGCACAGCCATAAGACCTGACTGAGTGGACAAAACAAAGTAAGTGGGTTCAGTGAGCACAGGCATAAGAAGTGGGCAATGCGTTTTGGGGTATTGAAGGTGAAAGAAGGGGGCATTGAAGGTGAAGAAGGAAGGGGGAACTAAAGGTGAAAGAGTAAGGCGACATTGAAGGTGAAAGAGGAAGGCGACACTGAAGGTGAAAAGGAAGGGGGCATTGAAGGTGAAAGAGAAAGGGGCATTGAAGGTGAAAAAAGAAGAGGGCATTGAAGGTGAAAGAGGAAGGGGGCATTGAAGGTGAAAGAGGAAGAAGGAATTAAAGGTAAAAGAGGAAGAGGGCATTGAAGGTGAAAGGGGAAGAGGGCATTGAAGGAGAAAGAGGAAGGGGGCATTGAAGGTGAAAGAGGAAGAAGGAATTAAAGGTAAAAGAGGAAGAGGGCATTGAAGGTTAAAGGGGAAGAGGGCTTAGAAGGTAAAAGGGGAAGAGGGCATTGAAGGAGAAAGAGGAACGGGGCATTGAAGGTGAAAGAGGAAAGGGGCACTGAAGGAGAAAAAGGAAGGGGGCATTGAAGGTGAAAAAGGAAGAGGGCATTGAAGGTGAAAGAGGAAGGGGGCATTGAAGGTGAAAGAGGAAGGGGGCATTGAAGGTGAAAGAGCAAGGGGGTATTGAAGGTGAAAGAGCAAGGGGGTATTGAAGGTGAAAAAGGAAGGGGGCATTGAAGGTGAAAGAGGAAGGGGGCATTGAAGGTGAAAGAGGGGCATTGAAGGTGAAAGAGGAAGGGGGCATTGAAAGTGAAAGAGGAAGGGGGCATTGAAGGTGAAAAGGAAGGGGTCATTGAATGTGAAAAAGAAAGGGGGCATTGGAGGTGAAAGATGAAGGGAGTGTTGAAGGTGAAATAACGCAGTGAGGAATTCTAAAAACATGGGTGAGGGAGCTCCTGGAGTTCCCCTTTAATGCCCTCTATTAGGAGGCTCTGAAATATTTCAGCAGTGAATAGCAATGTAGTATGCGGGTGGAGTGGCGGGGGTTAAATCGGCAGTAATAAATATGTTTCTGTGATTGTACCTTTGCTGTGGAGTGACAGAGATCATGGCACATATCAGGCTTCACAAGTGTAATTTCTCCTCTACTCCCACCAGCAGAATTCCCTGAAGTTCTGTCTGCTATCTAGCCGGGTCCTGAGAGACATGTACAACAGGGTAACTGCACCGCGCTCCCCCTCCATCCCTGTCAGTGTCAACAAGCAGAGAGAGGGATCCGCCGCCTCGTACCGTGGAGTAATTGTTTTAAGATTGGAGCGTTTATCACCCGTTTTACATTTAAGGGCAATTTCAGAAGTCTCAGACTTACATATAGATAACAATGAGGCACAATAGAGAGCAGAACGATGGAGGAATAGAAATAAATGTCAGGGAAAAAAGATTTCGGCATTGTTTTCTTCTCAGAGGAACAAGCTTGTGATAGATAGGGTGGTGTGGAATGACAATGATAGGGCCACCGTACAATCTGAATATTGATTGAGACCAGCTGGTGTCCACGGACTGTGTGGGGGTCCAATGGAAGGTGATATAATATGTACAATAATACATGTTGGTGGCATGTAGATTTTCCAGAATGTTGAAGGAGCTCTGTACAGGTCAAGGTCAATGTTTTGGAAATCTTTAAGGCTTGTATGGCCACATTGGTGAGAAGATTATGGTGGATCCTGGAGCCATCTGTCATGGTCAGGGGTCAGGTTGGGAGACCAGTAGCTATAGCTAGGGCCATCTCAATGCATGGGCCCCCATGATAAGCTTGCATTACATCATACTTGCCAACTGTCCTGGATTTGCTGGGACAGTCATGCTTTTTACTAAGCTGTCCCAGAATGGCCATGTTCCGGCAGTGTCCCCAAACCTGTAGTGTGCCCTCCTGACCTAACCTGTACTGTGCCTTTCTGCCTCCCCCCCCCCTACCCTGTACCGTTCCCTTGTGTCGATTAGTCTTTGATTTATGGCATGTTTTCTCACATACTTGCTAACTGTCCCGTTCCTCAGGATCGCCTCACCAGGAGGTGAGCAAGCCGGGGTCCAATAGCAGATATAGCCAGGGCTGTCTTAATAGCATCATGGGCCTCTTGGCAAAGTAATGCACTAGGGCCCCTACAATTCTGCCCCAATTTACGCACCTACTCTCAAGAATTAAAGTATAAATGGTTGATAGAATAAAACATACAGTATATTCATATATTCGTATAGTACTTTCAATTAAATCAGTTTTAAACAATGAGAAAACGTGCTACAAATCAAAGACTAATCAACGTAAAGGGAACAATACAGGTGGGGAGGGAAAAAGGCACAGTATGGGGTGGGAGGGGGGTGGTATAGCTTAGTAAAAAGTGTGACTGTCCCAGCAAATCCGGGACAGTTGGCAAATACAAGAATGTAATGCAGGATTATCATGGGGCCCCCATGCACCTGGCGCCCCTGGGCAGTGCCCAGGGGTGCCCATGCATTAGGACAGCCCTGGATATAACAGGTAGGGTTCAAGCAGAAGCATAGTCAAGCCAAAGGTCAGCAACAAGTGGTTGCAGGTTACAATTAAGGAGAAGAGTAGCCGAAGAACAAGCCTAAGGTCGGTAATGAGTGGTTGTAGGTTGGGATCAAGCAGAATCGTAGTCAAACCAAAAGGTTGATAACAAGTGGTTGCAGGTTGGGATCAAAGCAGAAGCATGGTTGAGGAACAAGCCTAAGGTCGATAATGAGTGGTTGAAGGTTGGGATCAAGCAGAGGCGTACTCAAGCCAAAGGTCGATAACAAGTAGTTACAGGTTGGGAACAAAGCAGAAGGGGGAACTAAAGGTGAAAGAGGAAGGGGGCATTGAAGGTGAAAGAGTAAGGCGACATTGAAGGTGAAAGAGGAAGGCCACACTGAAGGTGAAAAGGAAGGGGGCATTGAAGGTGAAAGAGAAAGGGGGCATTGAAGGGGAGGGGGGTACAGCTTAGTAAAAAGTGTGACTGTCCCAGCAAATCCGGGACAGTTGGCAAATACAAGAATGTAATGCAAGATTATCATGGGGCCCCCATGCACCTGGTGTCCCTGGGCAGTGTCCGGGGGTGCCCATGCATTAGGACAGCCTTGGATATAACAGGTAGGGTTCAAGCAGAAGCATAGTCAAGCCTAAGGTCAGCAACAAGTGGTTGCGGGTTACAATTAAGGAGAAGAGTAGCCGAAGAACAAGCCTAAGGTCGGTAATGAGTGGTTGTAGGTTGGGATCAAGCAGAAGCGTACTCAAGCCAAAAGGTCGATAACAAGTGGTTGCAGGTTGGGATCAAAGCAGAAGCGTAGTTGAGGAACAAGCCTAAGGTCGGTAATGAGTGGCAGCAAAGGTATGTATGGTAGCAGGAGTGACAAGAGTGAGATATTGACTGAAGAGAGCACAATAATTTGGCAAACAGGAAGTGCAAGGCATGGTTAAAATAGGAATTCATGGGAGCAGCAAAATGATGAAGGTTTAAGAGAAACAAAGTACAAGGCAGGATCATTCAAGGAATTGTCCAAGGAGCTTTTGAGCATCCTAGGTACCTCAACAAGAAGATGCATTGTCAGACACAGGAGATGTCGCAATGACCAATGATGATTACCCAAATGGGCAGGATAGTGCCTGACCTTTTAGTGTTGGCCAGAATTTGGTCTCACCATTGGTCTGGTCGGTAATTTTAAATATATAAGCCCCCCAGAGTGCTGTCGGAGGAAGCTGAATGTACCTTCAAGCTTACTGGCAGTTCACTAACCTCAAGGTAAGTCCAGGTTCACTTTAACCAGGAAATTTTCGAAAACCAGACATTTATGAACAGCAAGTTCTGCAGAGCTCATGCAGCATCGCATTACACGTACACCACCCCGATACATTCAGGAAGAAGTGCGTTCTAGATAATGCATTGCATTTACACATTACCTGCCATCAAGCATCTCCGTAGAGACGCTTTTATTTGTGTTTTTCAAATCAATCAACATGTAAAAAGGGAACAAAAAAGATAAATAAAATATTTGATGAAAAAAAAAAAAGAGCTGTATGCCGCACTTAGACTACGTCCACACTTGTTGATTCTGTGAGAAGCGATCAGCGGTGGATTTTTCACAATGTGGGTAAGCAGCCGCTGTCATGCAATCTTGGGTTTTGAACCCATTGAGAATGTAGAGATTTTGAGTACAACTGTATCTGTAGAAGGCCCTACAAACCCCTTTCTTCATGGCCAGGCGTTCCATGGACACAGCTGTGTCCACAATATCACTGAACATGTCCTATCGAAGGCAAAGGATACGAAAAATGAACAGATTATTTATTGTCCACCCCTGCATGACATACAATTGTATGAGGGGGCCCAGGCACCCATGGTGATACTACATGGATTTTTTGGAAAGGGAAAAGATAACACAACCACTACAGGGAACAAAACATAAATCTGTGGCCCCATAAAGGTTCCTCCACTGACAGATCTCCCGTACTGAACCCCAGGACACCTGGAAAGAGCAAACTAGGCTTTGACCCATCTGGTCCACCCAGGGCTGCTGTTAGAAATCACGGGGCCACGTAAAGCCTACCGCCCCCCCCCCCCCCCTGAATTTATCAAGACAATATTTTCACTAAATATACACTAAAATCATTATTAGCGAACGCAAACATAACAGAGAACCTGTGTAGCCCCTTTTTAATTGTTTTTTAATTATTGTTTTTTTTTTAAATGTATAACTTTTTTCTTTTAAAATGTAAAAAAATGTAACAATGCTTTTATTTTACAATTTTTTAAAATGATTTATTAATGTTTAATTATTATTTTTTTATTATTAATTTTTTTACAGGACAGGGAAGCCTGCAGCGCTGCAGGAGGGGGGCACACAGGAAAGGGGGGGGGGGGTGGGTCAGAAACAGGCAGAACAGGGAGGGGGATCAGTGTTGGAGAAGTAATTATTACAGGAACGATGTCCTGTGTCTGTGTCTCTCCCTGCAGCAGCTGAAAGCTGGCAGGAGGAGGAGGAGAAAGTGGCTTTGACCTGCTGCAGAGAGCTGCACAGGGATTCGGTGTTGGAGAGAGAAGTAATTACAGGAACGATGTCCTGTGTCTGTGTCTCTCTGAAAGCTGGCAGGAGGAGGAGAAAATGGCTATGACCTGAAAGCTCTATGTGTGGGAAAAAAATACATCAATTTTATTTGGGTACAGCGTCGCACGACCGCGCAATTGTCAGTTAAAGTGACGCAGTGCCGAATCGCAAAAAAATGGCCTGGTCATTAAGGGGGAAAATCCTTCCGGTCCAGAAGTAGTTAAGCTAAATTCCAAGTATGCCAATCCTTACATAGCTGCATTGGAGTTGATTTACTAAAACCAAAGAGTGTAAAATCTGGTGCAGCTCTGCATAGAAACCAATCAGCTTCCAAGTTTTATTGTCAAAGGTTAATTAAACAAGCTGATTGGCTGCAATGCACAGCTGCACCAGATTAAGCACTCACCAGTTTTAGTAAATCAACCCCAGTGTTCCAGCTTGGACCAATAGAAGCAGAAATCCCTGTATAGTAGTAGACACCGCTACTACACCGCTACTCCACCGCTACTCCAGTGATCTCCATCAGGTTACGGATTCCATGCCGAGCGGCTGCCCTGCTAAACACAGGAGGTCACCTGCTCAGCACGGACGCCAATCACAAATCGCTGTTGATTTTCTCAATGAATGCAAAGTGTTCTCTGATTGGACGTGGTGAAGGTTGTGATCAGTGCCAGGACAAGGTAATCTAGAGCCCAGGGCAAACACACCAAACTTCACCCCCCACCCCACCTCAAGATGTATGAGCAGCAAAAATCACCCCACCAAAAAACAAAAATGAGTGCCAATCTGCATGCTTACCCTCTAAGCATAAATCCCCCCTCCTCCTAGTACAAATCTTCCCACTCTGCTGAAATTCCCACTGCCAGCAAAAAAAATCACACCTCCTAGCACAAATCCTCTCCCCCCCACTCATCCCCCCCCCCCGCACAAATCCTTCCCCTAATTTCCCCTTCTATCATCCCTACTAGCACAACCCTCCCCTTTAAAAAATCAATTTCCCCTCCTAAGACAGATTCCCTCCCCCTCTACCTTATCACCTCTTCTAGCACAAAACTCCCAAATCTCTTTCTAAGCACAAATTTTCTCCCCCCCCCCCCCCCATCACCATTCCTAGCACGTCTCCTAATTTCCCCTTCCTAGACCAATTCTTATCCTCTACCACCCTTCAACTCCCCCCCCCCCCCCCCCCCACATCACCATTCCTAGCACGTCTCCTAATTTCCCCTCCTAGACCAATTCTTATCCTCTACCACCCTCCAACCCCCCCCCCCCCCAATCACCATTCCTAGCACGTCTCCTAATTTCCCCTCCTAGACCAATTCTTATCCTCTACCACCCTCCAACTCCCCCCCCCCCCCCAATCACCATTCCTAGCACGTCTCCTAATTTCCCCTCCTAGACCAATTCTTATCCTCTACCACCCTCCAACCAACCCCCCCCCCCCCCCCCAATCACCATTCCTAGCACCTCTCCTAATTTCCCCTTCCTAGACCAATTCTTATCCTCTACCACCCTCCAACTCACCCCCCCCCCCCAATCACCATTCCTAGCACGTCTCCTAATTTCCCCTCCTAGACCAATTCTTATCCTCTACCACCCTCCAACTCACCCCCCCCCCCCCAATCACCATTCCTAGCACCTCTCCTAATTTCCCCTTCCTAGACCAATTCTTATCCTCTACCACCCTCCAACTCACCCCCCCCCCCCCAATCACCATTCCTAGCACGTCTCCTAATTTCCCCTCCTAGACCAATTCTTATCCTCTACCACCCTCCAACTTCCCCCTCCCAGCACAAATTCCCCCCCCCCCATCTCCTCGTAGTGACCCTCCCACCTCACATGATACCACAGTGCCCAGGTCAGCCTGCCCTTCTCCCCCCCCTTGTCCGGGCCCTGGTTGTGATATCATCGCCCAACCTCATCCAATCAGAGAACGATTTGCATTCATTGAGAAGATGATTAAGCCCCAGGAGAGAAGCACTTCCAGTGTACACACAATGTAAGAACACCAATGATATCCCTATATATAATCCACGCACAACACTAATGGTCCATGGGCAAGAATAAAGAGATCAACACACAACAAATTGCTCATTTCTAAAAAAAAAAATCAAAAAAGATTTAATGATATTAGAATGAAAAATATGATGGAAGAATGTCTGACATGCAATATATAGTCACCCCTTGTCCCTGCTCTCTACCCACCTCCAAGCGCTATCCTTTGGTTCCACCCTCTGCCCACCTCCCAGTACCCCCCCCCCCCTTTTAGAGAACACAGAACCAAGTATCATGTTGTGGTTCTAGGTAATTTGTATGGAATTTGTTAATGATACCTAGAAAAGCAGTAAAATAGATCCCCTGGAATCAGCAACAATTGATCCCCCCCAACAATAGATCCCCCCAGTAGCAATAAATCTTCTCCTGCAACAATAGAAAAAATAGTAAAATAGATCCCCTGCAATCAGCAACAATAGCCCCCCAGCAACAATAAATCCTCCCCTGCAACAATCGCCCCCCCCCCCCAATAAATCCTCCCCTGCAACAATAGACCCCCCCAACATCAATAGCCCCCCAGCAACAATAGTTCCCCCAAGCAACAATAAATCCTCCACTGCAAAAAAGCCCCACCCACAACAAAATGCCCATCAGCAACAATAGATTCACCCAGCAACAATAAATCCTCCCCTGCAACAATCGCCCCCCCCAATAAATCCTTCCCTGCAACAATAGACCCCCCCAACATCAATAGACCCCCAGCAACAAAAGTTCCCCCAAGCAATAATAAATCCTCCACTGCAAAAAAGCCCCCCCCCCCACAACAAAATGCCCGCCAGCAACAATAGATTCACCCAGCAACAATAGCCCCCCAGCAGCCAGCATCAATAGGCCATTCCGCTCACCCCACTGACCCCAGCACCCCTTTGCCATTGCATACATTCAGACTGAAGGTTCCGGAACTGCGTTCCCCCGCGTTCCTGCTGAAAAAAAGCCCTGTGTGTATATATATATATATATATATATATATATCTTTCTTTGTTTGGGTAAAGCCATAGACTGCTGAGAATTTTTGTGATCGAAGTCCTGCAGATAGCTGTATATATTTCTATGGTTATGCTAACATTTATAGTTTGCTACATTGTTGTCTCTCTCTACATTGTTGTCTCTCTCTACATTCTTCTCTCTCTCTACATTCTTCTCTCTCTCTCTCGTTTGTACAAATAGAAATTTCCATACAGAGAATCACGTCTTCACCTGATTGGATGAGCAGTTTTATATGAAGAACAGATGAGATCATATCTAATCCACAGAGTACAGTACACAAGTCCTTCCAGAAGATACAACGTAACAAAGAAATAACATTGTGTACGAATAAACATAAAACCAATCCCGACAACCCAACCCAACATACTACACTGCTACCGACAAGACACTGCGGAGAGGGATGATTATGGGGACAAACACAACACAATCACACAAGACTGCCATTACGGTATGAAACTAATGTCCAAACAATGTATACAACCAGGGCAGCCAATAGGGGGGGACAGCCCATACACATGTAGGGGGCCCAGGTGTTCTGAGGGGCCCAGCCGCCCAGGCCTCAACCAATGAAAACCGAGTTGTTGCTGCTGTAGTAACTACCAATTGCTAAAGCAGGGTGGTTGCAGAGTAAGCCGAGGCAGCTGAAGGGATGTCTCTTTGCTGAATATATGAGGCCGTCTCTTTACTGGATTGGGATGTGTTTTTGCTGAATATATTAGGCTGTCACTTTACTGGATTTGGATGTCTCTTTGCTAAATATATGGAGATGTCCCTTTGCTGGATTGGATTCATTTTCATGTATTAAGTTGTAAGAGTGTTAAAATAGAAGTGGGTGCACTGAAGGACTCGGTGGGATGGCCAGTGGGCGGAATGTTGGTGGTCAGGCCCGAAGGGGCCCAGGCCTAGAGCTGCATAAGGGGCCCCCAAATTTCTGATGGCTGCCCTGTATACAACACTCTGAGTCCAAACTTCTAAAAGTTTAACAAGATCCTTTTGGTAAGAAAGGCAGAACAAGAATCTTTTTTAGCTTTTGTACAGCTGCTTGTGACCCCACTTTCGAGATTTACCTTAACTTCTGGTGTAGTTCCTAGGACAGGATGTAGGGAATCTCTCCACTCAATATAGGCAGTATTCTTAGAAGAGAGGGGAAATGATAGAACTGCTATCAGGTTTGTATTGCGGAGTATGTACCTTTTGAAGGGATGTTACTCAGTCCCTGTGTGGTCACCAGGATGGGATATGAAAGGAAATCTCCTTGGCAGGGACATGGACATCAGTTAAGATCAGGCAAGGGTTCTAACTCATTGTCACACACTACTTGCCTGAAGTGAACTTTCATTTTTTTTTTTTTTGTACTTCCTTTTTTAGAGACAGATACGTTTTTTATCATGGCTACAAATCAAAATAAATACTTTCTAAAACTTGTTGATTGGCCTTCGCTATTTGTAGACCACTGGGCGTCAATTTATGAGATATGGAGGACCTCAACAGTGATCAAGGGGCCGCAAATAATGCTCAGTATATGTAAAGCTACAGAACACTGTCCGTGAATACAGACTTACTAGATGAAATGGTCAGAGTGAGGACATGATACAGGGGTGGTTGGAGAACGATGATATGCTAGTTGGGTGGTTGGAGACCAAGGACATGCTAGAGGGGTGGTTGGAGACCAAGGACAAGCTTGAGAGGTTTGGTTGGACATTGAGGATATGGTAAATTGTGGTTGGAGACCAAGGACATGCTAGAGGTATGGCTGAAGTACGAGGACATAATAGAGGTGTGGTTGAAGTACGAGGACATGATAGAGGTATGGTTGAAGTACGAGGACATGATAGAGGTGAGGTTGTAGTATGAGGACATGACAGTGGTGTGGTTGAAGTACGAGGACATGATAGAGGTGTGGTTGAAGTACGAGGACATGATAGAGGTGAGGTTGTAGTATGAGGACATGACAGTGGTGTGGTTGAAGTACGAGGACATGACAGTGGTGTGGTTGAAGTACGAGGACATGATAGAGGTGTGGTTGAAGTATAAAGGACATGATAAAGGTGTGGTTGGAGACTGAGGACATGCAAGAAGGGTGGTTGGAGATTGAGGACATGCAAGAGGGGTGGTTGGAGACCTAGGACATGCTCGAGTGGTTTGGTTGGAGACTGAGGATATGTTAGAGATATGGTTGGAGACCGAGGACATGCTATATATATATATGTTGAAGCCGAAGGACATGCTAGATGGGTGGTTGGAGACCAAGGACATGCTAGAGAGGTTTGGTTGGAGATTGAGGATATGGTAAATTGTGGTTGGAGACCAAGGACATGCTAGAGGTATGGCTGAAGTACGAGGACATAATAGAGGTGTGGTTGAAGTACGAGGACATAATAGAGGTGAGGTTGAAGTACGAGGACGTGATAGAGGTATGGTTGAAGTACGAGGACGTGATAGAGGTGAGGCTGAAGTACGAGGACGTGATAGAGGTATGGTTGAAGTACGAGGACATAATAGAGGTGAGGTTGTAGTATGAGGACATGACAGTGGTGTGGTTGAAGTACGAGGACATGATAGAGGTGAGGTTGTAGTATGAGGTCATGACAGTGGTGTGGTTGAAGTACGAGGACATGATAGAGGTGTGGTTGAAGTATAAAGGACATGATAAAGGTGTGGTTGGAGACTGAGGACATGCAAGAGGGGTGGTTGGAGACCAAAGACATGCTAGAGAGGTTTGGTTGGAGACTAAGGATATGTTAGAGGTATGGTTAGAGACCGAGGACATGCTATAGGTATTGTTGAAGCCAAAGAACATGCTAGAGGTGTGGGTGCAGACTGAGGAGATGCTAGAGGTGTGGGTGGAGACTGTGGAGATGCTAGAGGTGTGGGTGGAGACTGAGGACATGCTAGAGGTGTGGTTGAAGACCAAGGACATGCTAGAGGTGTGGTTGCAGCCTCAGGACATGATAGAGGTGTGGCTGGAGACTGAGGACATGCTAAAGATATGGTTGGAGACAGAAGACATTCTAGAGGTGTGGCTGAAGACAGAGGACAAACTAAAGGAGAAAGTCAGAGACTGGGAAGATGTTATGTGACATTGCCAATCGATCACTGCCAATATAACCTCTTTAAAAAAATCAATATTCCCAACTACTGATTGCTTGTGTCCAAGGGCTACACAAATAACAAAATTTCCACTGGACCACAGGTTGGGTACCAGAGACACAGACCATGACTGGACATGTAGCTTCCCCCATTAGGTTCTGAGAAATGAGTCCTATCCTCCCCCTCTAGGTTTGGCAGGACAAACTGGAACTTTCAGTTCTGCAACATCTGGAGAGGCGAATGATGCTCTGAGCTTCCAGAACAATTTGATGTCCAGTCCTGTGGAGCGGCGGTTCCCTGGTACCGCCAGCGCGCAGGCGGTGAAATATTAAGCTGTTATTAATGATAATCATTGTGGGAGATTCATTACACGCGGTGGATACATTGCTCTATGTGATAGATGGTCCTCAGCTGAGGAGAGAATTAATTACAGGGGAAAAGCTCCAGCAATGGCATTGTTGCAGGGTGCACGCTTGCTAATTTGAATTCAATACACATTATTATGCAATATTAATGACTGCTTTCTGGAAACGACCGTGTTCAATAATTACAAACAATAAAAATAGTATTGACCATGTTCTTTGATTAAATTTCTATTAGCCAAAGATTTGATGGGATGAAGGGAGGAAAAAGTCTGTTCACAATTAATCAAACCCAACACTAAATTGATAGATGAAGAATTAATTTATGCCTGATTCTCATATTCTGCAAGATAGCTGGGTGAGATCACGTGACTCGGGGACTCCACCTGCTGCATTGTCACTATGGGCCTCACATATAACTGTGTCTGATAGAATACCAGTCTGGGCTATAACATATTACCATGTGTAGTCTGCACTGAATGTATAAAGTCTGGCAGTGGGTCTGCCTCGGAGGTAGACACATTCTTACTGGCCACAAACTGCACAAAACTGCTACCGGAAGAATGAAAAATTGAGCAACAGTCATGGAATGGTGTGGATCCCCTCTATCACCAGTGGTAGGCGGTGGCTACACTGAGGTTGAGTTTAAAGAGTTCTCAGTCTCAACAAAGGGGCAGAGCAGGTGATTCAGGCAAAGTGGTAACACAGGCAAGTGGGGTTGGGTGGAGTGGTAACACAGGCAGGTGGTGATGGGTGGATCAATGTCACAGTCAGGTGGTGTTGGGCAAAGTGGTGTCACAGACAGGTGGTGTTGGGTTGAATGGTAATGGTAACACAGGTAGGTGATGTTTGGACAGAGTGGTAACACAGGCCGGTGGTGTTCAGGCAAAATGGTAACACAGGCAGACGGTGTTGGGTGGAGTGGTAACACAGACAGGTGGTGTTGGGTGGAGATAGGCGATGTTTGGGTAGAGTAGTAACACAGGTAAGTGGTGTAGGGTGTGGTGATGACACAGATTGGCGATGGTAACACAGGCAAAGGGTGTTGGCTGGAGTGGAAACAAACCCAGGCGGTGTTGGGTGGAATGATGACACAGGCAAGTGGTGTTGGGTGGAATGATGACACAGGCAAGTGGTGTTGGGTGGAATGATGACACAGGCAAGTGGTGTTGGATGAAATTATGACACAGGCAAGTGGTGTTGGGTGGAGTGGTGACCCAGGCAGGTGGTGTTGGGTGGAGTGGTTACACAGACAGGTGGTGTTGGGTGGAGTGGTGACCAAGGCAGGTGGTGTTGGGTGGAGTGGTTACACAGGCAGGTGGTGTTGGGTGGAGTGGTGACCAAGGCAGGTGGTGTTGGGTGGGATGATGACACAGGCAAGTGGATATGAGTGGAGTGGGTACACAGAAAGGTGGTGTTGGGTGGAGTGGTGACACAGGCAAGTGGTGTTTGGGCAGAGTGGTAACACAGGCATGGGGGGGGGGTAGTGTTCAGGCAAAGTGGAAACACAGGCAAGTGGTGTTGGGTGGAGTGGTAACACAGGCAAGTGGTGTTTGGTCAGAGTGGTAACACAGGCATGGGGGAGGTAGTGTTCAGGCAAAGTGGTAACACAGGCAAGTGGTATTTGGGCAGAGTGGTAAACAGAGGCATGGGGGAGGTAGTGTTCAGGCAAAGTGGTAACACAGGCAAGTGGTGTTGGGTGGAGTGGTAACACAGGCATGGGGGAGGTAGTGTTAAGGCAAAGTGGTAACACAGGCAAGTGGTGTTGGGTGGAGTGGTGACACAGGCAGGTGGTGTTGGGTGGAGTGGTGACACAGGTAGGTGATTATTGGGCAGAGTGGTAACACAGGCAGGAGAGGCAGGTGATCACAGAGTACACAGAAACAGGGGCTGGGATTAGAAAGAAGAGTCCCTCTTTTCAGGGATGATGAAGCCCAGTAGAAGGGAGAGGACAGAGTAGCCATGAACAGCTGGAATTTTGACAGATTCGTGTGAATCAGCTGAACTTTGGGCCATGGGCGGCCTGCTGACACCACCCAGCTCAACAAACTTTATTTGAGAAACTGAGAGTCGAGTGGAAACAAAGTTGGGTGGACAGTGACTGTAGCCAATCAGACACACGGAGGTAGCAGGGAACAGGAACATCAATGTCTGGCAGTGATGGGGGGGTTGTTGTATTTGTGGGAACATTTGGGGTTGCCGGCACTTTGCCTTCAATGTCTCCAGCATACCTGAAGCACGTCATAGGTTCAAGCAGGTGATGTCCCCCCAAAACCTCACTGTTGACCCCCCTCATAAAACATTTAAACTGATACATTGAATATCTCTGTATTCTGATCTCATTCCTAACATTCTCATTTCATGAAGTAAATACAGATTTAAATGCAACCACCAGGCAGCACAGGTTGTAGAATCACCGCAGTTAAATTGTAATTCCACCTTCATTAAATTGCCGGGAATACACATTTAATAACAATATAAATCTTGCAGAATAATTCTCTCAGTGTTGTCCTTTTGTTCTAAATGATAAATTCCTTCACTTTGCTCTCATCTGCTTCATTGTCAGATTGGATTCTATCTGGTTTCTTTTATTCACAGACAGGTTTTCTGCTAGTTGCAAGGGGGGGGACCTTGTAACCATCACCCGACCCTTCTTTATGCTGCTTGTCTCCAACTGTCGCTGGGTGTGCGCACACCTGATAGCTACTGGCTCAATCCCCACTCCTTCCAGCCCGGGAATTCTGGTATTTTTCTTTTCTTGATTTTGCTTTTTTTCTGCCCGATGGTCCTGCCAGCTCCTTAACTTCCTGTCCTTGGGTGACAACGCTCCTTGAACTGCTCCTGAAGCAGGGACAGCATTGTGACTGTGAACTAAAACAGTATGTTTTAACACTTAACTAAAGCCTGATGGCTTCCTTACAGCAGCCACAGACCTGGTCACTGACAGCGCCTCAAAAGACTGTGCTGGCTGACCACATCATTGAGGAGAGACGTCATCCATGTCTACCGCACAACGCATGAACTTGATGGATATTTGAACCTGAGAACAAAAATGTAATTTTCAGCAAGTATAGCAAATACCTATTGATCCTGCCAGACACGTGGCTTTGTCACTTTGTACATTCAGTTTAGCTGACAATGTGTGGTTGGAGACTAAGGACACAATAGAGGTGTGGATGGAGACTGAGAGCCTGCTAGAGGTGTGGTTGGGGACCGAAGACCTGCTAAAGGTGTGGTTGGAGATCAAGGACCTGCTAAAGGTGTGGTTGGAGATCAAGGACCTGCTAGAGGTGTGGTTGGAGACCAAGGACCTGCTAGAGGTATGGTTTGGGGCCAAAGACCTGCTAGAGGTGTGGTTGGAGACTGAGGACCTGCTAAAGGTGTGGTTGGAGACCAAAGACATGCTAGAGGAGTGGTTGGAGACCAAGGACATGCTAGAGGAGTGGTTGGAGACAAGGGACCTGCTAGAGGTGTAGTTGGAGACCAAAGACCTGCTAGAGGTGTGGATGGAGACCAAAGACCTGTTAGAGGTGTGGATGGAGACCAAAGACCTGCTAGAGGTGTGGATGGAGACCAAAGACCTGCTAGAGGTGTGGTTGGAGACTGAGGACCTGCTAATGTTTTGAATGGAGACCAGAGACCTGCTAGAGGTGTGGTTGGAGATCAAGGAAATGTTAGAGGTGTGGTTGGAGACCGGGGACATGCAAGAATTGTGGTTGAAGATGGAGGACATGATAGAGGTGTGGTTGGAGACCAAGTACAAGATATAGGTGTGGTAGGAGACTGAGGACCAGCTAGACCAGCTAGGGGTGTGATTGGAGACTCAGGACATACTAGAGATGTGGTTGGAGACTGAGGATATGATAGAGGTGTGGTTGGAGACTTAGGATATGATAGGGGTGTGGTTGGAGACTGAGGACACAATAAAGTTGTGGTTTGAGACTGAGGACACAATAGAGGTGTGGATGGAGACTGAGGACCTGCTAGAGGTGCGGTTGGAGACCGAAGACCTGCTAAAGGTGTGGTTGGAGACCTAGGAAATACTAGGAGGTGTGGTTGGAGACTAAGAACCTGCTAGAGGTGTTGTTAAAAACCGAGGAAATGCTAGAGGTGTGGTTGGAGATGGAGGACATGCTAGAGGTGTGTTTGGAGTCCGAAGACCTGCTAGAGGTGAGCAGAGTACTGCCTGCTGGAGGAACAGAGGATTTGGTAAGTAAAACTGCTTTTACCGTGCCCTAGTTGTAACCCTTGCAGTGTAGGCTTTGCTGCAAGGTTAGATTTTTTTCTTTTCCTAGAGTTGGGCTTTAAGAAGACCAAGGCATACGTTTTAGGAATTTTTGGAGCAAATCTCCAAACGAATGACTTGTAGGTTAGATAAATGTTTTTTTTTTTGGTGATGATTTAATAATAGGTTAATGCCAGTACAGAAAACTTCCAGGAAGGCAGCCCCAGAGCTATGACACACCATGTGAGGATATGACAGTAATATGGGGGAGGTTATGGGAAGGGGAAGATTTGATAACGAATCACACGTTACAGAATGAATCTATATCGGAAGACTGCAGCCATTACCAGGTATAGTATAGTGGTGACATCCCGGATTAGGGTGGATAATAGCGGAGATTCCTGTTGCAGAGTGTGGAAAGTACCGATTTATCCCGGGATAATCCTCACACACACACAGCTTACACTCAGAAAAGCGAAGGACTTTCCGCGGCGTGTTGGGAGGATAGCAGGTGCTGCATACGGAGGAAAGGTGCATGTCACATGGATTTATGTGATCTCCTTTACAAGGGAAAAAAAAAAATCTACACACCGTGCATCTCATTTTTATCCGCGCCTCCGACGGGCGATAAATCACACCGTGCCAGCGCTGAGAAATGTCTACAGTGGAAGTACAGTAATGACAAAGAACACAGAGCCGGCCATGTATCTTATTATGATCTAAACACCGATCTGATGCCATAATCACACTGCGAACCTGCTGGGGATTCTGGGTAATGGCCTAAATTAATGCAAGATCACATGCAGGAGAGAAAATAAATACAGCCGGGGATTATGGGTAATGGACTAACTTGCTTTTATGATTAGACCTTAACAGCAGCTGGGGATGATGGGTAATGACCCAACATGAGCTTTGACTGCAGTAAGGGATTCTGGGTAATGGACCGTCATACCACAATCACCTTGCTTTGGACCGCAGCGAGGGATTCCAGGTAATTAATACACCCAGGCCATGAATGTCAAGTATACAGCTCTTGATCTCAGAAAAGGGATTCTGGGTACAGGAGTATTGCATAACATCCACCAATCAGCCATAACATTCTGACCACCAGGTGAAGTGAATAACATTGATTATCTTGTGACCATAGCACCTTAAAGTGGGTGGGATATATTAGGCAGCAAATGAACATGTTGGCACTGAAGTTTATGTGTTAAAAGCAGAAAAAATGGGTAAGTGTAAGGAATTGAGCAGCTTTGACAAGGGCCAAATTGTAATGGCTAGACGGCTGGGTCAGAGCAACTCCAGAACTGCAGCTCTTGTGGGATGTACCAGGTCTGCAGTGGTCAGGACCAACCAAAAAGGGTCCAGGTAAGGAGAACCAGCATCAGGATCATGGGCCGCCAAGACTCATTGATGGAGGTTGTAGGAGTAGAGGCTGGCCCGTGTAGTCCGATCCAACAGAAGAAATACTGAAGCTCAAATTGCTGAAAAAGTGAATGCTGGTTCTGATAGAAAGGCGTCAGAACACAACGAGCATCTCAGTTTGTTGTGTATGGGGCTGTGTAGCTGCAGACTGGTCAGGGTGCCCATTCTGACCCGTGTAAAAGTGCCTACAATGGGCATGTAAGCATCAGAACTGGACCACGGAGCAATGGAAGAAAGTAGACTGGTCTGGTGAATTCAAGAATGGTTTGAGGAACAAAAAAAATGAGTTTGAGGTGTTGACTTGGCCTCCAAATTCTCCAGATCCTAATCCAATGAAATGTGCTGGAAAAACAAGTCTGATACATGGAGGCCCCACCTCCCAGCTTACAGGACTTAATGAATCTGCTACAGAAACCTCGGTGCCGGATACCACAGAATACTTTCAGAGGTCTAGTGTAGGCCATGCTTTGATGGGTTATGTAGGGTGGTCATAATATTATGGAGGTGTGTCTGCCTTCTGTATTTTACTACTGCCCTTTGGTTAGAAACTTGTTGGGTGGTCATCTTCTTATGGCTGAACACTATAGAGAGCAGGGGAATTCAGGGGCCAGTTCCATTGACAACAACTACCTCCACCCCAAACTCGCTCATCCATGTCTGTATGGACCTTGCTTTGTGCACTGGTCCAAATCATTTGGTGGAGGGGAGATTATGGTGTGGGGTTGTCTTTCAGGGGTTGGGTTTGGCCCCTTAGTTCCAGTGAAGGGAACTCTTAAGGCATCAGCATACCAAAACATTTTGGACAATTTCATGCTCCCAACTTTGTGGGAACAGTTTGGGGATGGCCCCTTCCTGTTCCAACATGACTGCGCACCAGTGCACAAAGCAAGGTCCATAAAGACATGGATGAGCGAGTTTAGGGTGGAGGAACTTGACTGGCCTTCACAGAGTTCTGACCTCAACTTGATAGAACACATTTGGGATAAATTAGAGCGGAGACTGTGAGTCAGGCCTTCGCTTCCAACGTCAGTGCCTGACCTCACAAATGCGCTTCTGGAAGAATGGTCACCCATAGACCAGTAATGGCGAACCTTGGCACCCCAGATGTTTTGGAACTAAGTTTCTCGTGACGTTCCACTACACTGCAGAGTGCATGAGCATCATGGGAAATGTAGTTCCAAAACATCTGTGGTGCCAAGGTTTGCCATCACTGCCATAGACACACTCCTAAACCTTGTGGACAGCCTTCCCAGAAGAGTTAAAGCTGTTAAAGCTGCAAAGGTTGGGCCAATCCAACCTTGAACCTTATGGACCAAGACTGGGATGCCATTAAAGTCCATGTGCATAAAGTAGGGATCGACCGATATCGTTTTTTCGGTTTGGGACCCCAAACTCCTCCTCTGCACTTAAAAGCATTCAAAATGCCAAGTTTGGCTGTTTTGAATGCTGTCATTTTTTTTAATCTGGCGCCAGTACCCGAAAGTGATGTCATGACATCACTTCCGGGTTTTTGCATGGATACCCGATCAGAGCTGAATGCGGCTTTGATGGGGGCTTCGGCGGCCGTGCAGGCTGGTTGCCCAGATCTCCCGGTGGGACGGGAGACCCGGGCGAGCCGCAGAAGGCGGTGGGAGGGGGGGACGTCCCCTCCCGCTCCTTGTAATGACAGCCGAGCGGCTTCCTAGACTCATCGGTTGTCATTACAAGACAGCCGACCATCGGCTATGGACGCCGGTACCGGGGTGATGCCTCTAGCTGCAAGCATCACTCCGGTACAAGCACTTTCCGAAATATTGGTAATATCGGTTACCTTGGTGGCAGATTCCGATATTTTGGGGAAAGTGCATATCGGCCATTCGATACATAGGCTTTGCCAATATTCGGTCGATCCCTAGTGTAAAGGCAGGTGTCCCAATACTTTTGATAATAAAATTGTACTTATAATTATAAACTTTATACGTTATCGGTTTTAGCAGAGAGATTGATTCACCTATGTGCCTACTTCTTACTGTTTTTGAAAGGGAAGCGATATCCGCAATAGGTGGGCGAAGCAATGCAAACAGGTCACCGCCCCAGAGCCTCTAGTGTCAATGGATGGACCAGCGTGACTGGCATCCACTCATAAGTGAAGTTATATTGGGCAGACATTGGAAAAATGTTAGGTGACCCATCGGAGATACCTACCTCCCCCCTAAGTCCTCTTAGAAGGCTACGTGAAGCCAGCCTGGGGATATTGCCTTTATTTTATTATCTTTGGTTGAGGATCAGTCAGCTCTGGGGAACAGACACTTGACAATTGAACCGAGTGAAACCACTTTCATTGTGGAAGCCAGTAACCGCCCACACCAACCTCGAGAAGTGTTGTCAATAGCGCATTGTGCAATAATTATTCACAAATGTGCGGGCTCGCTGTGTCATAAAATAAGAGTCTGAGACAGTGAGTTTTCCCGTCAGTTGGAACAACACGCCTACATCTTAATTACAGGAAGCCCGGCTCTCTCTCTCTCTTTGTTCCCCATAGAAGTAAACAATATGAGCTTGTATTCCTTGTAGCCATCCAGCGAGACCGACAATACACAGCAACCTGTTTATAATGATAGGGCACGGGAGGGGGGGGGGGGGTCTGCTCCTTTAAGTGGGTAGCTGGCAAGGCTCTATCTGCTGGGGAATTACATGGATGTGTTAGCAGGCAGACGGGCATGCTGGGACTTGCGGTCCCCGGGTGCTCAGGACGAGTGGCGACCCCCATAGTGTACACCGCACACTCCATTGTTCATGGAGATAACACCTCCTGCTGGACTCCGGTCCTCTTCCTCCGACACGCTTCATCCTACCAGGGTCATATGGATTGAAGGCATTTGGGGGAAGAGGACCGGAGTCTGGCGGCAAGTGTTATCTCCATGAACAGGAACGTTTATTATTAATTAAAATTAAATTAATAGGATCAAACATTAATTAAAATCAATTTAAAAAAAAAATTAGGAAGGATATGATGTCTCCCTGCACAATTAACATCTATTATTACGGTGTCATTCCACCCGGGTGTCCTTACTATCATCTGCCAATCAGTAACAGGTTAAAAAAAACAATAAAAATAATTAGGTTATGTGATCTCTAGGATGATTGGACTACAGGACACCTTCCTCTCCCCAAGAGGAGGAATTCTGTAGTCATGCAGGGGAAAGGCAGGCAGAGCTGGACTGTCTGAACGTGATGTCTTTGTTTTGAAGAGAGAAAACACGGGGAAATGTGCCTTGGCATACACTCACAGGCCACTTTATTAGGTACACCTGTTCAATTGCTTGGAAACACAAATTGCTAATCAGCCAATCACATGGCAGCAACTCAATGCATTTAGGGCATCTAGATGTGGCGAAAACAATTTGCTGAAGTTCAAACCGAGCATCAGAATGGGGAAGAAAGGGGATTTAGGTGACTTTGAACGTGGCATGGTTGTTGGTGGCGGACGGGCTGGTCTGAGTATATCTGGGTTTTTTACGCACAACCATCTCTCGGGTTTACAGAGAATGGTGGGAAAAGGGGAAAATATCCAGTGAGCGGCAGTTGTGTGGAGGAAAATGCCTTGTTGATGTCAGAGGTCAGAGGAGAATGGGCAGACTGGTTCCAGATGATAGAAAGGCAACAGTAACTCAAATAACCACTCCTTACACCCAAGGTATGCAGAATACCATCTCTGAACACACAACACATTGAACCTTGAAGCAGATTGGCTAGAGCAGCAGAAGACCACACCGGGTGCCACTCCTGTCAGCTAAGAACAGGAAACTGAGGCAACAATTCGCACAGGATCACCAAAATTGGACAATAGAAGATTGGAAAAACATTGCCTGATCAGAGGAGTCTCGATTTTAGCTGCAACATTCAGATGGTAGGGTCAGAAATTGTCATAAACCACATGGAGGCATGGATCCATCCTGCCTTGTATCAACGGTTCAGGCTGGTGGTGGTGGTGTAATGGTGTAGGCCCGCAGGGGTAAGCAAACTGTGGCCCTCCAGATGTTGCAGAACTACAAGTCCCATGAGGCATAGCAAGACTGACAGCAACAAGCATGACACCCAGAGGCAGAGGCATGATGGGACTTGTAGTTTTGCAACAGCTGGAGGGCCACAGTTTGCATATCCCTGGTGTAGGGGATATTTTCTTGGCACACTTTGGGCCCCTTAGTACCAATTGAGCATCGTTTAAACGCCACGGCCTACCTGTGTATTGGTGCTGACCATGTCCATCCCTCTATGACTACAGTGTACTCATCTTCTGATGGCTCCTTCCAGCAGGATAATGGACCATGTCACAAAGCTCCAATCATCTCACCACTGGTTTCTTCACCATGACAATGAGGTCACTGTCCTCCAATGGCCTCCACACTCACCACATCTCATCCAATAGAGCACCTTTGGGATGTGGTGGAACGGGTGATGTGGTGTCTGCAGCAACTGTGTGATGCTATCATGTCAATATGGGCCAAAATCTTGGAGGAATGTTTCCAACGTCTTGTTGAATCTATGCCCCGAAGAATGAAGGCAGTTCTGAAGGCAAAAGGGGGTCCAACCCGGTACTAGCAAGGTGTACCTAATAAAGTGGCCGGTGAGTGTATGTAGATTGAGCAAGACCTAACAGAACTGCTCCAGACTGGCGCCTCTTTGTAGCTCTGGTTGCTCCAGGTGCTGGCCAAGGAACCTATCCACGTTCCTAATTACGGAGAAACAGTAGCACACTGACTGCATGCCAATTACATTACCTCTTTGTAAAATCTTTTAGTAGGTGCATCCAAGCACACGCTTTTTCTTTTACACGTTCACATGTAGCGCGTTTTGGGCAGACCTATTCATTTCAATGGGCTGCTGAACATATGGTAACACGTAAAATGTAATGCACTGCATCAAACTACATGGTACTGCAGTTTTGGCGGTCATGAATGCACCCACGTTTGCTAGATTCGTGGGGTTGCGTCTCTGCGTTGGTGTGTACAAGCCCTGAACCACAACCACATGAAGTGTCCCCACCCAGGGATCGCCCCTACTTAAGATCATACGAGAAGGTGACGTCATCCGTGTGTGGTCAGCGCTATACTGATACATATTGTGCAAAATCACACTAAAATACACTAGTTTCCACAAAGCATGGTCTTGCACCTGGTCCATGTGCGATGGCACCCCAACACATTGTACAGTAGAGCACAACACTCCGCAGCACAACATAACTCATGTACCATGACATAAAGGGTCCCATATGTTTTTTCATCCATTGTGGTGCATTGGCAGCCCACTGATAATGAGCACAGACAGACGGGGGTGAGATTTCATAAATGACGCAATGGTGCCCAGTCATCAATCATAATAAATAGGCTGCCTTAACTATGCTAATGCGTGCCATTACATGTTACAATGCACCACAATGAATTGCTTTAGTGTGAATGGGCCCTTACAAAGAAATGCTACACTGCAGTACAGGAGAAGCAGGGTCCACTGAGAATAGAAACGCCATGCAGTGCCATGCAAGAGAATAAAGGGAATAAAAGGGTTACATTTGAATCCTTGCCCCCAACACCCCCTGAAGACCACACCTAATAGGTCTAAAAATAAGAAGACCCAACAACCCCGAAGACCTCACCCAACGGGCCTAATAATAGGAAGACCGAAACCCCCCAAAGAACTTAGCCATTGGGCCTAATGATAGACAGACCCAACATCCCCCTAAAGATCTCAGCCAATCAGCCTAATGATAGGAAGACCCAAACCCCCTGAAGACCTCACGCAATGGGCCTAATGAGAGGAAGACCCAACACTCCCTGAAGACCTCACTCAATGAGCCAAATTAAAGGAAGTCCCAACACCCCCCTGAAGACCTCACCAAATTAGCCTAATAATAGGAAGACCCAACACCCCCGAAGACCTCAACCAGAACCAACAGCCCTCGAAGATCTCAACCAATGAACTCAATGATTGGAAGAACCAACAGCCCCCGAAGACCTCAACCAATGAGCCTAATGATAGGAAGACCCAACAGCCTCCGAAGACCTCACCCAATGAGCCTAATGATAGGAAGACCAAACATCCCCCGAAGACTTCAACCAGAACCAACAGCCCTCGAAGACCTCAACCAATGAACCCAATGATTGGAAGAACCAACAGCCCCTGAAGATCTCAACCAATGAGCTTAATGATAGGAAGACCCAACTGCCCCCGAAGACCTCACCCAATGAGCCTAATGATAGGAAGACCCAACATCCCCCAAAGACCTCAACCCGAACCAACAGACCCCAAAGACCTCACCCAATGAGAACATTTAGAAAGACCCAACACTCAGAGGAGGCCTCGCCCAATGAGGCTAATGATGGGAGGACCTCCTATTATTAGGCCCATTGGGTCAGATGCATTGAGGGATGGGAGAAGATACCTGTCTGACCTGGTCTGGAATTAGTAGAGGCTTGTTATGGTTCAACAGAGGATACAGCAGGTGCATCTTATGTGTTTGTAAACTTGAATGGGAGAAAGCGAAAATGGTGCCCAGTCATCGATCATAATGAATGGGCTGCCTTAACGCAAGGCATGCTAATGCACGCCATAACTTGTTGCGAAGCATCACAACGAATTGCTTTAGTGTGAATAGGCCCTTATAAAGCAATGTTACATTGTACAGGAGTATCAGGGTCCCCTGAGGATAGAGATGGCATACAGTGACGTGCCTGTGAGTGAAGGGTTAAATCCGAATCCTTGCTCTCGGACGGGTCAATCCCGTGCCACATCTCAGAGGGGCCAGAAGAATCGGCGGCAGAAGTGCGACACTTTACAGTAGACGTATAACTTTTAATCAGAAAACAAATCACTGCTTAAATAGCATCTTCCCTGCCAGATGGGATGTCTACGTCGTTCCAAGTCCTATCCGTCTTCCACTCATCTCTGCTCCTACCCCCCCACCCCCAGCACAGACGGAAGGGGGGGGGGTGCGATTTCATAAATCACTCAATGGCGCCCAGTCATCGATCATAAAGGCCTTATCCTTCACATGTGACAATAACGGATGTGCTGCTCCATTCCAAACCATTATACATTCTAAGCCAAGCAAACAAAAGTATGGAGTAACACATTTATCCTCCTCTCCAGCAGTATATGTGCAGACCCCATATGGCATCTGAGGAGAACGCGGCCCTGTTCACGTATGATTGATGACAATTCGCGCTCTTTTAAAAGTGAGAAAGAAGGAAAAAAAAAAAACTTCTCAGGGAAATACTAGATTTAAGTGTTAAGAAAAAGCTTTTAAGCAGATGGCGAGCCCCCCTCCCCATCTCTGTTTTATTAACGTAATGTGAACGGGTGTTGGACAACTTACAAAATTTTAACAACAGCAAGAAACGGCGTCTGTGAGATTTCGCCTTTGAACGCAGGCAACGCACAGGATGTCATGTAGAGAAGATGCCAGCTCTAAACTGTAAAACTCAGCATAAGCACAATGGGCTCTCATTGATCAAACAGTCTGAAATAAGAACTATCAGTATTGCTGAATAACGACCAACAGGGAAGTGGAGTTGACTTTAACAAATGAGAAACCCAAAGATGAATGGGATTCCTTAGCTTTTTCTTCTGTTTGTAAAAATGTACTCTGTCAGTTGGGATTTTTTCTCCGGATTCTAAGACTTTTCCCCCAATTATTGACCTCCGAGGCCTGAAATGCGACAACCCCCCCCCCCCCCCCCTTTCCTTCTTTGGTATTTCATGGCATGTGCACATCTGACGGTTATTGAAGCAATGCAATGTGGAACTTAGTGTTGGCGCAGGATAGGGATAGAACCTCAGTAATGCCTCGTACACACGCGTCGATAGTTGGCCGTGAATTTTCGGCCAACGTCCGATCGGCCGATTTTCGGCTTGTTAGTATGATGCTTTCGACAACCGACTCCGACTTTTCGGCCGAAAAAAAATCTGGTGTGCAGGCTATAAAATTTTTGTTGGCCGTCAACAGAACGGCCGATTTTCCGTCAGTCAGTACAGATTTCGGCAGACAAAAATCTGATGAGCAAGACTGGGCATGCTCAGAGAAGAAAAAACACACGGAAAGTAAACCAGTACATGACATCACTTCTGAAGTTGATTTTTTGTTGGCCGAAAAAATTTGTGTGCAGTCTAGGCACATTCCAACCAACAAAACACAACTCTGGACAAAAGATGGCCGATCGGTCGATAATCGTTGCGTGTGTACGAGGCATAAGTCTGGGTCCCATTGGGTGGGTGTCCCTTTATTTTCTGTCCTGAAGACACAACAGGTAGAGGTAGGAAATTTCCCTTAATTTAGGGGAAGTACCACCTTAGACATATCACTGAGAGTTATAATTTGGGGAAAAAAAGGTTTGTTGTTCCACTTTAATTCAGATTAATACATTTCTACAAATGTATACCAGAAGAAAAATCGTAGCCAGAGCTTTTAATATGGCGGTCATCTAACAGTAATGCAAAGACATTTATGGTGTATCCTGCTGTATACCACAAAAATCCTTACTGATCCCAACCAGGTCAGACAGATATCTTATCCACCATCAAACAAGACCAAACTCCCCCCTGAAGACCTCACCCAATGGGTCTAAAGATAGGAAGATCGAAACCCCTGAAGACCTCACCCAATGGGTCTAATGATAGGAATACCCTACAACCCCTGAAGACCTCACTCAATAGGCCTAATGATAGGAAGACCAAACACTACCAGAAGACCTCACTCAATGGGCCTAATAATAGGATGACCCTACAACCCCTGAAGATCACACCCAACGGGCCTAATGACAGGAAGACCAAACACTCCTGAAGACCTCACTCAATAGGCCTAATGATAGGAAGACAAATACTCCCTGAAGACCTCACCCAATGGGCCTAATGATAGGAAGATCCTTCCACCCTGAAGACCTCACCCAATTGGTCTAATGATAGGAAGACCCTACGACCCCTGAAGACCTCACTCAATGGGCCTAATGATAGGAAGACCAAACACTACCAGAAGACCTAACTCAATGGGCCTAATGACAGGAAGACCCTACAACCCCTGAAGATCACACTCAATGGGCCTAATGACAGGAAGACCCTACAACCCCTGAATATCACACCCAACGGGCCTAATGATAGGAAGAATAACACTCCCCGAAGACCTCACTCAATGGGCCTAATGATAGGAAGACCAAACACTCCCCGAAGACCTCACCCAATGAGCCCAATGATAGGAGGACTGAAACCCCCAAACAATAGCAGGATCACAGGCACTCTGTGATCATTCCAGAGAGAAGAAAAATCAGCAGTGTTCACAACAGCTGACCGTTCTTCTCTCTCAGCGGGGAACGGTCACGGGTGTCAGGTGGCAATCGGAGCTGCCTGCCCTGTGCATTGGCTGCCTGCGCACGCGCAACTTATACCTACGTTGGTTTGCCCAGGAGCGACTGCCTGCCCCAGTATAACTGCGGCGGACGGTCATAAAGTGGTTAACTGATGCAAAGTAAATTATGTTTACTGCAGGCTGCAGAGAAAGGGGCTGGGGAATCTCTGTCCTCAGTTTCTTTCTCAGTTTCAAAAGTGAGGCATCAGGGGTCTGTTTGGACCCTTGATATTTCACTAAAGCCCCATAACAGGGCTCCTAAAAAAAAAAATTTAATTTTTTTTTTTAAAAAACATTGTAAAAAAATATTCTAAAAATAATAAAAATAAACTATTGACACTGTCCATTGCCCTACTGACACCGCCTATTGCTCTGCTGATATATACACATGTATGTTTGTGCTCTGGGGTGCACACCCTAATGTAACAGGCTGCGCACACTAATGGCTCGGAATCAATGTTAGCACTGCAAAATGTAATAAAAAAACAAAAAACCCCAAATCCATACCAGACCCAAGTTGCCCTCATCTCAAGTCGGATCCTGTTCATTAACCACTTGCCGACCAGCTGCAGGTTTGCAGGTTCCTTGCGAATCGCCGGTTTGCAGGAGCACTCCTGTGGGCACGCACCCGTGCCCACTCAACAGCAGGAAAGCCGAGGCGCGGGGCCAGTGGCCATGATTGCTGCTGGGCACTCGCGATCGCTCCTCGTGGAGAGAGAACGGCGGTCAGCTGTTGTAAACACGGCAGACCGTTGTTCTCTGTATCAACACAGAGCCCTTGTGTTCTTGCTATTTAGGAACACAGGTCCCTGTGTTGATATTATAAGCCCCCCCCCCCACAGTTAGAAAACACCCACTAGGCTCACACTTAACCCTTTGATCGCCAATGGGTTAACCCCCTTCCCTGCCAGTGTCATTATTACAGTAACAGTGCATATTTTTAGCACTGATTACTGTAGTAATGTCACTGGTCCCCCCAAAAGTGTCAAAAATGTCAGTTAGGGGTTTGATCTGTCCGCCGCAATGTCGCAGTCCTGCTATAAATCGCAGATCACCGCCATTACTAGTAAAATAAATTAAAATAAAATAAAAATGACATAAATCTTTCCCCTAGTTTGTAGATGTGATAACTGTAGCGCAAACCAACGAAAATACGCTTATTGCGTTTTTTTTTTTTTTTTTTACCAAAAATATGTAGCAGAATACAAATTGGCCTAAAATTGAGAAAAGAATAGATTTTTAATTTTTTTTTTTTTTTGGGAATGTTATATAGCAGAAAATTATATATATATAATTATATATATATATTGCAGAATTGTCGCTCTTTTTTTGTTTATAGTGCAGAAAATAAAAATCGCACAGGTGATCAAATACCACCAAAAGAAAGCTCTGTTTGTGGGGAAAAAAAGAACATCCATTTTATCTGGGTACAGCGTCGCACGACCGCGCAATTGTCCGTTAAAATAACGCAGTGCCGAATCGCAAGAAAATGGCCTGATCATTAAGGGGGAAACTCTTCTGGTCCAGAAGCGGGTTAAAGTCTGACCAATGTTGCAGGGCAAAGTCGGATTGGAAGTGGTGGGGTCTTTCATGTGGGGGCAGTGTGAACCGAAAAATTCCAGCACATCCCCGCTTACAGAACAGAGTTCTGCATTGTTTTCATAGGCAGAACTCTGTCCTGTCGTTCTCTTCGCCGATCAGCGGGTGCCGGTGGTCATCCATTGGCCGGCACCCGCTGATCAACATGGAAATTAAGGCCCTAAGTAAACCCTATGGGTATCACATATCCATTGGATTGCATTTACTTGTGATTTTGTAATATACATTGAAGGCCAGTCATAGATGGGGGCAGGTTGGGGGAGGCTTGGGCTACCTCCATTCCCACCTGTCCCTCATCTATCCATTAGCTAGCATGTGTTCCCACTGTGGAGACACTTATAAATTAGTAGTGTTAGGACTGCAAGTAATACAGGGTGCCATGAAGGGGCCTTGCAGCTTACACATGCGTTTGCAAATGTGTGTTAACTAAACCCATATTTTTAACACACATTGGTAGACAGGGGCATCTGGTTTGTTAGCAGACTGGTTGGTGAGTATGGTTTACTTAGGGCCGGTTGTTCTCATGCACCTCATCTAAAGTCCCAATCTCTTTTCCTTAATTTCCATCACAGGGATGAAGACGCAGAGACTTACCCGGCTTGTGTCTCATTTAAAGTCCCAAAACTGCCCACACTTAAAGAGGTTGTAAACCCACTTTAAGTGCTTTTGCCTATAGGTAAGCCTATATTAAGGCTTACCTATAGGTGCTATAAATATCTCCTAAACATGCACAATTTAGGAGATATTTACAGTGCATGCAGCCGATGATGTCATCGACGCATGCGCTCTGAAAGAACGACCACCCGTGCAGTTCTTCCAGAGCCCTATGCCATGAATGGCAGGTCCCGTGCGCATGCGCAAGAGTGATGTAATCGCGGCCCCGGCCAATCAGATGGCCAGAGGACGCCAACAAGGAAGCAGGATGGCCGGACATGTCGGCCGCCTTGTCACTGAGCGGGCCGCACCGCGAGGGCTTAGTTTTAAGGTAAGTATTTCATAATACTAGCTCATTATGCCTTTGTCTTTACAGGTTTTATTTTTTATCCTTTTTTGTATGTGGGTTTACTTCCTCTTTAACCCGCTGATCAACATGTGCTGTGACTAATCACAGCACAGTCGGCGCAGCGGCGCCCCCTACCCAGAAGAGCAGAATCATGTATGTATACATGTTCTGCACAGCTGGCCCGCACTGTAGCAGTAAAGCTAAAGTGTGCAGTCAGCAACTGGCTATAATAGGAAGAGGACCATCCTGGCAGGATCACCAGGGATTATTTTAATGAAAGGTGTGGATTGAACAATAATGAAAGTACCTTTTGGAATGACATTACTGTGTTAAATGTTATATGAGGTTTTAGTGATTGGGTTTCCATCTACTTGTAGCATAACCCTTCTGAGGATCCTCCATGTACCAGAAATACTTACGAGAAGAATCTTGTACAGGAAATTTCTGACTCTTCTGAATTCTAGCAGACTAATGTTCTTTATGAGAAATCTGCAAAATTAAATTACAGAGACAACCCTGGATGGGAAATGATTGCCTTCGCCATACCAGGCTGGCGCTACTTCGGGGGTGACTATCCTCCAAATCTTGTCTTCGGGGAGAAAAACTGCATTAGTGATTTCATTTTGTTTTGGAGCATTGGAAAAATGAACACACGGCTAATAAATGTGAACACTTCTGACTAACTGACACACACCAGGGCATACTCGGAAAACATGAGCTAATATAACGAAGTTAGAACCTGGAAAGGTATCCTAATACGCTCTAGAGACAGGTCCAGCTGGGAGTTGTAGTCCCCACTTATTAGCAAGCAGGAACTAGCATTGGCTCCAGCACGGCAGGTATTATGGGATTGTGTATGGAAAGGCGCTGGACTCTGGACAATCATTTTCACACATTGTGCGTCCTCACCTCCTCAGTGCCAGGAAGAATTAATTACACTCAGCATATTCCGTCAGATTGCCGGCCACTTCGGCAGGAAGTCATTTGTTTGTTCAATTTTTTTTTGGACTTCTGGAAGGAACATTGGCCAGGAAGAAAGGGAGGTGGCTGTGATGGATATAAGAGGAATAAGAAAGCCCACCCAGGATTCGCAGACCACCGTGAAGCTCTATCCTCATTATCTGATCACCCACAGGAGCACCGGGGACAGGGTGTATCAATCCACCGATGGAGCCCTATATTATATTCAGCTCCGGGGGCCCCTTCCTCTCCCACTATTGTGTGGCTACAGAATATGAATTGTTTCCTATCATGTAACCCAACATGATTCTGCTAGGATATTGCTGCTTTAAAGTGTTATGATGGTAATATCCCACGGTGCTGCTGGGCTCTACAGCCACTATATGGTTTGCAATGGATACAGTTGTTGTCTCCAATTCCATGCCCATTAGGCCTTCTTAGGGTGACCCTATATGATGTTTGAGCTCAACTGATGACTTTTTCAACCTCAATTATCCAGCTTTAGAGATGATATTTTGACAACGAATAATATTTGACAAAAAATATAATTGTCACTGGATGAGGGGACATTCACAAAGCCTACGGTGACTCCACACATCTGCACAACCCAACCAATAGTTGTGGAAGTCTGCCAGGTGGAGGTGGTCAGACCAGAACCCTTTTATTCATTCCAGATCAGAAAAGGAGAGCTTCAGTTTTTTTCAACCATTTTACCCTACAGAAGGGGTCTCCAAAATAAACAAAGGTGACAATTTTCTGTCCTTCAGATTTTAGGTGGGGGGCAGGCTGTGGCCATCGGGAGTACAAAATGTCCCAGCATCGGTGGGAGTAAACAATCCCCCATCATTGGTGTCAGTGGGAGGAATTCTGCCCTTCATTGGTAAATAAAATAGCACCCCAAGGGCGGGATAAAATCAAGTAAAGAGCCACATTTGGCCCCCTGGCCTCAGTTTGGGGACCACTGCAGTAGAGGAACCCTTGAAAAAAATGTAGATCCTGGGAACCCTGCTAAAAGCAATTCATTGTGGGTCAGTAAGAAAAATGTTGTTGTTGTTGGCTCTGCCACGTGACAACTGACCTGAACGCATACAGTCGCCATGGGATGGGAAGTCAATTAGTCCCAGTTTAAGGAAGCCTTAGTGACCAGTGAAGGAACCCTAGGGTTACATGGAACCCTTGTTGAGAATGACCGGTATAAGTTGTCTGCAGGAGGATGACTGGGCCACGGTAACGTACAGTCTTCCATGGAGACCACTTTTTAAATGCTCTTAGTTTATTAGCAAAAATTCTTATTCCTTGGCCTTTGTTATTGCTGGCTCTTCCAAGTGGTGTCCGACCTGGAATTATACAGTCACCAACAGATGGGAAGTCAATCAGCTACAGCCAGAGCTGTATTTTGGCCTAGGCCAACAAGGCCCAGGCCTAGGGAAGCACTTTGCAGGGGGGAAGCAAAAAAGCCACCCCCCCCCTCCACCTGAGACTCTATTGGCCACTAGTTGCTAGAACCGCCTCTCTCACCCCCTCTCTCTCACCCCCTCTCTCTCACCCCCTCTCTCTTTCTCTATCATCCCCCCTCTCTCGCTCTCCTCTCACTCTCTCTCATCCCCCCTCTCTCTCTCTCATCCCCCCTCTCTCTTTCACCCCCCCCCCCTCTCTCTCTCATCCCCCTCTCTCTCTCATCCCCCCTCTCTCTTTCACCCACCTCTCTCTCTCTCCTCCCCCTCTCTCTCTCTCCTCCCTCTCTCTCTCACCCCCCTCTCTCTCTCTCCTCCCCCTCTCTCATCCCCCCTCTCTCTCTCACCCCCTCTCTCTCTCTCACCCCCCTCTCTCTCTCTCTCATCCCCCCCTCTCTCTCTCTCTCACACCCCCTCTCTCTCTCTCTTTGATTCTCCCCTCTTTTTTATCCCCCCTCACCCACCCTCTCTCTCTCCCTCCCTCCCTCACATACCCTCTCTCTCTCTCTCTCTCTCTCATACTCCCTCTCTTTCCCTCCCTCACCAACCCACCCCTCTCTCGCCCCCTCTCACCCCCCCGTGAGATCTCAGGGGTTCATGCTGGGACTTGTAGTCCTTCAGTTTTGGATGGAGTCACATCTGTTAAAAAAGGAGTGGGGAAAATTTACATGGGGGGGTGCCCAATTTTAGTCTTGCCTAGGGCAGCACATAACCAAAATACACCACTGGCTACAGCTCAAGGAACCAATAGTAACCGCTGGAAAAACCCAAGTTTTCCATGGAACTCTGGTTGAGAATGGCTGCTACCATCAGTACCGGGACAAGGTCACCCAGAGCCTAGGGCAAACATGCCAAACTGCCCCCATGAGATCATGTAGGAGCATTATGTGTCTCTAAGCATAAATTCCTCCTCTTCCCAGTACAAATCCACCCCCCCCATCTGCAATTCCCTCTCCCAGCACAAATCTTTGCCCCCCCTCCCCCATCCCCAACTCAAATTCCCCCGTCCCAAAAAATCAAAACAACCCTCTACCCCCAAAATCCCCCCCCCCCCCCACACACACACAGATTTCTCCCTCTTAGAACATTATTTACCCACTGCTGCCCTCCAAATTCCCGAATTCCAACACAAATCCCCTCTCTCCAATCTCCCTCCCACCTCACATGATGCCACAGTGTCCAGGGCAGCCACCCCTCCTGACCACTCCTTGTCCTGGCCCTGGCTACCATAAACGTATCTATAAAAAAAAAAAAAGTTATCCTAGTGCTGAAGTAGGGCCTTACAACCTTACATCGGACCACCGACTAGCTGTCTACAGCCAGCTTTAGCCAACCAATGCTGCACCTGAAATTCATGAGACCAAGAGAAAATGAAGTAGTGTGAGTGTACATAAAGGATTAAAATCAAATCTCAAAATAAAAATGTAATATATGATAGTTTACCAGTCCTCAGATGTGGTGGTTGCTTTAGTTTTCTTTTTTCAGGCTCTCTTCCCTTTTTTTTTCACCTGGTGATCCTGCCAGTAACACACTTCCGGTCCTAGGGTGACAACACTCACACACTGCACTGTGGAGGAGCAGCGCTGTCACCTTAAGCTGCCTGCTAGATTTGTACTACAAATGATATCTCACTCATTGGAAGATACAGGACACTAGAAGGAGTTGCAAGATTAACAGATATTTTTCTGTTCTTGTAGAAAATGTACTTGAAAAAAAGAAACCAAAGCAACCACGACATCTAAGGACTGGTAAGTGTAATAAATTATATTTTTGGTTTGGGGTTTTGATATCCTTTAAGGGGAGCATCCAATATTGGCTGCAGATAGTTCCCAGTTGCAGTGGTGGCTGGCCGATAGGGGGCACAGGGGCGCCGCCCCCCCAAAAAAGAAGAAAGAAAAAGATTAAATTAAAAAAAAAAGTGTCTATTTTTCGCCCACTAGGGGCGCTGGACTATGTGCTGGGTATGCGGGGGGTGGGGTTTTTGACCCCACCCTCGGCTGGCAGAGGCGCCGATTGGCGCTCTCCTGGGGGTCATCGGGGCGCAGAGCAATGCCTCCCGACACCCCCACTTTTCTGATGTCTGGGCTGTGATTGGTCCAGACTCCAGCCTGGACCAATCACAGGAGGACATGGACCTGGTGATGTGACGCGTGGGGGCGGTGCACCGCCCCGGCGTCACGATCACCTTCCGGCTTCCGTTCCCGGCGCAGAGAGGCAGAGAGAGGAGTCGTCGGACAGGAGTCCAGGAGTCGCCTGGCGCAGAGAGGCAGAGAGAGGAGTCGTCAGACAGGAGTCCAGGAGTCGCCTTCCCCAGCCCGGCCTGGTAACCCAGCGAGTCGACTCACCGCAGCAGCCACAAACTCTTGGCCAGATAATCTCTACATTTGAGCGTTCCACTGTTCCCTCTTTCATAATCAGTATAAAGACAGGCAGATTTCATGCTCTTTAACTATATGGGAAAAAATGAACATTGACAATTAAGAAAACTACACAAAACACTTGTTGAGTCCATCATTCAAGCTCTGGTCCCCTAGGCAGCTGCCAGCTTTTACCAGTTAGAAAACAGGCTCCACCGAAGCCCAGGTAAGTCAATTCTTTCAAGATCCATTTTCCTTTCCGCCAACGCCGCATCTCCCTGTGTCGTTGTGACTGAGATCACAAAGTGTTACAAGCAGCCTCTAATGAGGATGCATGCTCTCCTTAGCAACCTCGTGCTATTGTAGATGTGGTTATCTCTGAAGATCTCATTAGCTTGGGAACACATTAGCAGACGGGAGAGGTGAAATCTTGACCTACTTAATTTCTTTGTCACCACTAGCGCCGTGCTGCAGAGAATATCAAAGCCTCTGGCTCTGAATACCCTTACACAGTAGCTTCTGGGTGTCGCATGGCATTCCACGAACACAGCTCCGTGGGAGCCCTATCTATGGTTTGCTGGGTTCTTCTGTGGAGGTTCAATGAAAATTGCAAATGTTTAACCCCTTGCCAAAGACCAGTAGGCTGAAGGGGGAGCAGGCATGGCTGCCCTAGGTAAGGTTGGCAGGAGAGAGGCAATGCTAGAAAAAATTTGGCTTAGCAAAGAACAGATCACTAAAACACCAAAACACAAACCTAAAGAGAAATTTTTGAAGGCCGAAAAAGAAAAAATTTGGAAAGGAATTAAAAAAAATTGAGCGCACATGTGGTGAACACAGTGAGCTGCTTATGTTTAAATTGTCTCTGATTGGGCCCAAACTGGTAACTTGCAACTGTCTCTCTATTCCCAATACCACTTCGTACAGGGATTTATATCATTTGTGGCTATTGAGAAAATTTATTTAGGGTCCATTCACACTAGCGCGACTTGTCAGGCAACTTGGTTCGCCTGACAAGTCGCGGTGGGTCGCTCGCCATTGATTAGCACAGGACCCGTTCTAATAGGAGAGACACAAGTCAATAATATGAAGTCCGTGCAAGTCGCGCCAAGGTCGCGGTGCACGCCGTGCACCGCGACTTCACAGGTCGCCCCAGCAAGTCGTGTCGCCCCTGTCTGAATGGGCTCTTAAATCAAAATTTTGGTTCTCAGAATTCAGCTCTAAAGCCAAATATTAATGCCAATCTCATAACCAGGTAATGGCTTTCTGAGATTTGTACAGCGCAAGCTAAATTGTAGCAGCTATGAGCTAGTGTAGGGTCTCCAAATTTTCTAAACAAAGGGTTAGTTAACTGTCCTTCAGACTTTGGGGGGGGGGGGGGGCAGACTGTGGCAAGTGGAAATAGAAAAAGTATTGGCATCAGTGGAAGTAAATGGAGCATACTCACTCAAACTATTGGTTTTAGTGGAAGGAATAGTGCCCCATCATTGGTGTCAGTGGGAGGAATAGTGCCCCATCATTGGTATCATTGGGAAGAATAGTGCCCCATCATTGGTATCAGTGGGAGGAATAGTGCGCCATCATTGGTGTCAGTGGGAGGAATAGTGCCTCATCATTGGTGTCAGTGGGAGGAATAGTGCCCTATCTTTGGTGTCAGTGGGAGGAATAGTGCCCCATCATTGGTTTCAGTGGGAGGAATAGTGCCCCATCATTGGTGTCAGTGGGAGGAATAGTGCCCCATCATTGGTGTCAGTGGGAGGAATAGTACTCCATCATTGGTATCAGTGGGAGGAATAGTGCCCCATCATTGGTGTCAGTGGGAGGAATAGTGCCCCATCATTGGTGTTAGTGGGAGGAATAGTGCCCCATCATTGGGGTCAGTGGAGGGAATAGTGCCCCATCATTGGTGTTAGTGGGAGGAATAGTGCCCCATCATTGGGGGTCAGTGGAGGGGATAGTGCCCCATCATTGGTGTCAGTGGGAGGAATAGTGCCCCATCATTGGTGTCAGTGGGAGGAATAGTGCCCCATCTTTGGTGTCGGTGGGAGGAATAGTGTCCCATCATTTGTGTCAGTGGGAGGAATAGTGCCTCATCATTGGTGTCAGTGGGAGGAATAGTGCCCCATCATTGGTGTCAGTGGAGGGAATAGTGCCCCATCATTGGTGTTAGTGGGAGGAATAGTGCCCCATCATTGGGGTCAGTGGAGGGAATAGTGCCCCATCATTGGTGTCAGTGGGAGGAATGGAGTCCCATCATTGGTGTCAGTGGGAGGAATAGTTCCCACTGACACCATTGATCTTTTTATCTATCTGTAAGGGGGGATTCTTTCCAATGACCACACGTGTAAGGAACATTCTTCCCACTGACCATCACACTAATGTATCATAAGTTGTAGATATAGACATTTTTAGGAGGAGTTCCCTGAGACCGGAAAATTATTTCAAGGGTTCCTCTGTGTTAAAAAGGTTGAGAAATTCTGTACTAGAGCCTCCCAGGTCACCAAGTCCAGTAACTGTCATTGGAAGTTAAAGGGATGAACAAATTAACAAGTGTGTTTAGCGGCTGTGCGTCTCTGGGCCGCCAGCCAGGACACAGCTATCTGGGGATGGCTCAGAGTCGGGCCAGGGATGGTAGAATATGCCACCCTAGAAAGTGTAAACACACACAGAGCACACATTGGACGGCGTCCAGGAATTCCTCACCCGGAATCACAACTACCATTCGCAAACCATAACAGACTTAACCCCTTCCCTTCTGCCAACATCTATTCACAGATGCACAAGCCTATTCATGTGTGCCAGGCTGAGCCTGAGACTTCTGATGAAAGGCCAAACATCGTTGTGGGTTCCTCTGATACCAAATACAGAAATAAGCTGCTGGATCTGAACCAGAACGAAGGTGTACTCTGTTTATACAGCAAAGGTAATGCCTGGTTAAATAGCAGGAGATTAGAGAGCCATAAAGTTATCACATGGAGATATTCTGGGGCTTTCAGCTACTCATCGTCATCGTCGTCATCATCATCAACCATGGCCATAGGTCTTATCTCAGTGGATCCATTATTGCCGCAGGTCATCAGGTACCTTCAACTGATATCAAAAACTTTACATATGAAGGAGGTCTGGAGCTCAATAATAAATTTCTAGATTGCACCAGGCCGCCATGTACCAATCCGCAGGAAGGCTGGCAACTGGAATTCAATCAGTTGCCCTAGCAACACAAACACGCAGCTGTACTTATTTACTATTTATGAGAGGTGGACAAGCCATTGTAGCATCTAGGAGCCTGAGAACGCAGGCTTCAATATAACAGCAAGAGAAAAAAGTCTCAAAAGTTCGGGGCTGCTTCACACCACATGCAGAGCAGGGTGTTTTTAATCTGCATCAAAAACGAATGTTTTCCATGTATTCGAATGGCCCCAGTTTACACCAGTGCAGTGCCTTCCAGTGCAGTCAACAAAAGTAAAACATGCTGCATTTTTTCTGCATGGAACACATCTGGAACATGGGAAAACGCATGGAAAATGCACCAAAACGCATGTAAACGCACCAGAAACACACGTCTTGAAAACGCACTCAAAAGCATCAAAAACACATGTACAGTGCCTTGCGTAAGTATTCGGTCCCCTTGAACTTTGCGACCTTTTGCCACATTTCAGGCTTCAAACATAAAGATATAAAACTGTAATTTTTTGTGAAGAATCAACAACAAGTGGGACACAATCATGAAGTGGAACGAAATTTATTGGATATTTCAAACTTTGTTAACAAATAAAAAACTGAAAAATTGGGCGTGCAAAATTATTCAGCCCCTTTACTTTCAGTGCAGCAAACTCTCTCCAGAAGTTCAGTGAGGATCTCTGAATGATCCAATGTTGACCTAAATGACTAATGATGATAAATAGAATCCACCTGTGTGTAATCAAGTTTCCGTATAAATGCACCTGCACTGTGATAGTCTCAGAGGTCCGTTTAAAGCGCAGAGAGCATCATGAAGAACAAGGAACACACCAGGCAGGTCCGAGATACTGTTGTGGAGAAGTTTAAAGCCGGATTTGGATACAAAAAGATTTCCCAAGCTTTAAACATCCCAAGGAGCACTGTGCAAGCGATAATATTGAAATGGAAGGAGTATCAGACCACTGCAAATCTACGAAGACCTGGCCGTCCCTCTAAACTTTCAGCTCATACAAGGAGAAGACTGATCAGAGATGCAGCCAAGAGGCACATGATCACTCTGGATGAACTGCAGAGATCTACAGCTGAGGTAGGAGACTCTGTCCATAGGACAACAATCAGTCGTATACTGCACAAATCTGGCCTTTATGGAAGAGTGGCAAGAAGAAAGCCATTACTTAAAGATATCCATAAAAAGTGTTGTTTAAAGTTTGCCACAAGCCACCTGGGAGACACCAAACATGTGGAAGAAGGTGCTCTGGTCAGATAAAACCAAAATCTAACTTTTTGGCAACAATGCAATACGTTATATTTGGCGTAAAAGCAACACAGCTCATCACCCTGAACACACCATCCCCACTGTCAAACATGGTGGTGGCAGCATCATGGTTTGGGCCTGCTTTTCTTCAGCAGGGACAGGGAAGATGGTTAAAATTGATGGGAAGATGGATGGGGTCAAATACAGCAGTGGTTCTCAATTCCGGTCCTCGGGACCCACTAACAGGCCAGATTTTAAGTATTACCTTGGGGGATGCAGACTAGAATACTGCAATCACTGAGCAGCAAATGAGATCACCTGTGATGTAATTTAGTTATCTTGCAAACCTGGCCTGTTGGTGGGTCCCGAGGACCGGAGTTGAGAACCACTGAAATACAGGACCATTCTGGAAGAAAACCTGATGGAGTCTGCAAAAGACCTGAGACTGGGACGGAGATTTGTCTTCCAACAAGACAATGATCCAAAACATAAAGCAAAATCTACAATGGAATGGTTCACAAATAAACATATCCAGGTGTTAGAATGGCCAAGTCAAAGTCCAGACCTGAATCCAATGGAGAATCTGTGGAAAGAACTGAAAACTGCTGTTCACAAACGCTCTCCATCCAACCTCACTGAGACTGAGCTCGAGCTGTTTTGCAAAGAGGAATAGGCAAAAATTTTAGTCTCTCGATGTGCAAAACTGATAGAGACATACCCCAATCGACTTAAAGCTGTAATCACAGCAAAAGGTGGCGCTACAAAGTATTAACTTAAGGGGGCTGAAAAATTTTGCACGACCAATTTTTCAGTTTTTTATTTGTTAAAAATGTTTGAAATATCCAATAAATTTCGTTCCACTTCATGATTGTGTCCCACTTGTTGTTGATTCTTCACAAAAAATTACAGTTTTATATCTTTATGTTTGAAGCCTGAAATGTGGCAAAAGGTCGAAAAGTTCAAGGGGGCCGAATACTTTAGCAAGGCACTGTAAATGCACACACAGAAATGCATCTGGAACACATAAATTGTGGTGTGAACTGGCCGTTATACAACTGAAGTGCCATGAGCACGGGACCCAGCCAGCCTGGATTAGTATCATGAGTTGACTTGGTGGGGGCCAGCTTCCTGCACCAAGGGCTCAAGGGCCATGATGCATTGCTGTTGGTGGCCAGCCCATGGCAATGCATAATGCTGGTCCAGGACACATGGCATGCAGGCAAGCCCCCAGCATACAGCACGGGACAGAAGTCCACCTCCTTCAGGCCAGATCCACTTCCTGCCCTCTGCCATGCTGCTGGAACCAAAAGGTAGAGCTTTGATATGAAAAGGGGACTGTGTGATTGAGGGCCCCCTGTGTCTGGGGAGGGCCCTGAAGTGATGCAAGGACTCTAGGATAGGGGGACTCTGTTGTGATGGGGGCCTCTGAAGTATAGGGAGATCTCTGATGGAATGGGGGGACTCTGAGATGAAGGGAGGCTTCTGATGTGATGTTCATTTCATCAAGGCGGTTGGGTGCATCACCCCAGGCTCAGGTTTCCATTGATTAGCAACATTTAAATTTTTCACATTTTAGACTGGGGTTTCTTTTTCATACTTTTAACTAAAAATCTTTTCGGGAGCATTGGCGAGTTCCTGGTGTTCTCCCTGTTCCCATTTTTCTATAATATGTTACATCAGCTGGTCTGAATTGTTGGGCGTGGCTCACCAATCGTGAGACTCAAAGACGACATATGGTTCCCATGCTACCAGCCCTCGCCACCAAGCGAAGTTACTCCTGACAGATATACTCCAGACCTGCAGTCATTCTATAACTTGTGAATATTTTCATGAACTGCAGGACTGTGATAGACGTTAGCCTAAAGACACGCAAAGTTCACGGCTTTGCAGATCATAGAACGAACAAGCCGCCCCCACTGACTTCATGAGCAGCAATGGTTTAAAACTGAAATTTGAAATAATTATCTGGGAAAATTGCAAATTCAAGCCAGGTTCGAAAACTTTCACGAAAATTGCAAATTCAAGCCAGGTTCGAAAACCTTTACCATGCAGATTTGTTTAAATGTCTTAAAGGACTACTCCATCTAAAGTTAAGTTCTACGATAGTTTATATTGCATGGCTGCCAGCAAGCTGAATGGCAGTCTTATATTTAATGTGGACTCCACTGGTGAGGTATCCCTGTTTCACACAATTATTGTGGCCAAACTATATGACCAGGAATGATGGTGTCAGCTTTCCACAAACCTGCCAGAACATAAATAATTGGGGAATCCAGCTGTGAGAGAGCGACACCTTCATTAAAGCCTCATGGGAGGGGTAGGGCCATAACAGAGGCATGGAACTTATCAGTGTATAGAAGATATTAGAACGCCGCAGGTAACTCTACCCTCCAACAGTTCCGATGACATTTAAGCCTCAGTGATTTTCTTGATCTCTTATCAGCTGCCTGGAACACAAAGCACAAGGTATTCAGTGACTGATGCTTGTTCCTTCTTCTGGACACTCCCATTGTAACACAATCAAATCTGGACCAAAGTATGATGAAATACCATCTAGACTGGGGTTCTACTACTTTATGGAAGTATGTACCTTTTTCTGATAGCCATTGTTGCCCAGTAACCCTTGGCATTGGTCCTAAGTTGACAACATCTTGACTAAAGCCTCGTACACACGCGTCGAAAATCGGCAGGGAATTTTCATCCGACGACCGATCTGCCGATTTTCAGCTTTTTAATATGATGCTTCCGACAACCGACTCCGACTTTTCGGCCGAAAAAAATCCTGGTGTGCAGACTATAAAATTTTTGTTCACCGTCAGTCAGTACAGATTTCGACAGGGAAAAATCTAATGAGCAAGACTGGGCATGCTCAGAGAAGAAAGAACACAAAGAAAGCAAACCAACACATGACATCACTTCTGAAGTAGAATTTTGTCGGGTGAGAAAAAGTATTTGTCGGTCGAAAACGTTGCCAACATACACCGCCTGAATATCGCTCGACCATTGCCCGCCGACCATCGAAAACAGTGTTCGTCGGTCAAAAACGTTGCCAACATTAACGAAAAACGTTACAGACCAATCGATTAGATACGTAGTCCTCACATTTCACGTTTAAGCGGAAGTGATGTAAAAGTCCTTTACTATTTAAATAGGGAATACATTAACAATAGATTTGTTAAAAACATACATGGCAAATGTCTATTTGACATTCCATGATATATTTATATTCTTTAGCTTTTTTCATTTGTGTTTACAAAACTTCTTGACATTGTACAATGCTTTCGGGTCAACAAACATTTCCGGGAAAATATTTTCGGGCATGCGTGATGAGGTTAAACTGAACGACCTCAACACCAACGTATAGAATATAGTTCTTTCGCAAACGAGACGGGTTTTTCAAACGGTATTTTTCGTTCACAATATCGATATCGCTCATTGATGGCTGGACATTAACGAGTAGAATATCGGCCGATCGCTCGCTGAACGGAAATTTTCGGCCGACTTTCTTATTGTGTATTCCAGCCATTAGTCTGGTTGAAAAAAGACACAAGTCCACCTAGTTCAACCAATTAAAGGAGGGGGAAAAATCATAAATCCCCTTTACACATACCTATACCCACAATTTATCAAGAGGAAGGCACCTTACCAAAACTGGCACAAAGGCCACCCCACCATATCAAAGCTGGAATGAAAAGCAAATGACCATATTAAACCTGGCACGATGATCATCTAACCTACCAAACCTGGCACAATTACCATCCCAACTACCAAACCTGCCACAATGACCAACCCACCATACCAATCCTGAAACAGTGACCAACCCACCATACCAAACTTGAAACGATGACTAACCCACCAGGGTGCATTGACTAACCCACCACAGGCGCATTGACTTCTGGGAGCGATGACGTTCAGCTCCCAGGAGCAGGGCTTTTTTTCAGCAGGAACGCGGGGGAACACAGTTCCGGCACCTCCTCTGAATGTATGTACTGTATGTAATGTCTGTTGCTGGGGATCAGTTGTTGCTGGGAGGGAGGTACTGTAGAGGAAGGGGTCTATTGATGCTGGCTACTGAGGAACCTTTTGTTGCTGGAAGGGATCTATTTTTACAGGGGGGGGTCTATTGTTTCTGGTAGGCATCTATTGTTGCTGGGGGTGAATCTTATGTTTCAGGGGGTCAATTGTTGCTGGGAGGGATGTACTGTTGAGGGAGGGGTCTTTGTTTCTGGCTGCTGGAGGGTCTATTGATGCTGGCTGTTGGGAGTCTATTGTTGCTGGGGTGGATCTATTGTCGTTGGAGTGTCCATGCTAGATCTATTTTACTGTCTTTCTTGTTATCATTAACAAATTCCATGCAAAATACTTAGCACCACAAAATAATACTTGGGTCTCCATTCTCTAAAAGGGGCGGTATAGGGAGGTGGGTAAGGGGCGGAACCAAGGAACGGTTCTTGGAGGTGGGTAAGGGGCAAAGGCGAAGGGTGACTTAAAAGAGAAGAGTTCCTGAACCTATTCTCTGAGAAAAAAAGCCCTGCCCAGGAGTCATCGCAAGCCGGAAGTGATGGCGCGGGCCGCGGCCGCCGAGGGAGGAAGTGGAAGGAAGGTGAGTATATTTTCTTCTATATCAAGGTAAGTAACCAAAAAAAACAAAAAAATGGGAGCATCCATTTCTTTTTTAGGTGGCCCTTAGCAAGCGGATGGCCCAAAATCGATTTTTCAGATTTTGAGGCCGGAACTCCGCTTTAAATAAACCCATATGGCCCTGGCCTAGCGCGACTTTACATCCGTACGAGACAAGTCAGTGACATGGATTGGATCCATCATTATTTACGTGTTTGCTGAAGATGCATCTAAACAAGCTCACTGTCAGTTATGGTAGAAAACCTTTTTTTTTTTTCCACAAATATCAAACTCTACAACCCGGGAACATTGGCTGATCGCAGACGTGTGATTTAACACAGGATAATCATGTACATACACTGTTTACAGCTCGAATTGTCAGCGAGATGATGTAAATCAGGATCAATCAGTGTTTTCCTTCCTTTCTCATTTGCCTTTTAAATTACCCAGAATTCCTGGCAGCGCGGTACGCTCTGGGAATTCCTCTCCTCTGCTCCGGAGACATGTGGGTCCCCTCACAACTGTCTGCTCAGAACTTTACCCGACATTCGCCAAGAAACAATCTGGCCTATCAACCAATACAATCGCAAGTAGATCATATTTCCTGTCAGTCTGCAATGTGATTTTTCATTGAGCACTTTAATAAATGAGTGGAAAAACAATGTATCACTGTCTGTTCTATCACCGGGGTCAGCAGTGCAGGCTGAACTTCCACAACCGAAGTCTGAGCTGCTGTACTCAGCTGATCTTCCCTTACTATAAAGGCTTATTAAAGTGGACCTGTCATCAGATATATTTTCTCCTTTATATAAGGAATCAATGCAACACTTCTAGATATTTATCATCTTTCTAAAGCCTAGTACACATGCAACCATTATCGGCCGACCGATCGTCTGTCTTTTGTCCTTAGTGGTGTTTGTTGGTTGGAATTTGCCTACACTGCACACGAATTTTCTCGCCCGACAAAATTCTACTTCAGAAGTGATGTCATGTGTTGGGTTGCTTTCTTTGTGTTCTTTCTTCTCTGAGCATGCCCAGTCTTGCTCATTAGATTTTTCCCTGTCGAAAACTGTACTGACTGCACGAAAATCGGACGTGTTTTGACGGCGGACAAAAATTTTATAGCCTGCACACCAGATTTTTTTCGGCCGAAAAGTCGGAGTCGGTTGTTGGAAGCATCATACTAACAAGCCGAAAATCGGCAGATCGGTCGTCGGACGAAAATTCCCGGCCGAATTTCGACGCGTGTGTACGGGGCTTTAATCCAAAGGACAAGGACAGAGCATTATCATCTAGAGCAGGAAGTGCCCGAACGGGGACTTTAATGGCAGGATCACCAGAGAGTGTTTTAACGAAAGCTGCAGGTTTAATAAGACTGAAAATAATTTGCAGTGGACTGTTGCACTTCCCACCATTGCTCTGTGCAGTAGAGGTCGAAGCTTCTGCTTCACAGATAAAATCACATGTCACACCTCTGACAGAAAGACATGTTCCCTGAGCTTCACCCTGGAACACTCACCCCCAGCTTAAATTCACCACCAAGGTCCAACCGTCATGGTGTAAAAAAACATGTGGTGAAGATGAAATACAATTAGCTAAATTCTAAAGCGTCTTATTTTTTTCGACCTCCAGCGGTAAATTGAAGGCATACGTTGGAGAGGCCAACAGGGACCAAAGAACATCAAGTTGATTCATCAAATTAGTGGAAGCATAATTGTGCCGCATGAGCAGCTGGAGGATTCGTCATGTAGAAAACCTGTCAGGCAGCCATCAGCCTTAATGTTAAATAGAAATGCCGACTTCTACCGCCAAGAGTTTGACATTCAGTGGACCTAAGCCTGATAAAGACGCCATTTACTTTCTTTGCTCGCTTAGGAGTCCTCAAAGGTTAACTTTAATCACATCAAAGCTGTTAGGGAATCAAAACGGAGGTAAAAAGATCTCATCGGACCAAGAGTTTTGTGGGACAGCAGCTTAAAAGGCAAACCTAATACCTTAAACCAGGGTTTCTCCACCAGGGTTCCATGAAACTAGGGTTCCACCAAAGGTTCCTTGAGCAATGAGCAATTTCTGCCTCTCAGATAAGTTCCCACTGACGCCATTTATCTTTTTAGCTATCTGTAAGGGGGGAAATTCTTCCCTATTACTACTACCTCTGGACCCTCTTCGGTTTTCAGTCGGTTAGATCTAGCTCAATATCTGGGCTGCTTGGCATCTTAGAAGGTCTCCCCACAGGCAGGTGGGTGCCCTTTGTTTGTCCCTTAAATTGGGAGCCATTTCCATACTGTAGTGGGGTTACTGTGGTAGTGTACAAGCTTATTATCAATAATGGAACATTTTTAAAAGGCGTAGACCAGAGTTCCGTGGAACCCTAGGGTTCCTCCTGAGGTTGCTCGGGGTTCCTTGAGCAATGGACAATTTCTACCTCTCAGATAAGTTCCCAATGACATCATTATTCCTTTTAGCTATCTGTAAGGGGGGAAATTCTTCCCAATGATGACAAGAGTAAGGAGTATTCTTCCCACTGACCATCACACGAATGTATCATGAGTTGTAGATATAGTAAATTGTATCAGGGGTACCCTTAGACCGTAAAATTATTTCAAGGGTTCCTTTGTGTGAAAAAGGTTGAGGAAGGCTGCCATAAACCTTCCCAAACTGCAAGTCTGTATCTGCTCCCTCTACTATAGTAGGCCGAATGACAGCACAATTCAGTCTGTATGTGCTCCCTCTACTATAGTAGGCCGAATGACAGCACAATTCAGTCTGTATGTGCTCCCTCTACTATAGTAGGCCGAATGACAGCACAATTCAGTCTGTATGTGCTCCCTCTACTATAGTAGGCCTAATGACAGCACAATTCAGTCTGTATGTGCTCCCTCTACTATAGTAGGCCGAATGACAGCACAATTCAGTCTGTATGTGCTCCCTCTACTATAGTAGGCCGAATGACAGCACAATTCAGTCTGTATGTGCTCCCTCTACTATAGTAGGCCGAATGACAGCACAATTCAGTCTGTATGTGCTCCCTCTACTATAGTAGGCCGAATGACAGCACATTTCAGTCTGTATGTGCTCCCTCTACTATAGTAGGCCGAATGACAGCACAATTCAGTCTGTATCTGCTCCCTCTACTATAGTAGGCCGAATGACAGCACAATTCAGTCTGTATGTGCTCCCTCTACTATAGTAGGCCGAATGACAGCACATTTCAGTCTGTATGTGCTCCCTCTACTATAGAGGGCCGAATGACAACACAATTCATGCAGGAGCCAACATAAGGTCATCTAAAGTGGTTAGAACTTGAGACCCAGTCTGGAGTTTGCACGTTCTTTCTGTGCTTGTGTGGGTTTCCTCTGGATACAACAGATTTTCTTCCACACTCCAAAGACATGCTGGTAGAGATTGTTCTACTACATATTCTTCTGAGGGTACCCAAGATGGCTGCCTCACCATCTGTCCCAACAGAAGATCATGCGCTTTGAGTCCCCAGGGAGAAAAGCGCTTTAAAAATATTAGTGATGCACGGAAATTAACATTTTGGACTGAAACCCAAAATTCAGGATGCACTTGGCCGCAAATGACTGGTACCGAAATGGACAGTTTTTAATATAAATATATATATATTTTATATATAATTGTTTTATATTCAAATTTTTAATTATCATGAATTTAAATTAAAGTGGAGTTCCACCCATTTTAGTAACTTTAGATCTATGTAATCCCCTTTAAAACTACTTTTACCAATGGAAACCTTTTTTTTTTTTTTGCTAGTAAATACCTTATTTTCTTCTTTATTCATCCTCTCCTCACTTCCCGGTCTGGCCGCCGATCGGTGATTACGTCATTCGGCGATTCGCAGGGGGTGCTGGGATGTATCTCATGGCATGAAATCTCGCATTATTACACAGGAGCTGAGCTGTACTGTTTGTATTGAGGCCGCGCTCTGCCCCGCCTCCTCTCAGTGAGCTGTACTGTATGTATTGTATTGAGGCCGTGCTCTGCCCCGCCTCCTCTCAGTGAGCGAGGACTGAAAGCATTATATCCTCACTGAGAGGAGGCGGGGCGGAGGTAGAGCACGGCCTCAATACAATACATACAGTACAGCTCACTGAGAGGAGGCGGGGCAGAGCACGGCCTCAATACAAACCGTACAGCTCATCTCCTGTGTAATAATGCGAGATTTCATGCCATGAGATACATCCCAGCACCCCCTGCGAAAAGCCGACTGACGTAATCGCCGATCGGCGGCCGGACCCGGAAGTGAGGAGAGGATGAATAAAGAAGAAAATAAGGTATTTACTAGCAAAAAAAAAAAAGTTTCCATTGGTAAAAGTAGTTTTAAAGGGGATTGCATACATCTATGTAATCCAAGTTATTAAAAATGGGTGGAACTCCACTTTTTTTTCGATCATTATTATGCCGATCATTAATCGGCACCTTTTCAGCTGCTTTCACAATTTTTTACGATTTTGCGTATAAAAGAAAAGCTCAAGAAAAAGGCATCCCTTTAAATTCTATGTATGTCTTCATACCGGTCCCTTGTGCTTCCATTGCGGTGTTAAAAATCATGCTTACCGCATTTTGGAGCATATTTGGTCAGCAAAAAAACCTTGAGTGCATTAAAAATGTGGCAAAAACGAATCAAAAACGCACCCGTGTTGCATTTTTGATACAGTTTCTGAGTAACATGACCTATGAAAAATGCATAATAAAAGCGGTAAAATTGTGGGGAAAAAACGCATATGCAATTTTAGGTGGCCATTATTTATTCTACGGCAAAACGCCAATGACCCTATTTTCGGCAGATAATTTTCGGCTGCCGATCTATCGATGCATCCCTAAAAAATACAAATGAATCAATAAAAATCTCCAGGCCAAACTAGATATCTCCAACAACTCACCCCCACCTATTAGCAATAAAAAAGACCCTTCCTAACCCTCTTTGAGCTACCTGAATTCAACGTTCCATGGTGTGACATCTCTTCCGCAGTAAGTGGAGATCCATCTGGTGACAATGGCTCCCTTTATTGTACAGATGTCACAGGGACAGCAAATAAGTGAAACTTTCCCTAATGTGTTCACAGATAGAAATAATAATCTACCTGAAAATGTAACTCCTGCTCACTCTATCCAAAACTGAAACTGGGAAAAAAAATCGACCAGAATTGGGCCCTATTATTATTATACAGGATTTATATAGCGCCAACAGTTTGCGCAGCGCTTTACAATTTGAGGGAAGACAATAGAATTACAATACAGTTCAGAACAGGAGGAACTAGAGGGCCCTGCTCCTTAGAGCTTACAATCTAGAAGGGAGGGTCAAGTGAAACAAAAGGCAATAACCGTGGGGGATGGATTGATGGAGAAAATGGAGGTACATTTATTAGGGGCTGGTAGGATAGGCTTCTTTGAAGAGGAGGGTTTTCAGAGATCGCCTAAAAGCTAAAAGAGTGGGAGATAATCGCACAGATAAGGGTAAGGAGTTCCATAGGATTGGAGAGGCTCTGGAAAAGTCCTGGAGGTGAGCATGGGAGGAGGTGACGAGGGGGCTAGAGAGCAGGAGGTTTTGAGAGGAACGAAGAGAGCGATTAGGTTGGTATTTGGAGACGAGGCTGGTGATGTAGCTGGGGGCTAGGCTGTGGATTGCTTTGTAAGATGTTGTTAGTATTTTGAATTTAATTTGTTGGGTGAGCGGAAGCCAGTGGAGGGCTTGACAGAGAGGAGCAGCGGACACTGAGCGATTGGTAAGGTGGATGAGTCTGGCGGCAGCATTCATGATGGATTGAAGGGGGGATAGCCTGTTTAGAGGTATGCCAACGAGAAGGGAATTGCAGTAGTCGAGGCGCGAGATGACCAGGGAGTGAACTAGGAGCTTTGTTGTGTCTTTGGTTAGAAAGGGGCGTATTTTGGAGATGTTGCGGAGGCTGAGGCGGCAAGATTTGGACAGCGCTTGGATGTGGGGTTTGCAGGAGAGTTCAGAGTCCAGGACAACACCTAAGACCTTGGCATACGGGGATGGGCTGATAGTAATGCCATCGATATTGACCGAGAAATCAGGGGAAGGGGCACGCGGCGGAGGAAAAATTATAAGCTCGGTTTTGGATGGATTGAGTTTGAGGAAGTGGTGAGACATCCATAAATTCAAATCCTGGTGATTAGAGCCATGGGGACACCATAAAAAAAAAACGGTGTGCCAAGACTGAATCAGACAATTGGGCCATCACATGGGAAGGCCATTGGAGGACACAGTCATGGCCCAGAGCGGTTCTTCTTCAGGAGAATCTAGACGAGCAGCAATTATCCCGTATAAACTGCCAGGACACGTTGAGAGAGATGGTGTGGAGCGATAACTGACACTGATATCTGCTTGTGATCACTTTGTGAAAGAACACAGATCATTTTTTGGAGACGATAAGCAAACACAGGGCGCTCAGCCAACTCCACCACATATGGTTCCCTGAACCAGACCTCTGTTCTGCCTGGCGCTCCCATATGACCACCGTTATTAAGGTCGCGCCGTATGCCAATGAAGATTCCAGACAATAAAACTGGAGCTGCATTGTGCTTCGCTTCATCCCTTCCCAGGGACGGAACTGGTCAGACCTGTCCGGCGAGGTTGTTTATTAGTCGGGAAAATACAATGGAGCTATAAATTCAGCATTTCCTCTGACAGAGAATAAAAGGATTGTACATGAATTCCAACATGTGAGAGTACCTGAGAGGGACAATGCCGACTATTTGGAGGACAACTGGCGGTACTTTGTAGAGGCGTGACCCGCCGATAATGACCACGACCTGACCCGTTCTGCTTCAATCTGCCCAAAACTTCACACCGGGCTGGCATGTGGGTAATAAATGAACAGCATTGGCAGGACAACATTATGTCTCTTTTGGACTTCCACTATGGGCTGGCATCCTTCAAATGTCAGGGCTGCGTTTTATTTCCAGCCTGGCACCGCTCCTCGCCCTGACTTCCAGATCATAAAACACACTTGCTTTGTGGAACTGGCCTGTGAGATGGATTCTTTTTGCCATCTAGAAAATGTAATCTCCTGGGAGACAGATAAAACTGACGATGACACTTTGACCTGGTCGGTCTGGAATCCCCTTCCGACATTCCTCTAAGTTCTCCCTGCAATACTACCTGCTATCTTCTCTTGGATACCCAGTTTTCTCTCTTCTCCTAGTGCTTGGGTCACACCCAGTGGTGTATTTTGGTTTTGAGCTGCCCTAGGCAAGACTAAAATTGGGCACCCCCTCCCCCTCCTATGTAAATTTGCCCCACCCCTTCCTGTTTAACGGGTGTGACTCCCTCCAAAATTGAAGGACTACAAGTCCCAGCAAGAACCCCTGAGATCTCACGAGAGGGGGGGGGTGAGAGGGGGTTGGAGAGAGATAGGGGGGTGGGTAAGGGAGGGTGAGGGAGGATGAGAGAGGGAGAGAGAGAGGGTGTTGGGGGAGAGAGAGAGGGTGTTGGGGGAGACAGAGAGAGAGAGTGGGTGTTGGGAGATGGAGAGAGAGGTTGTTGGGAGAGAGAGAGCGTGTTCGCAGAGAGAGAGAGAGAGAGAGAGAGAGAGAGAGAGAAAGGGTGTTGAGAAAGAGAGAGAGAGAGAGAAAGGGTGTTGAGAGAGAGAGAGCGGGATGAGAGAGAAAGGAGAATGAGAGAGAGGAGGGGGATGAGAGAGGGAGAGAGAGAGGGTAAATGAGAGGGGGTGAGAGAGAGAGAGAGGAAGGATGAGAGAGAGGGGATGAGAGAAGGAGAGAGGAGGGGATGAGAGGAGGAGAGAGAGGGGATGAGAGAGAGGAGATGAGAGGGAGAGAGAGGGGAAATGAGAGGGGGTGAGAGAGAGAGGAAGAATGAGAGAGAGAGGGGGGGAAGAGAGAGCGATAAGGATGAGAGAGAGAGAGAGAGAGGGGGGATGAGAGAAGGAGAGAGGAGGGGATGAGAGAAGGAGAGAGGAGGGGATGAGAGAAGGAGAGAGGCGGGGATGAGAGAGGGGAGGAGGGTGAGAGAGGGGGAGCGGGGGGTGGGAGAGAGGGAGGGGGGGGAGAGAGAGAGGGGGGTGTGGAGGGAGAGAGAGAGGGGGGTGGTGGGAGAGAGAGGGGGGGTGGTGGGAGAGAGAGGAAGAGGGGGTGGGAGAAGGTGTGATGTCACTGGTTGCTAGACGCCAGGCGGCTCTGGCAACCAGTGGGGCTAAGAGTCTCAGATGGAGTTGGGGGTGGCTATTTTGCTGCCCCCCCCTGCAAAGTGCCGCCCTAGGCCTGGGCCTTGTCCGCCTAGGCCAAAATACAGCACTGGTCACACCCCCCTACCTTCTTTTTTTTGTCCTTTCCTTCTTTCTGTTCTTCTACCCATGTTTACTGGTTTCGACAATTTTGCTCAGACTTCCACATGTTCACCTGGTTATAACCATACTGTTGTTTTGGATGCACCTGAGGAAGGTTTTCTTGCACTCCTTGTTGAAGGCCCTCTTCGGGAGCAGGCCTTTTGATGTTACTGGTACCGGTATACTACTGAAGGTTCACTCTATGTAAATGTTGGACGATTGCCTACCACCACGCCCTGCTTATTAGAATGGTTATACTCCTTTTGTTATCTACCTATCGGGAATTACCATGTTGTATTTTGACTTATCTTATGTACTGATATGTATAGCCTATTGTTACTGATATTACGCATTGTACTGAATACGGATCTAAGCCTGAACCTTATGATCCTTCTGTTATCCTCTTTTATTTTCATGTGTATTTGTTACAGCAGCAAAAAATCGAATAAACAAAGACTAAACATGTAACGCACTTGGCAGTATTCATTATTTAGAAAGGCCTCATCTCCACCCAAAGCATGCCAAAAGTTACCGGGACACACCCACTTTTTGGCTAGCCACTCCTTTTATATTTACAGAGGTCACAGTAAATGATAGAAAGGCCCCTACAACAAACTTTTCAACCCTTGAAAAGTTGGAGGGGGGGGGGGGGGGTTGTCAGCGGTTTCCGAACTCAGGGAACCCCTGCTAAAAATGACTATTTACAACTCGTGATACATTAGTATGATGGTCAGTGAGAAGAATGCTCCTTACACTTGTGCTCATTGGGAAGAATCCCCCCCTTACAGATAGCTGAATAGATAAATGGTGTCAGTGGGATCTTATCTGAGAGGCAGAAATTGCTCATTGATCAAGAAACCCCTAACAACCTCTGGAGGAATCCTAGAGTTCCATGGAACCCTGATTGAGAAACCCGGCTCTACATGGACAGGACACTAATCCTATCCCTGGAAAACTGGCCTGGATTTCCAGAGAAAACCTATTTTCAGCTCTATGTGTTATATCAGTTGTCTCCAAACTGCGGCCCTTTGCTTGCCTATATCTGGCCCTTGGGGCACCGTTCCTCTCACTGATAGAAGACACTATTCCTTTCCACTGAAATGAACTATGGGGCACTACTCTTCCTACTGACACCAATGATGGGGCACTATTCCTCCCACTGGCACCAATGATGGGGCACTATTCCTTCCACTGACACCAATGATGGGGCACTATTCCTCCTACTGACACCAATGATGGGGCACTATTCCTCCCACTGATACCAATGATGGGGCATTATTCCTTCCACTGCCACCAATGATGGGGCACTATTCCTTCCACTGACACCAATGATGGGGCACTATTCCTCCCACTGACACCAATGATGGGGCATTACTCTTCCTACTGACACCAATGATGGGGCACTATACTTACTACTGACACCAATGATGAGGCACCACTCCTCCCACTGATACCAATGATGGGGCACTATTCCTCCCACTGACACCAATGATGGGGCATTACTCTTCCTACTGCCACCAATGATGAGGCACTACTCTTCCCACTGATGGGACATTATTGTTCCTACTGACACCAATGATGGGGCATTACTCTTCATACTGCCACCAATGATGAGGCACTACTCTTCCCACTGATGGGACATTATTGTTCCTACTGATGCCAATGATAAGGCACAATTCTTCCTACTGACACCAATGATGGGGCACTTTTCTTCCAACTGACACCAATGATGGGGCACTACTTCCTACGAACAACAATGACTGGGTTCTACTGCTCCCACTGATACCAACAATGGTGTACTATTCCTCCCACTGACACCATTTGGCCCACCTAAAGTCTGAAAGACTGTAAAGTAGCCATTTGTTTAGAAATTTGTGAGACTCCTGTGTTATATGATAGCAAGTGTGGGTGGGAGGGGGGAGCACAGGATGTAGCTGCTCTGGTCTTATGCGTTCCGCGGCCCCATTATTGCCCTGTTTGCTTGCAGGGAACATTCTCCTTATACTGCTCCTCTCTGGTGCCGCCATATTAAATTGGGATCCGTCACATATGCAGACACACTGCATAGATCTTTGTCAGGTCTATGGGACCTAGCAGATCCCGTGGCGTGTCTGCTCATGCATTAACCATTTTTACGCATGTGCAAGATCCTACTGGAACCTGCAACATAGAAATCCGAGGCGGCAGTTAGTAGGAAACGTTGCAAGGGATAATGGAGTGACCCCCAGGTGTTCCTGCGCATGTGCAGGGTTTGGGGACGTCGTCCTTTCCTAGGCCGACCTGGACTTTAAGAAAAAAAAAAAAAAGTTAATTCTGCAAGTGAGGAAAGAGGAGCCTTAGAAAAGGGGTGAAGGTCCTTTGTAAGGGGTGAAGGTCCTTTTGCAGTTTGTAGGAAATGTTGCAAGGGATAATGGAGTGACCCCCAGGTGTTCCTGCGCATGCGCAGGGTTTGGGGACGTCGTCCATTCCTAGGCCGACCTAGACTTTAAGAAAATAAAAAAGAGGAGAGAGGAGCATTAGAAAAGGGGTGAAGGTCTCCTTTAATCTTCCATAGGGAAGGTTGGAGGTCCTAATTTTCCGGGAGGAATTTTTCATTGGATTTTCCCATCTACCCATAAAGGGATGAGCGCGCCGCACGGCACAAACATGACGTCTTCTAATCCGGACGACAAGCACATGATTATTAATCCTGAAATCTGCTTGGCTCGGCATAAATAAATGCGCCGACTCGCCGCTCGTCTCCTGCGTGGCTGACGGTGGCGGTGCGCAGCCTTCCAATTACAGATGTTGTTTGGAGGAGCCTCATCCCCATCCCGGCTCAGCAATACTTGTTGTATGACAATCACATATTAATAACACGCCTGGACCCGGAGCTGCTGCATCTTCATTACCGCTTTAATATTACCGTGTCAGTACAGGTGGATGGCTCTCCTGCCTCCGACATACCGGCACAATGATGAGCGGGAAGAGACGGGCCCTTAACTGTGACTGGGGAACGGGAGTAATAAAGAGAACGCAGATACCTGCAAGATGATCAGCCTCCTGTGTACACAGTGACAGCACCGGAGTCCTATTATACCATACCCAGGAGAAGCCCGACGTCTGCATGGAGTCTGTCTGTTATCCTTTATCAAGAACAAGCAGGATGACTGTATACAGCTGGGGGAGGGGAGGACTGTACAGCACTGTGGTATATGTTAGAGCTATATAAATGTATATTAATAATAATAGTGTGTGGCCATCAGATTCCCCCCTTACATCAGGGTCCTCATCAGAGTTCCCCCTTACATCAGGGTCCCCATCAGATTTCCCCCTTACATCAGGGTCCTCATCAGAGTCCCCCCTTACATCAGGGTCCTCATCAGAGTCCCCCCTTACATCAGGGTCCCCATCAGATTCCCCCCTTACATCAGGGTCCCCATCAGATTCCCCCCTTACATCAGGGTCCTCATCAGAGTTCCCCCCTTACATCAGGGTCCCCATCAGATTCCCCCCTTACATCAGGGTCCCCATCAGATTCCCCCCTTACATCAGGGTCCCAATCAGATTCCCCCTTACATCAGGGTCCCCATCAAAGTCCTCCTTACAATAATGTCCCCATCAGAGTTCCCTTTACATCAGGGTCCCCATCAGAATTCCCCATTTATCAGCATCCCCCCCACTTCAGAGTCCCCCCTTAGATCAGGATCCCTATCAGAATCCCCCCCCCTTACATCAGAGTTCCCAACAAAGTCCCCCTTACATCCAGTGTTAATTTCGTCGACTAAAACCGACTAAAACGTTTTCGTCGACTAACACAATTCAGGTGACTAAAATACGACTAAAACTAAAATGGCATTTTAGTCTTAAGACTAAAATACGACTAAAACTAAAATGGCATTTTAGTCAAAAGACTATAACTAAAACTAAATCGAAATTTGCTGCCAAAAATTAACACTGGTGCATGCTCAAAGCATAAATAATAACATATTAGATTTTTCACTCCAGGACCAGCAGTAGTATATAATGAGTTTGGAAATTGTAGAGAAATTCTTAAATAATGCATTACAAATTACAATTGAACTACACCCATTTGATTATAGATGACTAAAATGAGTTTTAGTCGACTAAAATGTAGGGCGTTTTAGTCGACTAAAATATACTGGAGTTTTAGTCGACTAAATACGACTAAAACTTAAACACTTGCAGAAGACTAAAATAGGACTAAAACTAAAATGCCATTTTAGTCCTAAGACTAAGACTAAAACTAAATTGAAATTTGCTGCCAAAATCAACACTGCTTACATCACAGTCCCCATCAGAGTCCCCCTTACATCACAGTCCCCATCTGGATCCCCCCTTACATCAGAGTCCCCATCAAAACCCCCCTTACATTAATGTCCCTATCAAAACCCCCCTTGTCCCTATCAGAGTTCCCCTTACGTCATGGTCCCCATCAGAGTCCCCCCTTACATCAGGGTCGCCATCTGGATCCCCCCTTACATGAGAGCCCCCATCAAAATCCCCCTTACATTATTGTCCCTATCAGAGTTCCCTTTACATCAGGGTCCCATCAGAATCTCCCCCTACTTCAGAGTCCCAAACAGAGCCTTTCTTAGATCAGGATCCCCATCACAATCCCCCCTTACATCAGAGTCCCCAACAAAGTCCCTTTTACATCACAGTCCCCATCAGAGTCCCCCTTACATCAAAGTCCCCATCAGAATCCCCCCTTACATTACTGTCCCTATCAGAGTCTCCTCTACATCAGGGTCCCCACCAGAGTCTCCCCTACATCAGATTCCCCCTTACATCAGGATCCCCCCTTACATCAGTGTCCCCATCAGAGTTTCCACCTAAATCAGATTCCTTATCAGAATCCCCCTTACATTATTGTCCCTATCAGAGTTCCCATTTACATCAGTGTCCCCAACAGAGTCCCCCATACATCAGAGCTCCCCTTACATCAGGGTCCACATCTGATTAACCCCCTACATCAGATTCCCCCTTACATCAGGATCCCCCCTTACATCAGTGTCCCCATCAGAGTTTCCACCTAAATCAGATTCCTTATCAGAATCCCCCTTACATTATTGTCCCTATCAGAGTTCCCATTTACATCAGTGTCCCCAACAGAGTCCCCCATACATCAGAGCTCCCCTTTCATCAGGGTCCACATCTGAGTAACCCCTTACATCAGAGTCCCCCCCTTACATCAGGATCCCCAGTAGAGTTCCCTTTACATCAGGGTCCACATCTGAGTCCCCCTTATATCAGAGTCCACATTTAAATCCCCCCCTTACATCGCAGGCACCATTACATCAGCAGCAGAGGCCGCAGGCAGCTTCAGATGACCTGAATTCCCTATGAGTCCACATATGCCACTTATCATAGCTTGAGGGCTGTAGTCTGGAGACTCCCTATCTAGCCCTTTCCTCCCCAGCATGACTGTCTCTGGCCCGCCCCTTTTGCTCAGTATCACATGTGGCCGTTAAGTAGGGTGGTCTGTATGCAAATCCAGCCAGCCTAGGAACGCCCATGACTCCAGACTGACACTTACCCATCAAGGAATCTTGATATTGGCATAACTCAGAGCTGAGGACTCTTGAGAGGAGCTGTGATGTTTTCAGGAAGCTACGTATAGCATTCCTCCCACCAGCCACGATCTGGACGACTCGCATAGAAAATCACAGAGACCCAGTAATGATATTACTGGTTCTAATATATGGTGATAAATACCGAAAGGCTTTTATTTTAAAAATGTCATTAGATGGTTGCAGATACACAAGGTGACCATAGAAGGGTTACCACCACATTCTGGGAGCGGAGTGCCAAATCACAGAGTGCCCTGGTTGGTGGTGGGAAGTGGATGGGCAGAGTGAAGTCTGCACACAATATAAAGGTGAATAAAGGAAGGATTCGGTCCTTTTGTCTGAGTCTCTGGGAGCTGGAACATAAGAACACGCACTGACACAAAAGCATCGCTGTCCTGTGTGTGCAAAATGTTCTGTTCACAGAGTCAGGTTACAAAGAGCTCCGTGCCATCTGCCGGCTGGAAGGACCGCCGCAATCCTGAGCTCACCTGGAAGATTCTACCATTCGGGGGGTCACATCCCAAGAGGACCTGTCATCAGATACAGATTTACCATAAGAAATACGTAACACGTCCGGGTCTTTATTACATCTCCTATCTACTGCCTGGACTGAGACGTCATTACATTGCTACATAGTTACAGGGGCATCGAATAAAATTAGATTATCCTCAAAAAGTTACTTTATTTCGGTAATTCAGTTCAGAAAGTGAAACTCCCGATGTGTTACACACAGAGTGATAGATTTCAGGCTACGTTCACATGTGTGCGTAGCGGATCGCGGGCAGAATCACCGCGATTCTGCCCCGCGATCCGGAAATCATTGAAAATCGTGGGACGCCTGTGCGATGCCCGTGATTTACAATGGCACCCCAAACGCTGTGCGATGTTGCCGCGATTTCCACCTGCCGAATCGTGGTAACATCACGCAAACAAAATCACGGGACGCATGACGCCCAAAAAAGGTTCTTGTAAGTGGTTAATTTTGATGATTATGGCTTACAGCTAGTGACAGCACAACATTTAGTATCTCTGAAAATTAGAATAAGACCAATTAAAAAAAAAAAATAAAATAATTATTAATACAGAAATGTTGTCTTAGTGAAAAGTCTGTCCATGTACAGTATAGGATGCACTCAGTACTTGGTCGGGGCTCCTTTTACTTGAATTACTGCATCAATGCGGCGTGGCATGGAGGCGATCAGCCTGTGGCACTGCTGAGGTGTTATGGAAGCCCAGGTTGCTTTGATAGCGGCCTTCAGCTCATCTGCATTGTTGGGTCTGGTGTCTCTCATCTTCCTCCTGACAATACCCCACAGATTCTCTATGGCAGGGGTGGGGAACCTACGTTCCGGGGGCCGTATGCGGCCCTCAAAGTAATTTGGTCCGGCCCCCCGTGCAGCTGAGTCTGTGTCTCTCAGCTGATCTGTCAGAACGGAGCCAATGCTTCCTGTATAGTTCCGGCTCCGTTCTGACAGTCGAGTGAGTCAAGGGTGGAGTGATATCAAATGCACTCCGCCTGTGACCAATACAGGAAACATCGCCTCCTCCTCCAGCGCGGCGCCGCTGCTAGCCAGCATTTCCCGCCAGCAGCACACACAGCAGTACCAGCCAGAACCAGCAGTACCAGCCAGAGCCAGCAGTACCAGCCAGCCAGAGCCAGCAGTACTCACAGCAGTATAAGCCAGAGCCAGCAGTACTCACAGCAGTATAAGCCAGAGCCAGCAGTACCCACAGCAGTACCAGCCAGAGTCAGCAGTACCCACAGCAGTACCAGCCAGTAGTACCTACAGCACAGTACCAGCCAGCAGTACCCACAGCAATACCAGCCAGCAGTACCCACAGCAGTACCAGCCAGCAATACCAGCCTAGGCCAGCAGTACCAGCTAGCAGTACCCACAGCACAGTACCAGCCAGCAGTACCAGCCTGAGCCAGCAGTATCCAAGGCAGTACCTACAGCACAGTACCAGCCTGAATCAGCAATGCCCACAGCAGTACCAGCCTGACCCAGCCAGCAGTACCCACAGCACAGTACAAGCCAGCAGTATCAGCCTGAGCCAGCAGTGCCCACAGCAATACCAGCCAGCTGTACCCACCAGCAGTACCAGCCAGCTATACCCACCAGCATTACCCGCCAGCAGTTCTTTTCAAAACTTACCACCACAAAGTCGACTGCACTCCAGACTGACCAACGCAAACCTGGAAAATCAGTTGCGAGTAGCAACATCATCAATACCAGCTAACATCACACACCTCACCAAAGAGAAGCAGTTGCAGACATCACATTAGGGGTGAGTTAATTCAATTTTTGACCAAATATAACCGGCAAATTTTTAAGTTGATAATTTTGTACGGCCCCCGAATGATTTTATAAATACCCAAATGGCCCTTGGCAGAAAAAAGGTTCCACACCCCTGCTCTATGGGGATTAGGTCAGGCCAGTTTGCTGGCCAATCAAGCACAGTGATACCATGATCATGTGACCAGGTATTGGTAGTTTTGGCAGTGTGGGCGGTGCCAAGTCCTGCTGGAAAATGAAATCAGCATCTCCATAAAGCTGGTCAGCAGAGGGAAGCATGAAGTGCTCTAGAATTTCCTGCTAGAGGACTGTGCTGACTTTGGACTTCATAAAACACAGCGGACCAACACCAGCAGATGACATGGGTCATAGCTCACCAAATCATCACTGAGCGTGGAAAATGTTGCAATTTTTTTTTTTTTTGGAAATGAAGGTCCCAGAGTCTGGAGGAAGAGTGGAGAGGCGCAGAATCCAAGTTGCATGAGGTCCAATGTGAAGTTTCCACAGTCAGTGATGATTTGGGGAGCCATGTCATCTGCTGGTGTTGGTCCACTGTGTTTCATTAAGTCCAAAGTCAGTGCAGCCCTTCTGCAGCAAACTCACCTGACCTAAAGCCCATAGAGAACTCAACAGGAATTGTGCCCCCATCTCCTCCTTCCCTTGCAGCAGGGCCATTCACAAAATGCAGCGCAGTAAGGAACTCCAAGACTTCACTGCCGGTTTCCCTTAGCCAAGATGGCGGCACGCGTGGAGTCATGGACAGGTAAGTGTCCTAATATTAAAACTTTTAATTTTTTCTGAAGGAGCCTGCAGCTCCTCTTTAAAGTGGATCTTTACTCTCCCAATCAACATTGATTATTTTTAATCCTCATGCTGCTAGTATTAGTAAATTATATCATTTTTACTTGTTTTAAACCTTTTTTTTTTACATTTCTTACAGTTACTTCCTGGTTTCTTGCCTAGGCCAATGATGTCATACATCCCAGGATCCTTTAGGAGAGGAGGAGGTGTTTTCTCAGCCAAGCACACCCTCCTGCCTACATGCTTGATCTAAGGGCAGATGGATTCCAGGAAGTAAATGCTACATGAACCAGTTGCCCTTACTCAAGATGGCAGTGATCAGAAATGCTATTTTTTTTTCCAAAGTTATTTCTCAACAAAATAAAGCATGGAGACATGGGTGGATGGGGGGGGGGGGGGGGGGGAGTTTGCTTTGAATATTAAAAATGAATTAAGGAATGTTTTTGGTTTGTGGTACTCAGATGAAGTGATTACTGTATTTGTAGCTGCTGACTTTTCATTTTTTCGGGGGCGAGACTGGAGCTCCTCTTTATTAACGTCTGCGGTGCTTTAGACAACCAATCAGATTTCATCGTAGTCATCACCTGTATTGCTGCATACCGCTGGTCAATTCGTCAATAATTTATTCAAATATTGCTGAGAATATCACCAGGCCTATCTGAAGACGCAGGTGATGTTTTTGTAGCCTTCCCCCTTAAACAGATACAAAAACATGGATATTATTCAGCGGCGCCCCCGGGAAGGTGTGCGTTGTGGAGGCTCCTTGAGGACACGGTTGTCAATGCTCAGAGGAGACGATTGTGGTAAACAGCAGAGAGGAGAAAACATTCTCATCATCTGGATGAACTATCGCACATTCGGATAAGGGGCGGACTTCAGCTTTGTGGTCACCTTTCCCAGAGCCGTAAATCTTCCCGATATCTGGACCTGGGTGTACACCCCTCACTAGAACCTCAGAGGAGCCAGAAGATGTTCATTTCAAAAGTCATCTGTTGCCAGTTTTCATTAATATATATCCTTGGTGATCCTGCCATGAAGGCACTTCCTGTTATGGGGTGACAACCATAGATGCGACCTGGCCCCATGCTCCAGGGGGCCCGTGTGGCCCCCCCTGAACAACTGGATAGGAGGGCTGTTGTATGAAGAAGAACCAATCCCTCCATGTAGCGGCTGCAGAAGGGAAAGAGAGGGCATTGGTTCCTCTACATGGTGCTCCAAACACCTCCCTATCCCTGTTCTGCTGCCCCTGTGGGCTTCCCTGGCCCCCTCGCCCGCACAGTGCTGCCGGGTTTTCCCCTCCCGCCCCTGTGGGCTTCCCTGAACAACTGGATAGGAGGGCTGTGGTATGTAGATAACCAATCCCTCCATGTAGCAGCTGCAGGAGGGAAATGGAGGGCATTGGTTCCTCTACATGGCACTCTCGCCACCTCCCTATCCCTGTCCTGCTGCCCCTGTGTGCTTCCCTGTGCCTCCCCCTGCCCCCACCCACACATTGCTGCCGGGTTTTCCCCTCCCGCCCCTGTGGGCTTCCCTGGCCCCCTCGCCCCCAACCACAGAGTGCCGGGTTTTCCCCTCCCGCTCCTGTGGGCTTCCCTGGCCCCCTCGCCCCCACCCGCACATCGCTGCCGGGTTTCCCCCTCCCGCCCCTGTGGGCTTCCCTGGCCCCCTCGCCCCCAACCACAGAGTGCCGGGTTTCCCCCTCCCGCTTCTGTGGGCTTCCCTAAACAACTGGATAGGAGGGCTGTGATATGTAGAAGAACCAATCCCTCCATGTAACGGCTGCAGGAGGGAAATGGAGGGCATTGGTTCCTCTACATGGCACTCTTGACACCTCCCTATCCCTGTTCTGCTGTCCCTGTGTGCTTCCCTGTGCCCCCCCCTTTCCCCCACCCACACAGCGCTGCCAGGTTTCCCCCTGCCGCCCCTGTTGTCTTCACTGCCCCCACCTGCACAGCGCTGCCAGGTTTCCCCCTGCCGCCCCTGTGGGCTTCACTGCCCCCCTCGCCCCGACCTGCACAGCGCTGCCGGGTTTCTCCCTGCCGCCCCTGTGGGCTTCACTGCCCCCCTCGCCCCCACCTGCACAGCGCTGCCGGATTTCCCCCTGCCGCCCCTGTGGGCTTCACTGCCCCCCTCGCCCCCACCCGCACAGTGCTGCCGGATTTCCCCCTCCCGCCCCCGTGGGCTTCCCTGCCCCCCTCGCCCCCACCCGCACATCGCTGCCGGGTTTCCCCCTCCCGCCCCTGTGGGCTTCCCTGACCCCCTCGCCCTCACCCGCACATCGCTGCCGGGTTTCCCCCTCCCGCCCCTGTGGGCTTCCCTGACCCCCTCGCCCTCATTCGCACAGCGCTGCCGGGTTTCCCCCTCCCACCGGGTGCTGCGGGGCATCTGCCAGATTTGAGAAAGGGAAAGGGGCTGGTAAATGTGTCATATATCGTCCCCGGCCTTGTCTTAATGCATAGAGTCAGTGATCGGTACCGTGTTTATTATGCTTCAGTTTATGAATGAACAGGAAGCCTCTGTACAGAGCTGATCCTGTTCATTCATTCAGTGCACCTGATGAATCTCTCCTCAGTCCTATGTCTAGGACCCCTGATATTTCACCAAAGCCCACCAAACAGGGGACCTACAAAATATGCAAAAAATAAACAAAACAAAAAAATACAATAAAATAAAATGGTAAAAAAAAGAAAAAAAAAAGAAAACAACAAAAAATAAAGAAACGAGTAACACCAGTGGCGGAACTACCAGGGTCACAAAGGTCGCACTTTCAACTGGGCTCTGGTGTTCTGCCACCGAGGGGGGACCCCAAAAAGGGTCCCATGATGGGAATAAAGGGCTCTGGGATCAGTGGGAAGGGCCAGGGGGGCTCTTCATGGCTTCTTGCACCAGTGTCCTGAAGGTCTGGAAACCTATCCTGAGAAAAGCTATGTAGCCATCATTGCAGTGCATGTAGACATGAAGTAGCTGCAAAGAGGCCGCAGGAGACCATCAATCAGACGGCACAAAGGGTGAAACAAGGGTTTGTTTACAAAAACAACAACTGTTTCATCATATGCAGTGATTTGGCAAACTAATGGTCATTTGGTTATCATTTAGGGCTCGTTCCGGTGTGCAGCCAGGGGGCAGAAAGTGTAGGAACCCCCCCCCATCCCCCCAACTGCCCACCTAAACAAGGAGCTCAGGGCTGTACACATGCTGCAGCCATGATGCTTTGCCTTGAACCTGTACCTGTGGCAAATAAACTCCCTTGCACATTGGTTAATGAGGCCGTGCCGCAACCAGCGTGGAGGTGCGGTGGTGGCACAGAGATTCAGCATTTTTGTGAGGAAGCGATATATTGCCAGATGCCTGGTGACCACCCTCTGAAAGGCGATCCACCACTAAGCCATCATCAACCACTAACCTATGTTGGGAACACCTTCTCCAGGACGACACAGCTCCTCCAGCTACTATACATACGATGAAAAGAATGATACTTTGTTTCACATACAAAATATATCAAAATAATAAACCCAGACCGGTCAACCGTCCTATATGCCCTTTCCACCAATCCTGCCCAGTAGACCATAGAGAGCGGCTACCTATCAGACCACCATCAGCCAAATCATTACCACACTGACCAATCCCAGGAAGAAACGAGAAATTCAGAAATGCCACCCAAAAGAGATACATCAACATCTATAAAACAAGAACTATATTCAGAGGAACGAGGAGGTAATGGTGGAGCTATAAAGTTTGGAGTTGATGTTGGACCTTTGTTCTAGTTTTGAGAGAACTGGGGAAGGGTGATATCAGATTTCTATTGCTATCTGTCTGTGCCCTGGGACAGGAAGTTAGGTCACTGGGAAAAGAAGTGAGGTCACGGGACAGGAGGTGCAGTCACAGGGACAGGAAGTGAGGTCACAGGAACAGGAAGTGAGATCACAGGGACAGGAAGTGAGGTCACCAGGACAAGAAGTGAGGTCACGGGACAGGAGGTGCAGTCACTGAGACAGGAAGTGAGATCACAGGGACAGGAAGTGGGGTCACCGGGACAAGAAGTGAGGTTACTGGTACAGGAAGTGAGATCAAAGGGACAGGAAGTGAGATTACAGGTACAAGAAGTGGGGGTCACCAGGACAGGAAGTGGGGTCACCGGGACAGGAAGTGAGGTAATCGGGACAGGAAATGAGGCCACGGGGATAGGAAGCGAGGTCACCGGGACAAGAAGGGAGGTCACGGGACAGGAGGTGCAGTCACAGGGACAGGACGTGAGATCACAGGGACAGGAAGTGAGATCACAGGAACAAGAAGTGAGGTCATGGGACAGGAGGTGCAGTCACAGGGACAGGAAGTGAGATCACAGGGGCAGGAAGTGGGGTCACCAGGACAGGAAGTGGGGTCACTGGGACAGGAAGTGAGATCAAAGGGACAGGAAGTGAGATTACAGGGACAGGAAGTGGGGGTCACCAGGACAAGAAGTGGGGGTCACCAGGACAAGAAGTGGGGTCACTGGGACAGGAAGTGAGATCAAAGGGACAGGAAGTGAGGCCACAGGGACAGGAAGTGGGGTCACCAGGACAGGAAGTGGGGTCACTGGGGCAGGAAGTGGGGTCACCGGGGCAGGAAGTGCGGTAATTGGGACAGAAATATAGGTCATGGGGACAGGAAATACCCCCAAAATGTCAGATAGCAATTAAAAGATGACAGGAGTTCCAACCCTTCTCACGCCATAGAAAAAAAAATGGAGTTCTGCTTTAAAGTTTTTTTTTTTTTTTTCCATTTTGGATAGAGTAAGGGAGGGTTATAACCCCTGTCAGTTTTTTTTTTTCTTGCTATCTGTGTTTCACTGGGAAGATCTTCCTTCACTTTCTGTTCCAAAGCAAGAACAGGAAGTGATAGGAAACCCCTCCAAAGTGAGGGAATCCCTGGTTATCACTAAAACCAGTACACCCCAATTGGAAGAGTTCCCCTCTATTCTTGTTTTGCTGACAACCCAGAACCTGGGATTTTCTTTCACTTTCGATGTAAAAGGTAAACAGGACAAATAGAGAGAGGGAATCCCCCTAATCGGGACGACAATACAAACCTGACGGGGGTTCTAATCCCTCTCCACTCTATTCAAAACTAAAAAAGTTTGACCCTTAGTTACACTGTGAATAAGAAAATTAAAAATAAAGCTTCATTTTTGGGAAAGCCTAAAAACTACCCTTACAATATCCCCGCCCCCTCTCCTTCCCTACTTCCTTCCAATGCTAGAGTTAAACACTTACCCCTGTATAGGGTGCATAGTAAGTTCTCACCAGCCACTTGGTAGAATCCATAAAATGACGATTTTTACTAGCTACATTCTTAAAACACAACCTGTAGCAGGCTAACGTGTTTCGGCTGTAGCTGCCTTCCTCATAGCACCTGGTGCCACGAGGAAGGCCACTACAGCCGAAACATGTTAGCCTGGATATGAGTTGTGTTTTAGAAGGCACCTAATAGAAATCTGCAGTTTATGGATTCTACGGAGTTGCTGGCATGAACTTACTAGGGGCTTAGTTATTTGAATGTGGAGACACTCAAGCCAGAGCTCCAGTTCTTTGCCCTGAGAAGCTGAAGTTGCAGTCCAGCATGGGTATTGTATATTCCTTTGTATAGGGTGCAATTCAAAATCATTTTACTTACCTTATCCTCATTCCATTTTAATCATTTCTATTTGGGATTAATAAAGTATTCTGATCCCACATCCTTCCTCCTCTGCCTCTCTGGAGCCACTTCTTTTTGTTGCTCCATCAGCACTATGACATCATCACATACAATGCAGGGCCAGCAGTCCTGCATTGTAAATGAAGACACCAGGGGTCCTACAACTTGAAGCATTTGAGGGAAGAGGAGAGTGCTGGCTGCCCGGGGTAGTGAGGGATATGGGAAGTAAAATGGCTTTCAAATACCCCAGACGAAAAGACGAGTGGTTAACCCTTGTAGTGCGGGGCTAGGGTCGTTTATACTTTTCCCTGGAGTGCAGCTTTAGTCTGGTGGCTTCAAGACGGGAAACAAGCCTGCAGGTCGGGAAAGCAGTGAGGTCACTGGATTGGCAAGACAGCCAGGAAACAATGGTGGGTGCAGTATAGAGGAGCAGGAGGACCACCGCCTTCCACTCAACCGCTCAGACGGCTCCCGTTGAGTAGAAGGCGGTCCTCCTGCTCCTCTTTGCTGCACCCACCATTGTTTACACCAACATCATCCATCACACAACAAACACCAGCTCCCCTGTGTGTCGTCTCCCCCGAAACTCTCTGTTGTGTGATAACATTTCAGCGGAAACCATGGTAACCTGTCTACTCTCCACATATATACATTCTGGATTACCGATCTGTGTACACATCACCCGGAGGGATCAAAACTATACACACCAAGACTACACTCCAAGGGGACAATATGAAGAAAGTAATGGAATCATTCATAAAAACAATAAACCTGAACGCCAGGCAAACACACAAATGAAATGCATATATCTGAGCTCTTGTATCTGCCAAAGGATCTGCATTTCTGTCCATCCAGTCCTGAGATTTACACAGCCCTGCCACACAAGCACAACCAGGTAGATGGCTGCACTTTGAGTTATAGAAGACAATGATGTCCTCTCTCCACCCCGCCAGGTAAAAGAGCAGAAGCAGACTGATGGGGTCACCCTTCTGCTCTCTCCACCTATCAGCATGTTTGGCTAAATGGCTCTCAGTTTAGCCCCTCCCTTGTCCAGTTTAAGTGCTGCTGTAAAGTAGATTGCAGGAGGCTGATACATCAGGCCACATTCATTTACATAGACTGCTTGCATGAAAAAAATACATTTAGGGGTCCTTTCAGATGAATGATCCAATCAGATCACCACCAGTTTTTTAGGCGGATATGATCGGATCCTTCATGCATCCCTATGGGGCAGCGGATGTCAGCGGTGACATGTCCGCTGACACCCGCTGCCATCCGCATTCGATCCTGTCCGTGAAATCCAGACGGATGGAAACCCTATTTTCCATCTGTCCAGGGGATCGGATCGAATGAGAGCCGGCAGGCGGTCCGCTCTCATCCGATTCCCCCATAGAGAGCAGCGGGGCTCTGACAACTCCCTATCAACACACAGAGCAGAGAGGGAGCTGTCACCTGCCTGCTCAGCGGGGATCAGTGTATCGATCCCCCACTGAGCAGCACGAAGGGCTTGTGTGATGCTTTTTTGGAGCTTTATTTAAGCTTTGCAAATGCCCTGTGTGTGTTGATTTTCTATTAATTTTAAAGCGGTCCAGTAAAACCCCAACTCAGCAGATCCTCAGCATATTAGTACCCTCATTCCGCAGATCCCCAGCTCATTAGTAGTACCCTAGTTCAGCAGATCCCCAGCTTATTAGTACCCTTGTTCAGGAGATCCCCAGCTCATCCCTACCTTCGTTCAGCAGATTCCCAGCTTATTAGTACCCTTTTTTAGCAGATCCCCAGGTTTTTAAATACCCTCGTTTATCAGAACCCCAGCCTATTAGTACCCTCGTTTAGCAGATCCCCAGCTTATTAGTCCCCTCGTGAAGCAGATCCCCAACTTATTAGTACCCTCGTTCAGCAGATCCCCAACTTACTAGTACCCCTCCTTCAGCAGCTACCCCGCTCACTAGTACCCTCTTTCAGCAGATCCCCAGCTTATTAGTACCCTCGTTAAGCACATCTCCAGTTTATTAGTATCCTCATTCAGCAGATCCCCAGCTTATTAGTACCCCTCATTCAGCAGATACCCTGCTCACTAGTACCCTCTTTCAGCAGATCCCCAGCTCACTAGTACCCTTGTTCAACAGATCCCCCAGCTCACTAGTATCCTCATTCAGCAGATCCCCAGCTTTTTAGTATCCTTGTTCTGCAGATCCACAGCTTATTAGTACCTTTGTTTAGCAGATCCCCAGCTTTTTAAAACACTCATTTAGAAGAACCCCAGCTTATTAGTACCCTTGTTCAGCAGATCCCAAACTCATTCAGCAGACCCCCAGCTCATTAGTATCCTCGTTCAGCAGTATCCTCGTTCAGCAGATCTCCGACTTATTAGTACCCTTGTACAGGAGACCCCCAGCTAACTAGTTTCCTCGTTCAGCAGATCCCCAGCTTATTAGTACCCTCGTTCAGCAGACCCCCAGCTCATTAGTACCCTTGTTCAGCAGACCCCCAGCTCATTAGTACCCTCGTTCAGCAGATCCCCAGCTTATTAGTACCCCTGTTCAGCAAATCCCCAGCTTATTAGTATCCTTGTTCAGCAGATCTACAGCTTATTAGTACCCTCGTTTAGCAGATCCTAGCTTATTAGTACCCTCATTCAGTAGATCACAAGCTCATTAGTACCCTCGTTTAGCAGATCCCTGGCTTATTAGTACCCTCGTACAACTGATCCCCAGCTCATTAGTACCCTTGTTCAGCAGATCCCCAGCGCATTAGTATCCTTGTTCATGAGATCCCCAGCTTATTAGTACCCTCATTCAGCAGATCCCCAGCTCTGGTAATGCCCCACTCCCTAGTAACTCCAGCACTTAAACTGGGAGAGGGAGTGGCAGTACTTGGAGGGCAGTAATGTGCCTTGCATTCACATGTGCTGTCAAGGGGAGAGACAGAGGGATGGGCTCGCCAGTCTGTTGCTGCTTCTTCACAATCCAATCACTGGCTGGGGGGCAGGGAGGTGACCAGGCAGTGTTGCTTAAATGCACCAGAGGAAGGTTATGTCACCAGGCTGGTTGTACTGTGCGGTAATTCTAAAGGCCCCCAGTAGGGGTACCCAGCTATTCATTTTCAATGGCCCAATCACACAGCTGTGGGTTTTATTTTATGACCTCTCGCTTCCCATGTAACACATACGTGCAGCGGCTAAGAGGGTGGGCTTTAATGTCCACACAATTCACATATGCGCCCATGGGTGGTTGGGGTTTCTGCACTGGGAATGCAGTCACAGCACAGTAACTGAGCTGTCAAAGACATGTAATCGTGACCACTGCCAATCACACAGGTCATGTGATTGGGACATTCATCCTGCCCCCCCCTGGCATAAAGACCCACTTTAAAGGAAGCTGGTGCCAGGCTGGCATGGTGGATGCAAAGAAAACTACCTATAAAGAGCAGTACAGCTACACAGCGCAGAGAGTCCCTAATACACATAGTATATTGTATTCCACCCGGAGGTCTTCTTTAACCATACCTCCCATGGGTTTCTCAATGTAAAGGTGAATTAATTGTAGAATTTTCCTCCCTCCCCAGACTTTCCACGGCAGTTATAATAAAATGTTTAATTTATGCGGCTGGTAATAAAGGAAGACACTGCTGGGATCAGACTGCAGGCCGGGCCCAAATGAGGCGGCGGAGGGCTGGAGAGCAGCGTGCGGCAACGCATTGGTTACGCTTCGCTGTGCAGGTGCAGCGATCATCCTGCTACCTATTCAGTATCAAAATCCACAGGACTTGCCAATCAAATTATTCTCTGCCAACTCATTCCACCTCCTCCACTCGCCGAGGGAACGCGGTGCGCGCCGAGAATCAGTCATCTAGCGGAACGGCCAGTGTCGCCGTAATAAATCCACGCATCAGCGATATTCTTCATCCTAATGATCAATGGTAACGTGTGATCAGGAATACAGCTTTCAGGTGACTGGGGATGGAAGAGGAGAGGGCAGCTGTCACTGGCATCTTGTGCCCAACACAAGGATGGAAAACCGGCCCGACATCCATGTCTATTATTTGGATGTGGAGATTGGGGGGGGGGGGGGGGGGGGGCTCTGTGCTCATCAAGTGGACCCGTCAGGCAAAAAAAAGGCAACACGCTAAAAATATACCTTGCACTGCTGAATGATTTTTATCTGATTTTCAGAAATGTCTTGAAATCTGCTTGGTTTCCAGTGTAAATGTGATTCTTGGACTCACACTCCAGTGCTCTGTGATGGCAGGCAGAGCTGAGTAACAGCCACTCCCCTCAGCACAGTCATTCTCACATATATTTGCACAGCAGAGGAAGACTAAATGGCCAAATGTGTGTGGTCAACTGGCCCTCACACCTACAGTGTATGAGCTTTCTGGATTTTCCATTTCAAAACCATGACTATTAATATGGAGTTGGCTATATAATCCTCTGTTCCTCTGGGAAGACTTTCTACAAGATCTTGAAGTGTATTTGTCCCCATTTGAGAGGTCAGGTACTGATGTTGGATACGAAGACCTAGCTCCCAATCAGCATTCTAATTCATCAAAAATGTATTCAAAGGGTTGAGGTCAGGGCTCTGTGAAGGACACTGCAGTTCCTCCACACTAGAGTGATCATTTGTGCAGGACACTCCAGTTCCTCCACACTAGACTGGTCATCTATGCAGGACACTCCAGTTCCTCCACACTAGACTGGTCATCTGTGCAGGACACTCCAGTTCCTCCACACTAGACTGGTCATCTGTGCAGGACACTCAAGTTCCTCCACACTAGACTGGTCATCTGTGCAGGACACTGCCGTTCCTCCACACTAGACTGGTCATCTGTGCAGGACACTCCAGTTCCTCCACACTAGACTGGTCATCTGTGCAGGACACTCCAGTTCCTCCACACTAGACTAGTCATCTGTGCAGGACACTCAAGTTCCTCCACACTAGACTGGTCATCTGTGCAGGACACTCCAGTTCCTCCACACTAGACTGGTCATCTGTGCAGGACACTGCCGTTCCTCCACACTAGACTGGTCATCTGTGCAGGACACTGCCGTTCCTCCACACTAGACTGGTCAAACCATTTATTTATGGAGCTGGCTTTGTACACAATGGCACAGTCATGCTGGAACAGAAAAGGGTCTTCACCAAACTGACCTGCACTGCACAGAAAGGAGCACAATGTCTTTCCAAACCAAGCCTAAAGAGCATTTGTGAGGTCAGGTATGATGTTGTATGAGAAGACCTGGCTTCCAGTCAATGTTCCAGTTCATCTCAATGGGTTTATGTCAAGCTTCTGTGCAGGACACACCGAGTTCCTCCACACCAAGCTCATCAAACCATATATTTAAGAAGCTGGCTTTGTACACAGGGGCACAGTCATGCTGGAACAGAAAAGGATCTTCACCAAACTGCACTCACCCGCAGCTGCACAGAAAAGAATGTAAAATATCTCCAAACCAGGTCTAAAGAACATTTGTGAGGTCAGATATGATGTTTGATGAGAAGACCTGGCTTCCAGTCGATGTTCCAGTTCATCTCAATGGGTTGAGGTCAAGGTTTTGTGCAGGACACTCGAGTTCCTCCACAACAAACCATGTCTTTATGGAGTTGGCTTTGTGCACAGTATTGCTGGAATAGGAAAGGTTCTTCTCCAAACTAGTACCACAAGCTAGGACGAACAGAATTGTCTACAAAGTCTTTGTACGCTGTAGTATTAACAATACCCTTTACTGGAAATACCTGAACTCCATCATTTGGGGGGGTGCTTACAATGAGTCACATAGTAGGTGTGATGGTCAGGAGTCCACCAACATTTGGGCAAATAGTTTAACTCTTGGGAAAATCCCAAATAAAATTCACAGTTTAACCCAGATGCCATGACCATCACAAAGCCAATGGTATGGATCCATTGGATGTCAAGCGGTGGAAAGGAGTGACACCTTCATTAGAGCCCTGTGAGCAGAAATACAAACGCCTCCTGGGAAACCCCACCTCTAACATCTCCCATAAGCCACTGGCTGTTTCTGCCAACTCCCGAGCATCCACTTTTACTCAACGTTGACCTTAAAACATCAGCAACGAGCTTACCGACGCTCAGTCTACCCAGTATTGATATGGTGGAGTTACCCTTTTAATGACCATTTCTGTAAAAACTGGACACAGCCCTGTCTCTGCGTCTGCTGGCTGTTTCTGCCGACCCCTGAGCATCCACCTTCAGAGACATAAACCCTTCCAGGGAAATCCCATCTCGTTATTCCAACACACTGGTCGCTGTTTCTGGGCATATAGTTTAACAAGCTTACTAATGCTCAGCCTACCCAGCATCGATACGGTGGAGTTACCCTTTTAACGACCGTTTCCAAAAAAAACCTGACACAGCCGTGTCTCGGTGTCTGCTGGCTATTTCTGCCCACCCCTAAGCATCCACCTTCAGAGACATAAACCCTTTCTGGGAAATCCCATCTCGATCTTCCAACACACTGGTCGCTGTTTCTGGGCATATAGTTTAACAAGCTTACTAATGCTCAGCCTACCCAGCATCGATACGGTGGAGTTACCCTTTTAACGACCGTTTCCAAAAAAAACCTGACACAGCCGTGTCTCGGTGTCTGCTGGCTATTTCTGCCCACCCCTAAGCATCCACCTTCAGAGACATAAACCCTTTCTGGGAAATCCCATCTCGATCTTCCAACACACTGGTCGCTGTTTCTGGGCATATAGTTTACCTCTTGGGAAAATCCCAACCAAAATTCCCAGTTCAACCCAGATGCCATGACCATCACAAAGCCAATGGTATGGATCCATTGGGAAAATCCCAACCAAAATTCACAGTTTAACGTAGATGCCATGACCATCACGAAGCAATGGTATGGATCCATTGGATGTCAAGCTGTGGAAAGGAGTGACACCTTCATTAGAGCCCTGTGAGCAGAGATACAAACTCCTCCTGGGAAAAACCAACCTCTACCATCTCCCATAAGCCACTGGCTGTTTCTGCCCACCCTCGAGCATCTATTTTTACTCAACGTTGACCTTAGAACATCAGCAACGAGCTTACTGATGCTCAATCTACCCAGCATCTATATGGTGGAGTTACCCTTTTAATGACCGTTTCCGTAAAAACTGGACACAGCTGTGTCTCGGCGTCTGCTGGCTGTTTCTGCCCACCCCTGAGCATCCACCTTCAGAGGCATAAACCCTTTCTGGGAAATCCCATCTCAATCTTCCAACACACTGATCGCTGTTTCTGGGCATATAGTTTACCTCTTGGGAAAATCCCAACCAAAATTCCCAGTTTAACCCAGATGCCATGACCATCACAAAGCCAATGGTATGGATCCATTGGGAAAATCCCAACCAAAATTCACAGTTTAACCTAGATGCCATGACCATCACAAAGCCAATGGTATGGATCCATTGGGAAAATCCCAACCAAAATTCACAGTTTAACCTAGATGCCATGGCCATCACGAAGCCAATGGTATGGATCCATTGGATGTCAAGCTGTGGAAAGGAGTGACACCTTCATTAGGGCCTGTGAGCAGAAATGCAAACCCCTCCTGGGAAACCCCAACTCTACCATCTCCCATAAGCCACTGGCTGTTTCTGCCCACCCTCGAGCATCTACTTTTACTTAATGTTGACCTTACAACATCAGTAAAGAGCTTACTGAAAGCTTAGCCTACCCAGCATTGATATGGTGGAGTTACCCTTTTAACGACCATTTCCGTAAAAACCCAACACAGCCGTGTCTCGGCTCTCACTAATCATTCCGGAAAAATAACAAATACGAGCGCCTCTGTCCACCTCTCCCCGCTGTGTTCATTATTCCTGTTACTTGCCGAGGACCAAAGAGGAGAGAAGAGAGAGGGGGAAAAAAAAGGAGAAGAGATGGAACAGAATCTTTTATCAACCGTGTGTATATCAGTGTAAACACATAGATCATTTTATTACGCCTTCCAAATTCGCCGCACGCATGTGAAAAAAAAAAGTCTTTCTTTTTTTTTCAGGAGAAGGAGAAGAGAGAAAAGGCGGTTTGTTGAGGCGGGATCCATCTTGGCGTGATAGCACAGCCCAGGTCCCTGAGATGAAATATTAATGTACAATTTGTTTATCTGCGGGCTCCCATCTCTCCTGCACTGAGCTGTTAATTTTGTATCAGCGCAGACAACGGATCAGTCAGTCATGAACCCTTCACAGCCATTACGCGCAGACATTTTGATTAAGTATGCCTAATGTAGTGGATAGGAAAGAATGAAAACACTCAGCCTGCCAACTTTTGATTGACCATTAAGCCACTGATGAATGTGCCTGTCAGGGAGGAGACAATTACCTCAACAATGAAGAAAGTCTCGCGGAAGGCTTATTTCTCCGTAGGGCTGACACATTTTACCAGATTACAGAGCGCGCCTGCTTTTTTCCGGGGAGCGTGTAAGCCGATCACGGAGGAATCTTCTCACAAAGTTCACAGGCGACGCGGTGGAAAAAACAACGCTAGATTTTTTTTTTTTTATTATTACGCATTCGCTTTGAAAGATGACCCTCCATATTTCTGATACTCCACTCCGGTAATGTGGCGCCGTAATCCTGCCACGGGCTAAAGTGGATGTAAAGGAGCCTGGGAAGAAACAAAATAAAAGGGGGGAGGGCTGTGTCTGGTAAGGGGTCCTAAACTCTGGATCCCAAGAGGGATTGTGCAAGAGGGTACAACAATGATGTGTAACAACCAATCAGAAAGGTTGTTTCATGCTAGACATGTGCATGTCATTTTGTTACAAATAAATATTTAGACAAATTTCTCGTCATTCGGAGATTTGGATATGTCTGAATACCCGAATTTCATTAAAAACAAAGTTTACCAAACGCATTTCTGATACTCCACTCTGAGCCAGTAATGCGGCGGCGTAATCACGGCACGGGCTAAAGTGGATGTAAAGGAGCCTGGGAAGAAACAAAATAAAAGGGGGGAGGGCTGCATCTGGTAAAGGGTCCTAAACTCTGGATCCCAAGAGGGATTGTGCAAGAGGGTACAACAATGATGTATAACAACCAATCAGAAAGGTTGTTTCATGCTAGACATGTGCAGGTCATTTCGTTCCGAATAAATATTTGAACAAATTTGTAGTTATTCGGAGATTTGGATATGTCTGAATACCCGAATTACAGTATCAATGAAGTTTACCGACAGGTCCGAATAACGAACCGAAATTTGTCCGAATTTCGGAAGTTCAAATTGAAATTCGAATCAAATTTTACATCACATTCGAACTGTAAACATATTTCTGAAATCAAAGATTGTAGAGGGTACAACAATGATGTGTAACAACCAATCAGAAAGGTTGTTTCTTGCTAGACATGTGCGGGTCATTTCGTTCCGAATAAATATTGGGACAAATTTTTCATCATTCGGAGATTCAGATATGTCCGAATACCCAAATTGCAGTATCAACAAAGTTTACCGACAGGTCCGAATAACGAACCAAAATTTGTCAGAATTTCGGAAGTTCAAATTGAAATTCGAATCAAATTTTACATCAAATTCGAACTGTAAACATATTTCTGAAATCAAAGATTGTAGAGGGTACAACAATGATGTGTAACAACCAATCAGAAAGGTTGTTTCTTGCGAGACATGTGCGGGTCATTTCGTTCCGAATAAATATTGGGACAAATTTTTCATCATTGGGTCCGAATACCCAAATTGCAGTATCAACGAAGTTTACCGACAGGTCCGAATAACGAACCAAAATTCATCTGAATTTTGGAAGTTCAAATTGAAATTCGAATCAAATTTTACATCAAATTCGAACTGTAAACATATTTCTGAAATCAAAGATTGTAGGGGGTACAACAATGATGTGTAACAACCAATCAGAAAGGTTGTTTCTTGCTAGACATGTGCGGGTCATTTCGTTCCGAATAAATATTGGGACAAATTTTTCATCATTGGGTCCGAATACCCAAATTGCAGTATCAACGAAGTTTACCGACAGGTCCGAATAACGAACCAAAATTCATTTTTCATCATTCAGAGATTTGGATATGTCCGAATACTCGAATTGCAGTATAAACAAAGTTTACCGAATGCCCCAAATAAGTTAAAAAATAAATTTTTCAGAATTTAAAAAATTCGGATTCATTTTTTGTTATTCGGATATATCCGAATACCCGAATTGCAGTATACACGAAGTTTACCAAATGCGTTTCTGATACTCCACTCTAAGTCGGGAATGTGGCGGCGTAATCGGGGCACGGGCTAAAGTGGATATAAAGGAGCCTGGGAAGAAACAAAATAAAAGGGGGAGGGCTGTGTCTGGTAAGGGGTCCTAAATTCTGGATCCCAAGAGGGATTGTGCAAGAGGGTACAGCAATGATGTGCAACAACCAATCAGAAAGGTTGTTTCTTGTTAGACATGTGCGGGTCATTTTGTTCCGAATAAATATTCAGACAAATTTTTCATCATTGGGTCCGAATACCCAAATTGCAGTATCAACGAAGTTTACCGACAGGTCCGAATAACGAACCAAAATAAATTTTTCATCATTTGGAGATTTGGATATGTCCGAATACCCGAATTGCAGTATAAACGACAGTTACTGAGTGCTCCAAATTACGAAAGGAAATTTGTCAGAATTTCAGAAATTTGGATTCATTTTTCGTTATTCGGAGATTCAGAGATATTTCCGAATACCCGAATTGCAGTTTAAACAAAGTTTAAATGTGCCGAGTAATAAAATGAAATTCAAATTGAAATTAAAATCAAATTTTACATCGAATTCCAGTCGAATTCGAACTGTAAACATATTTCTGAACTCAAAGACTGTGTGTTATCACAGTACCAGTTAGAAATAATGCTGTTTTTGTTAAGCCAAAGATGATTTAAAGAGTCATTGTAAGCGTTTGATGAAGATTTTACTTTTGTTTGTTCACTTTGATTCGGATCGAAAAAAAAAAACCTAAAGTTTTTGATTCGACCGATTCAAAATTTATCGATTCGAATGTTTTGAATTAAAAAAATTTGGTAAATTCTAACAAAATAGACATAAAACGAATTACGAATACGAATCCCAATTACGAATTGAACAAATCAACTTAATTTAGTGAAACTAAAAAACTAGATTCACAAATCTAAATGTAACAAAACACATTTTTTCGTCATGCACATGTTGATTTCTTGCTGATTGCTATGTGCTTTTTTTTTTTTTTTTTCAATTACACGTACGCTTTCAAAGACGACCCTCAATATTTCTGATACTCCACTCCAGTAATGTGGCGGCGTAATCGTGGCACGGGCTAAAGTGGATTTATAGCGGCCTGGGAAGAAACAATATAAAAGGGGGGAGGGCTGTGTCTGGTATGAGGTCCTAAACTCTGGATCCCAAGAGGGATTTTGTGCAAGAGGGTACAGCAATGATGTGTAACAACCAATCAGAAAGGTTGTTTCTTGCTAGACAGTAGACATGTGCGGGTCATTTCACTCCGAATAAACATTCAGACAAATCTTTCATTATTCAGAGATTCAGATATGTCGGAATGCCCGAATTACAGTATAAACAAAGTTTACAGACAGCTCTAAATAACAAACCGAAAATTGTACGAATTTCAGGAATTCAAATTGAAATTTGAATCAAACAACTCCGAATAACGAACCTAAAATATGTCTGAATTTCAGAAATTCTAATCAAATTTTACATCAAATTCCAGTCGAATTCGAACTGTAAACATATTTCTGAAATCAAAGACTGTGCGTGTTATTAGGGTACCATTTCAAAATAATACGGTTTTGGTTAAGCCAAAGATGATTTACAGAGTCATTGTAATCATTTGGTAAAGATTTTTCTTTTGTTTGTTCACTTTGCCACATTCGAATCGAAAAAAAAAATATAAAGTTTTTGATTCGACCGATTAAAAATTTATTGATTAAAGCGTTTCGAATTTAAAAAAAAAAAAAAAAAAAAATTTGGTAAATTCAAAAAAGACATAAAACGAATAGGAATCCTTAATATGAATTGAACTAATCAACCAAATTTAACAAAACTAAACAACTAGATTAACAGATCGAAACTAAACAAATTTTTGTCTTGCTGATTTTTTTATTTTAGAGAAATTTTTTTTTTTATGCAATTTTTAGATTAATTTGTAAGGTAACAACTATTAAATTGTTATTGTTTTTTTTTTTTTTTTTAAATTGCTGTTACCTTACAAATTAATCTAAAAATCGCATTAAAAAATTTTCTCTCTAAAAATGGCATAAAAAAAAAAAAAAAAACAATAACAATTTATTAATATTATTATTACATGTATGTAAAGCACTGCGTAAATTGACAGCGCCATATAAGTACCTGAAATAAAAAATACAGGATTTAGGCCGTGTTCACGCTGATGCAGCCGCAGGTTCATGGCTAGGTTCTGATGCTTGTCTGTTCACCGTTTCAGGTGCGAATCAGGTCCAAATTTTTGCCTGTATTTGCTCCTGAAATTGAGCCAAATAGACCTGCATGATTAATCATTAAAAAATCGCGATCGCGATTCAACCCCCCCTCACGACCTTATTCCGGCATTTCCACTATTCATTATTCACTACAACAGTGCAGAGCCGTTCTCCGCTCACAATGCTGAGAGATAAGGAGAAACGTTGTATCATTTGGTTCCTTTAGATCAAAAGGATGAACTTCGGTCTGTGTAACCGGTTCACACATATGTGATGCGGGAAACCCTGCAAATTCACTGCGGGTTCCCGCATCTCACTCAACTCGCAGGCAGTTCACACTGCCATATGCGAATCGCTGGGGGGTCAATACAAAGTTAACGACAATCCCAGATCAGTTCGCATATCGCAGAACTGTCAGTTCGGACATGAATCGGATCACATAGGTGTGAACACGTGATGTGAGAAAAAGATCAATGCTCTGCTCCCTAGATATTTCACACAGGCAGCATTGCAGCAACAGATAAGTGTGCATGTGGAAGAATAAAAAATAAATAAACAGTTGGGTACATGTGGAACAAATTAAAAAAAAGTTTTATGTTAAAAAAATATTTTATTATTATAAATATCTTTCTAATAGGCACATGTGGACGAATTAAAAAAAAAACCTTTGTGCTAAAAAACTAATAAACAAAAATAGAACAATCTTTCTAATAGTTGGGCACATGTGGAAAAAAAACAAAAAAAAAACAAAAAAGAACAAATGCCTACAAAAAAATAAAAAAAAATAAAAATTTAAAAATGTTTATATTTTAAAAAAATGAATAAAAAATATTAGAAAAATATTTTTCTAATAGGCACATGTGGAAAAAAAAAAAAAATATTAGAAATATTTTTCTAACAGTTAGGTACATGTGGAACAAATTAAAAAAAGTTATATGTTTAAAAAAAACTTATACAAATGATTATAAATATCTTTCTAATAGGCACATGTGGAAGAATTAAAAAAACCTGTTTGTGCTAAAATACTAACAAACAAAAATAGAACAATCTTTCTAATAGTTGGGCCCATGTGGAAGAAAAACAAAAAGAAAAAATGCCTATATTTAAAAATAATAATTAAAAAAATGTGTTAATGATTTTTCTAATAGTCAGACATGTAAAAAAAAAAGAAAAGAAAAAATGCCTTTAAAAGAATTAAAAAAGTATAAATAAAAAAACGTTTATGTTTAAAAAAAATGAATAAATAAAATATTAGAAAAATATTTTTCTAATAGGCACATGTGGAAGAAAAACAAAAACAAAAAAAAAATGCCTATAAAAAAATTAAAAAAATAAAAATTTAAAAAGGTTTATGTTTAAAAAAATGAATAAAAAGTATTAGAAAAACATTTTTCTAATAGACACATGTGGAAGAAAAACAAAAACAAAAAAAAATGCCTATAAAAAAATTAAAAAAATAAAAATTTAAAAAGGCTTATGTTTAAAAAAATGAATAAAAAGTATTAGAAAAATATTTTTCTAATAGGCACATGTGGAAGAATTAAAAAATAAATATTAAAAATATTTTTCTAACAGTTGGGTACATGTGGAACAAAGTAAAAAAAAAGTTTTCTGTTAAAAAAATGTATAAAAATTATTATAAATATCTTTCTACTAGGTACGTAAGAATTAAAAAAAAAAAAAAAAAAACCTGTTTGTGTTAAAAAAAAATAATAAAAAAAATAGAATGATTTTTCTAATAGTCGAACACATTTGGAAAAAAAAAAAAAAAAAGAAAAAATGCCTATATATAAAAATAATAATAAAAAAAAATGTGTTAATGATTTTTCTAATAGTCAGACATGAGGAAGAATTAAAATATAAATAAATTAAGGACCTGTGTGAGTCACTACTCAGTGAGCCAAAATGTGGGCAAATCAGAACCAGAAAAAATTCTTCTCCTCCCATGATGCAATATGGGCCTCCCCCTATCTGTCATGATGTAATGGAGTGGGTGGGGCAGAGACACAACGTTTTGCAGGGTGTCAGACACCGCTCTCTCATTGAAAGGTCAAAGTTTGAATCTGATGTATTTTGGGATTCCTTAGTTTTTCATTGAGAATATATATATATATATTTTTATATATATATATTTTTTTGTCACGCAGGGAATGCGATCAATGCTCTACTCCGTAGATATTTCAAACAGGCAGCATTGCAGCCACAGATAAGTGTGCGCGTCCAATTTGCAGAGTGGTATCCGGGCCTGTCTGCACCGCAGAGGGGTTAATGGGCTCGCTTCCCCCGGCCGCCTCTCCTGCCACCACAGTAATAAAATCAGACGCTGGAATCGCCCGGGTGTCATCTACCCTTCACGCCGGCCCCGCTTCCTCACGTCGGTTTGGAAAAGGAACAGTCGGGCTTTTTATCAAGACAATGTAGGAACAAAATTTGACAACGCTACAGAGCTTAGGGGAAGCCTGGCGCATGTTTTATTTCTGCGTTTAGCTGGCGGAGGCAACATCAGATAATACATTTATCTACCTGACAGCCTCTCTCCTGCAGCTGCTATTGTGCTGAGTCAAACACATTTTACCCAAAGCTGGAGGCAGCTGGTAACTATAATTTAATGTCTGTGTATACATCAAGAAACACGGACATGCGATGAGCGTTTTCTAATGATATGTACACCATGGCAGGCCACAATGTGTGCAAAAGATCACGTAACACAGATAGCGAGCGCTCGGGGGCCAAAATAGCCACATAAGAGAAAAAAATACAAATATATATATGAGAAAAAATACATACATACATATATATATAAAAGAAAAATAGAAATAAAGATATGAGAAAAAATACAAATATACACATGAGAAAAAATACACATATATATATATATATATATATATATATATATATATATATATATATATATATATATGTATATATATATATATATACATATATATATATATATATATATATATATATATATATATATATATATATATATATACATATATATATATATATATATATATATATATGAAAAATACAAATATAGATGAGAAAAAATACATTATATATAAGAAAAATACAAATATATATATATATATATATATATGAAAAAAAATACAAATATACACATGAGAAAAAATACATATATATATATATATATATATATATATATAAAAGAAAAATACAAATATAGATATGAGAAAAAATACATTATATATAAGAAAAATACAAATATATATATATATATATATATATATATATATATATATATATATATATATATATATTATATATATGAAAAAATACAAATATAGATACAAGAAAAAAATACATCATATATATATATATATATAGGAAAAAAATACAAATATATATATATATATATATAAGAAAAATACAAATATAGATATGAGAAAAAAATACATGATATCTATGAAAATACAAATATATATATATATGAGAAAAAAATACAAATATATATATATATATGTGAAAAAAATACAAATATAGATACGAGAAAAAAATACATTATTTATATATATATATATATATATATATATATAAAAGAAAAAAATACAAATATATATATATATATATATATATATATATATATATATATATATATATATATATATATATATATATATATATATATAAGAAAAATACAAATATAGATATGAGAAAAAATACATTATATATAAGAAAAATACAAATATATATATATATATGAGAAAAAAATAAAAATATATATATGAGAAAAAATACAAATATACACATGAGAAAAAATACATATATATATATATATATATATATATATATATATAAGAAAAATACAAATATAGATATGAGAGAAAATACATTATATATAAGAAAAATACAAATATATATATATGAGGAAAAAATACAAATATAGATACGAGAAAAAATACATTATATATATATATATATATATAAGAAAAAAATACAAATATATATATATATATATATATATATATTACCATTTGGTATAATAATCGGGGGGGGGGGGGGGGGGTTCAAAGTAATTTCTTTGAACACATAAAACACCAGCAAAAAGTCTAAAAAGTGCCCGAAAAAAAAATAAAGGTTTGAAATTAGAGATTAGTCTAAAGAGATTTCTCCTTACTTCCTGTTTTTAAGATGCAACAGGAAATGAAAGAAAATATCTTTAAGTCAATCCCCTCAGTTGTGCCCATTGGAAGATGTTCTCTCTATACTTTTTCAGGTGACAACAGTAGTATTTTGGATTACTCCTCACTTTTAGGCCTGGTGACAGGTAGTGAGAGGGGCGAATCTCCCCAATAAGGGACACAGACAGCAGTTCCAATCCCTCGCCCCACCATCCAAAATTAAAAATGAAAAGTTTTGACTTCAGACCAGAGTGGATACAAGAGCTTTCATTCCTCCATGGCAGCCTTTCTCAACCTAGAGGTACCCTTGACATTATTTTTAGGTGTTTGGGAACCCCTACTAAGATTAGTCTATTAAGGGTCATTGAGAAAATGCCCCTTACATTGGTTGTGGTAGGTAGGAAGTGGCCAGACTGACACCCTTGCAGTCATGCCGCTGGCTCTGCCAAGTGGTGTTGGACCTGAAACTATGCAGGCGCCATCAGATGGGAGGTCACAGCTTAAGGAACCCCTAGCCACCCCTGAGGGAACCCTTGGGTTCCACAGAAGCCTGGTTGAAAATGGCTGCTCTAACATCCTGTTGATGTGTGTTATGAGTTGTACTGACATCCAGTACAGTGCATTGCAATGCATCTAAAAAGCACGAGAACATGTGTTAACATGCATTTTGATGAGCATCCACTTATTTCAATGCAAAATACATCAGGTGGTAAAATGCATCAGTATAAATCCACCATACTTTAGTTCTAAGTGGAGTCTGGTGGGAAGACTCACCTGCCGTATATCTCTTAAGAGAGACTCCAGTGTTGAGATTCGCAGTTCTGTGACTGCTATGAATTATAGGTAGGGAATCTCGCCCACTGTAGGGTATCCAGGTTCCTCCAGCTTTATGTTCCGTATTACATGAAATACAAATATATAATAATGGTGAAGGGTGCAGCAGACAGCAGACCCCAGAACACAGCTGGAGACCTTACTGCTGGAGTTACCAAGGAACAATAAGGTGGTTTAATATAAAATACAGGAAGGACTTCTATATAATAGCATTGGGGGGTGGAGCAGACCCCAGAACATGAAGATCTGGAGACCTCACTGGTGAAGTTCCCAAGGAAGGATAAGGTAGTTTATTATAAAATACAGGAAGGACCTCCATATGATAGCATTGGAGGGTAGAGCAGACCCCAGAACATGAAGATCTGGAGACCTCACTGGTGAAGTTCCCAAGGAACAATAAGGTGGTTTAATATAAAATACAGGAAGGACTTCTATATAATAGCATTGGGGGTGGAGCAGAACCCCGAACATGAATATCTGGAAACCTCACTGGTGAAGTTCCTAAGGAACAATAAGGTAGTTTATTATAAAATACAGGAAGAACCTCCATATAATAGCATTGGGGGGTAGAGCAGACCCCAGAACATGAAGATCTGGAGACCTCACTGGTGAAGTTCCTAGGGAACAATAAGGTGGTTTATTATAAAATGCACAAAGGACCTCCATATAATAGCATTGGAGGGTGGAGCGGACCTCAGAACATGAAGATCTGGAGACCTCACTGGTGAAGTTCCCAAGTAACAATAAGGTGGTTTAATATAAAATACAGGAAGGACTTCTATATAATAGCATTGGGGGGTGGAGCAGACCCAAGAACATGAAGATCTGGAGACCTCACTGGTGAAGTTCCCAAGGAACGATAAGATAGTTTATTATAAAATACAGGAAGAACCTCCATATGATAGCATTGGAGGGTAGAGCAGACCCCAGAACATGAAGCTTTGGAGAACTCACTGGTGAAGTTCCTAAGGAACAATAAGGTGGTTTATTATAAAATGCACAAAGGACCTCCATATAATAGCATTGGAGGGTGGAGCAGACCTCAGAACATGAAGATCTGGAGACCTCACTGGTGAAGTTCTTAAGGAACAATAACGTGGTTAAATATAAAATACAGGAAGGACTTCTATATAATAGCATTGGGGGGTGGAGCAGACCTCAGAACAAGAAGATCTGGAGACCTCACTGGTGAAGTTCCCAAGGACTGATAAGGTAGTTTTTTATAAAATACAGGAAGAACCTTCATATGATAGCATTGGAGGGTAGAGCGGACCCCAGAACATGAAGCTTTGGAGAACTCACTGGTGAAGTTCCTAAGGAACAATAAGGTGGTTTATTATAAAATGCACAAAGGACCTCCATATAATAGCATTGGAGGGTGGAGCAGACCTCAGAACATGAAGATCTGGAGACCTCACTGGTGAAGTTCTTAAGGAACAATAACGTGGTTAAATATAAAATACAGGAAGGACTTCTATATAATAGCATTGGGGGGTGGAGCAGACCTCAGAACAAGAAGATCTGGAGACCTCACTGGTGAAGTTCCCAAGGACTGATAAGGTAGTTTTTTATAAAATACAGGAAGAACCTTCATATGATAGCATTGGAGGGTAGAGCGGACCCCAGAACATGATGATCTGGAGACCTCACTGGTGAAGTTCCCAAGGAACAATAACGTGGTTTAATATAAAATACAGGAAGGACTTCTATATAATAGCATTGGGGGGTGGAGCAGACCCCAGAACATGAAGATCTGGAGACCTCACTGGTGAAGTTCCCAAGGAACAATAAGGTGGTTTAATAAAAAAATACAGGAAGGACTTCTATATATTAGCATTGGGGGTGGAGCAGACCCCAGAACATGAAGATCTGGAGACCTCACTGGTGGAATTCCCAAGTAACAATAAGGTGGTTTAGCACTCCAGCATCTCCCGCATACCAAAACCCTGGCTTCGGGTTGAGTGATGCCTTATTGTTGGGTGGAAGAAATCCTCATGTGGTTTTTTTGATAATTACTCATTAGATGTGAGCAGATCTTTAATAATCAGTATCAGACGGGGTGTCGGCGCCCCCCCCCCCAAGACACAAAGCTCTGTCTGTACAAAGTGTCTCCTATAATCTAAGACCTCCTGACCTACAAAGAGTTCATCAAAGTGCTGAGCCTGCCGTTCATCGTCTTATCGACAATCTCTCATTTCTGCTGGGATTTATAATGGCGGTGCGGTCACACCTGGCACACACCTGACATCACACCCCCTGACTCATCTCCTAGGGTGACCCCGAGCCACCATCACTCTTGAAACAACGTGTCACCTGTCACAGCCTCATGAAGTCACCTTTGCTTGTCCGATGCATCGGTGACATTAACCCATCCACTGCCAACGCTGGGAAGGGACAATAGACAAATCACAGTCTGGATTGTGTAATGTATAATATGTAATCATTGTATAGATTTATTAATTCCTATAACAATTATACTGCAGTAGAAAACAAACCCCGAATAATGCAGACAGGGGGGTGCAAATCAATGCAACGCTGAGAAGGGCGCATGCGTTTTCAAAGTTCCTAATGAGGTTGACTTACCAAAGGCAAATGGACGGCTCGCTTTGCAAGGGAAGTTGCATTTCACAGGATCATTTTCCCTAGAGCTTAGTGAAAATAAAAGGAAAAAAAAAAATCTCCAGGTGATAAATCCCTTGTAAAGTGCAACTTTCCCTGCAAATTAAACTTAAAAGTCTATTGGCCTTTGGTAAAACAAGCCTCTGCGGGAACCACCTATAGTCCCTGGTCCATGGTCCCTAGTCTACAGTTCTTAACTTATAGTTCACAGTCCATATTTTCTAGTCTATAATTTCTGATCCATTATTCAGTCCATTTTCTCTAGTTTATAGTCCCTAATTCATAGTCCATAGTCCCAATCCATAGTTCATAGTCCATATTCTTTAATCCATAGTTCATAGTCCATATTCCTTAATCCACATAGTCATAGTCCATATTCCCTAATCCATAGTTCATAGTCCATATTCCCTAATCCATAGTCATAGCCCATAGTCTATAGTCCCAATCCATAATTCATAGTCCATATTCCCTAATCCATAGTTCATAGTCCATATTCTCTAATCCATAGTTCATAGTCCATATTCCCTAATCCATGGTTCATAGTCCATATTCTCTAATCCATAATCCACATTCCCAAATACATAGTTCATAGTCCATATTCCCAAATACATAGTTCATAGTCCATATTCCCAAATCCATAGTTCATAGTCCATATTCCCTAATCCAAAGTTCATAGTCCATTTTCCCTAATCCATAGTCATAGCCCATAGTCTATAGTCCCAATCCATAATTCATAGTCCATATTCCCTAATCCATAGTTCATAGTCCATATTCCCTAATCCTTGGTTCATAGTCCATATTCCCTAATCCATGGTTCATAGTCCATATTCTCTAATCCATAGTCCACATCCCCAAATACATAGTTCATAGTCCATATTCCCAAATCCATAGACATTTTTTTTTGGGTACAGTGTCGCACGACTGCGCAATTGTTAAAGTGACGCAGTGCCATATCCCAAAAAATTGCCTGGTCATGAAGGGGCGTAAATCTTTCGGAGCTGAAGTGGTTAATAGAGGTGATCAAATACTAACAATTTGTGGTAAAAAAAAGGACATACTTTTTTTGGGGTACAGCGTTGCATGACTGCGCAATTGTTGAAGTGACGCAGTGCTGTATCGCAAAAATTGGCCTGGTCTTGAAAGGGGGTAAATCTTCCTGAGCTGAAGTGGTTAATAAAAGTGATCAAATACTACCAATTTGTGGGAAAAAAAAGGACATACTTTTTTTTGGGGTAAAGCATCGCACGACCGCGCAATTGTTAGTTAAAATGACGCAGTGCTGTATCCAAAAAAAATGGCCTGGTCATGAAGGGGAGGGGAGGGGGGTAAATCTTCTGGAGCTGAAGCAGTTAATAGAGGTCATCAAATACTTCCTATTTGTGGGGAAAAAAAGTACATACACTTTTTTTTTTGGTTACAGCGTCGCGCGACCGCGCAATTGTCAGTTAAAGTAACGCACTGCCGTATCGCATAAATGGCCTGGTCATGAAGGGGGGGTAAATCTTCCGGAGCAGAAGTGGTTAATAGAGGTGATCAAATACTACCAATTTATGGGGGGAAAAAAGGACTTACATTTTTTTTGGGGTACAGCGCCGCGCGACTGCGCAAATGTTAAAGTGACGCAGTGCTGTATCCCATAAAATGGCCTGGTCATGAAGGGGGGTAAATCTTCTGCGGTCAAAGTTGTTAAACAAGGCAGGCCCCTGCTTTATTTTTTGTCTTTATTTCTATGTTGCCCCCCCCCCCCCCCCAGTGGCCCCCCAACCCCTGAAATCCCGGCGTCGGCGTCTCTAACCCAGACAACACCTTCCTCCCATGTCCTAGCAGTCAGCGAACGCACGGTCACCTCGCCATCACTGCCAGGCTGAGATCGTCTCACCATCTGTCCGAGCGTCAACACTCGGAAACGCCGCTGACAGGCGGCACAGCTAATAAGGTGACAGCTGTACGTCCTGATACAGCCAATATGTTTTTGATCATTCAAAGCGTCTTTATCCACTTCTGGATGACGCAGTTTGAAAGCTTCGAAAAGAAAAAAAAAGAAAAAAAAAAAGTCGCCTGTCTGAAATGAAATCGCTCTGCCAGGATCTGTCACATAAGCCGAGTAATAAGGCGATGGCGGGGTGATCAAACATTTCCCTCTGTCAGGAAGTGAGAAGGCTCCGATGGAAGCAGTCCTTCCCTGACTCCTGCATTCAGAGTAGGGTCACCGCCCCAGAACCGGCAGCATACAGCAACTATTCAGGGGCCTGGCGCTGAACAGGCTCTAGAACCAAATCGCAGGCTCATGGATTTCCCAGGTGCCCCGCTATCCCAAGCTTTAATAAACTTCATCATTGGTAGTCTATTCTGTATCATGATGTAAAGCCGGCACACACAGTGATATCCACCAACCAGTCTTCTTTATTTCCAAGGAACAATCCACTGAAAAGGGGCAACGTGTTTCGGACGTTAGGCCTTAGTCTTGGATAAAAATACACCCACAAGTTGAGTATTCGTAATGATGGGGCAATAAGAATGTGTGTGTGTGTTGGGGGGGGGGGGGGTGTGGGGAGTCTCTGACTTCAACATTGGCTGTAACAAGCATGCAGCATACAGTAACTATTCAGCGACCTGGTGCCCAACAGGCTCTAGAACCAAATCGCAGGCTTGTGGATTTCCCAGGTGCCCCGCTATCCCAAGCTTTAATAAACTTCATCATTGGTAGTCTATTCTGTATCATGATGTAAAGCTGGCACAACGATGAAATCCACCAACCAGTCTTCTTTATTTCTAAGGAACAATCCACTGAAAAGGGGCGACAGGTTTCCGAAGTTAGGCCTTAGTCGTGGCGAAAAATACACCAACAAGTTGAGTATTCGTAATGATGGGGTAATAAGAATGTGTGTGTGTGTGTGGGGGGGGGGGGGGGGGGGAATGTCTGGTGCATGCGCAGCACGTTTCAGACTTCAACATTGGCTGTAACAAGCATGCAGCATACAGTAACTATTCAGCGGCCTGGTGCTGAACCGACTCTAGAACCAAAATGCAGGCTCATGGATTTCCCAGGTGCCTCGCTATCCCAAGCTTTAATAAGCTTCATCATTGGTAGTCTGTACTGTATTATAATGTAATGCCAGCACCACGGTGATATCCACCAACCAGTCTCCTTTATTTCTAAGGAACAATCCACTGAAAAGGGGCGACGGGTTTCGGACGTTAGGCCTAACTTGGATAAAAATACACCAACAAGTTGAGTATTCGTAATGATGGGGCAATAAGAATGTGTGTGTGGGGGGGGGGGGGGGGGGGATGATGTCCGATGCATGCGTGGCAAGTCTCTGACTTCAACATTGACTAACAAACATACAGTAACTATTCAGCGGCCTGGTGCCCAAGAGGCTCTAGAACCAAAACGCAGGCTCATGGATTTCCCAGGTACCTGCTATCCCAAGCTTTAATAAGCTTCATCATTGGTAGTCTATTCTGTATCATGATGTAAAGCCAGCACCACAGTGATATCCCCCAACCAGTCTCCTTTATTTCTAAGGAACAACCCACTGAAAAGGGGCGAAGGGTTTCGGACGTTAGGCCTTAGTCTTGGATAAAAATATACCAACAAGTTGAGTATTCGTAATGATGGGGCAATAAGAATGTGTGTGTGTGGGGGGGGGGGGGGGAATGATGTGCGATGCACGCGTGGCAAGTCTCTGACTTCAGCATTGACTGTAACAAACATACAGTAACTATTTAGCGGCCCGGTGCCCAACAGGCTCTAGAACCAAAATGCAGGCTCATGGATTTATCCAGGTTCCCCGCTATCCTAAGCTTTAATAAGCTTCATCATTGGTAGTCTATTCTGTATCATGATGTAAAGCCAGCACCACGGTAATATCCACCAACCAGTCTCCTTTATTTCTAAGGAACAATTCACTGAAAAGGGGCGACAAGTTTTGGAAGTTAGACCTTAGTCGTGGATAAAAATAAAAAGTAATGTGATATTACATCTATTTGAAATGTGATTTATGACATTTGTAACCTTTCTGTATACTACATTTGGGATGATGCCCCGGCCCAATTGGGATAATTCGTAGTGTTGGTTCCACTACAGTACTATCAAATGACATGGGAAGTGAAGCAAAATCTCCGTCTTCCTCCCCCCCTTTTTTTTTCCCTTTGTATTCTAACCCCTGCATTATCTGCATTATATCTAGTTGCACTGTTTATATTTGAGAAAGGAAAAAGGGTAAGAAATATATATATATATATATATATATATATATATATATAGTGCACTGTATGTATTTATTATGTTATTTGGGTGTTAAGTGTCTTACATATATTTCACCTGGCCATCATAAAGCGGGAACCCTGAGGAAGCAATTTGTTCTGAAACGCGTCGGTCGAATCGCTTATTTGTACAATGCTTGGTGTTTCACAAATGCTACCTATTTGATGTTACCAATTTATTCTGCTGATTTTTTTATTTATTTTTTTAATGATAAGATGATTTTGGGGAATTTAATAATACATTTTTAAAATTTTAAATGAATAAAAAGGTTTTTTATTAAGCTTTGTTGTCCCCTCCCTTTGCTGTGTTGGGGTTACATCCTCCTCTCCTCCCAATTCCCTCCTTCCCCTGACTTTATATACATTTTTTGGGATGGTGCCACAATGTGGATGTTTCAAAGTATGATGCTCTGACTGCATATTCGTAGCTACACGTTACAGCCAGGAAGCTGGCATTTTCAGAAGAAGGTCAGCCCCTGGCATTGTAGAGATTTCATTCTATAAGATGACTGCAAGAGGAACCTGTGCCATTACCAGGTCTTAGTCCTACTATAAGCACAGTGTATGGACTTTGTCCTCCGAGGAAGACCATGTGGCGGCGGTGGGGCCCGGTTCTGTGTATTATTTACCTAAGCTGGTAACCTTTCTATTCAGATGGTTCAGCCTAACCCTCCGTACTCCAGGTGAGACTCAGCAGACATCTGGATAATCTACAAACCTCTCTGCTTATTAATCTCCGAAAGTATTGGAGCCTTTAGCCTAGAGTTACAGCCAGGCAACTGGCATTTTCAGAGGAAGGTCAGCCCTGACGTTGTAGAGGTTTCATTGAAGCCAGGCACTTCTATAGGAAGACAGTGTGACATGACCGCAGGAGGAACCTGTGCCCTCACCAGGTCTTAGTTCTCCTACAAGCACAGTGTATGGACTTTGTCCTCGGAGGAAGACTGATGTGTGGCGGCGGTGGGGCCCGGCTCTGTGTATTATTTACCCAAGCTGGTAACCTTTCTATTCATCGGGTTCAGCCTAACCCTCCGTACTCCAGATGAGACCTGGCAGACATCTGAATAATCCACAAACCTCTCTGCTTATTCATCTCAGAAAATATTGGAGCCTTTAGCCTAGAGTAAAAGCCGAGCAACTGGCATTTTCAGAAGAAGGTCAGCACTGGCGTTGTGGAGGTTTCATTATAGCCAGGCACTTCTATAGGAAGACAGTGTGACATGACTGCAGGAGGAACCTGTGCCATCACCGGGTCTTAGTTCTCCTAAAGCAGTTCAGCCATCAGAAATGTTGGGGCCCCTTACACAGCTTTGGGCTTGGGCCCCTCTGGACCTGACCACCAACATTCTGCGGAGCCCACCCTTTGGCCGTCCCACTGAATCTGTCCACTGGCCATCCCACTGAGTCCTTCAGTGCACCCACTTTTATTTTAGCACCCCTTACAACTTAATATATGAAGATGAATCCAATCCAGCAAAGAGACATCCTCATCTATTCAGCAAAGAGACATCCCAATCCAGCAAGGAGACATCCTCATATATTCAGCAATGAGCCATCCCAATCCAGCAAAGAGTCATCCCAATCCAGCAAGGAGACATCCTCATATATTCAGCAAAGAGCCATCTCAATCCAGCAAAGAGACATCCCAATCCAGCAAGGAGACATCCTCATATATTCAGCAAAGAGCCATCTCAATCCAGCAAAGAGACATCCCAATCCAGCAAGGAGACATCCTCAATTATTTAGTAAAGAGCCATCCCAATCCAGCAAAGAGAAATCCCAATCCAGCAAAGAGATGGCCTCATATATTCAGCAAAGAGACATCCCAATCTAGCAAGGAGACATCCTCATATATTCAGCAAAGAGCCATCTCAATCCAGCAAAGAGACATCCCAATCCAGCAAGGAGACATCCTCAATTATTTAGTAAAGAGCCATCCCAATCCAGCAAAGAGAAATCCCAATCCAGCAAAGAGATGGCCTCATATATTCAGCAAAGAGACATCCCAATCTAGCAAGGAGACATCCTCATATATTCAGCAAAGTGCCTTCCCAATCCAGCAAAGAGCCATCCCAATCCAGCAAAGAGAAATCCCAATAATATATTAATATATATTATAGGCCTCATATATTACGCAAAGAGACATCGCAATCCCAATCCAACAAAGAGAGGGGCTCATTTATTCAGCAAAGAGACATCTCTTCGGCTTACTTTGTGGCCACCCCATTTTACCAATTGCTAGTTACGCCAAAAGCAACAACTCGGACTTGTTGGTTGGGGCCTGGGCGGCCGGACCCCTAAGGACAGCCGGGCCCCCTACATGTGTATTGGCTGTCCCCCCCTGATGGCAGCCCTGACTACAAGCACAGTGTATGGACTTTGTCCTCGGAGGAAGACTGATGTGTGCCGGCGGTGGGACCCGGCTCTGTGTATTATTTACCCAAGCTGGTAACCTTTCTATTCAGCGGGCTGCAGCCTAACTGTCCGTACTCCAGGTGAGACTCGGCAGACATCTGGATGATCCAGTGGCCTCTCCGCATGTCAGATTTACGGCGGCATAAAGCGGGACAGCTGTTCCATTAACAACACGACACTAAGCTTGGCCATTAAAAAAGATAAAAAAAACATGAAATGTAACAAGTTGGAGGAATGAACTTTGCATGTGTTCTGGGGAGATTCCAATACAAGAGGAGAGAAGACCATCTGCCACCTTCTGGGGGTATTACACTTCTTTCCGTTGTCACCGGTTACTGCCTACCACTGCACTGTTACCATACATGACCCATAGGAGGAGCCTGCGAGTTACAATGTTACCTACATTACAATGAGGGTTCAACTGTGTCACAGGGGCAGGAAGAGAGAGGAAATATCACCAGTGGCATCACAGACAGGAAAACCTTAGAGACCCGGGGTCTCCAAACTATGGCCCAGGGGGCCACATTTGGCCCACTGAAAGATTTTATCTGGCCCTCTGAAGTAAGAGGGGACTCCGATATAAAGGGGACTTTGATGGGGACTCCAATGCAAGGTGACTCTGATGGGGACTCTGATGTATGGAGGCTCTGGTGGGGATCCCTATAAAAGGGAGACTCTGATGCAAGAGAGCTCTGATGGGGGGGGGGGGGGGGGATTTAGATGTAAGGGAGTTCAGATGTAAGGGAGGCTCTTATAGGGGACTTTGATATTGACTCTGATGTAAAGAGGACTCTGATGTAAGGGGGGCTCTGATGGGGACTCTGGTGTAAGGGGGGACTCTGGTAGGGACTCTGGTGTAAGGGGAGCTCTGATGGGGACTTTGATGTAGGGGAGGCTCTTATGTAAGAGGAGCTCTGATGGGGACTCTGTTGTAAGGGGGAGATTTTGGTGGGGACTCTGTTGTCTGATGGGGACCCTGATGCAAGTGAGGCTTTTATGTAAGGGGGGCTCTGATGGGGACTCTGATGCACGAGAGGCTCTTATGTAAGGGGAACTCTGATGGGGACTCTGATATAAGAGGGGCTCTTATGTAACGGGAACTCTGATGGGGAATCTTGATGCAAGGGAGGGTCTTATGTAAATGGAACTCTGACAGGGACTCTGATGTAAAGGGGACTCTGATGGGGACTTTGGGGTTAGGGGGGTTTGAAGGGGACTCTGATGTAAGGGTGGGACTTTGATGGGGATTCTGATGGAGACTCTGTTGTAAGTGAGAGATTTTGATGGGGACTCTGATGTCTGATGGGGACTCTGATGCAAGGGAGGCTCTTATGTAAGAGGGGCTCTGATGGGGACTCTGATGCATGGAAGGCTCTTATGTAAGGGGTGCTCTGATGGGGTTACTGATGTAAGCGGAACTCTGATGGGGACTTCGAAATAAGGGGGGCTCTAATGGGGACTCTGATGCAAGGAAGGCTCTTATGTAAGGGGGGCTCTGGTGGGGACTCTGATGTAAGGGGAACTCTGATGGGCACTATTGGTTCAAAGGAGGCTCTTATGTAAGGGTAACTCTGATGGGGACTCTGCTGTAAGGGGGGCTCTGATGGGGACTCTGACATAAGGGGGGGCTCTGATGGGGACTCTGATGCAAGGAAGGCTCTTATGTAAGGGGGGCTCTGGTGGGGACTCTGATGTAAGGGGAAGTCTGATGGGGACTATTGATGAAAGGGAGGCTCTTATGTAAGGGGAACTCTGATGGGGACTCTGATTTAAGGGGGGACTCTGATGGGGACTCTGGTGTTAGGAGGGCTTTAAGGGGGACTCTAATGTAAGGGGGACTCTGATGTAAGGGGGCTCTGATGTAAGGGGGGCTTTGAAGGGGACTCTGATGTAAGGGTGGGACTCATGGGGACTATGATGTAAGGGGGCTCTGATGTAAGGGGGACTTTTATGTAAGCGTGGTACTCTGATGGGGACTCTGATGTAAGAGGGGGACTCTGATGGGTTCAAGTTTATTTGGAATTATTTACTCTTTACTCTTGTTTTACTGAAGAAAAAAAAAAAAACATATGGATTCATTTCAATTTGATTTGTTCATTTATTTATTTTTTTTTTCTTCGGCCTGTAAAATATACGACGTGGCCCTGAAAACTGGAAAGTTTAGAGCCCCCCCCCCGGTCTAAACTGAGAAGGCGGGAATTTTATAATTCAGCCGTTACCCTTGAGCTGCATGGGAAGATTCCAGGCAATTAGTATTTTCAGAGTCCATCCTGGTGATTTTCAATGTTACCAGCTAGTTGCGGCCATTGATCTGCCTCCTCTCCTGATCTCAGCACGACCTTAACACTCGGAGAGGAGACAGAAAAAACAAAACTTCTAGCGGGTGTGCTGAGCACAGAGCATTAATTAATTGCACCATCAAGGTGCGAGTCTCGGGAGAGGTGGGATCGCTCAAGGACACGTATCTCGTGTTTTGTTTTTGACGTTCCCTCTTCTCTCCCGGGGTACGGCGTCCCAGCGGAGCCGCGTTGCTATCGCAGCTGTTCTAACATTAGAAGGGTTTGTCCAAGGTCTGCTACCTGGGGACTGAAGACAGACAGGGGAGGCAGTGTGCAGACTGTGCGACGCAGACGCCGAATGATACAGATCCCTGACACGATAATCACAGCCACCTCTGGAGGAAGAGAGAGATACGGTAAGCGGCTGTCCATCAGTTAGTGACCTTGAACCGATCGGTTTTACTGCACAGATAGTACAATTTGCATATAATGGCCGGAAATACGACAATAGAAATGTTTTTTCTTTTTCAAGAAAAGCAAAATACATCTGTACCAGGGACCATTGGACCATTTCAATGGCTGCACTCAGGAAAGACCACAAGCCAATCATAGTTACCCAAGCCCAGGAAAATACTATGTTACATAGAGAAGATGTGAAGACACATTTCCATTGTGTTCAACAAAAAAACAAAAATAAGTAAAAAACAGACCCTAAAAACCCCCCATTCACCCACAGGTAGGCAAAAAAAAAAAAAAACTTATTAATCATGCTCCAATGTGATCCAACAGGGACAATGCCCTTAAGAAGATTAGGTACTGCACAATCAACAATCTAAAATATTATTTCTTTTGTTTAGGTATTTTGAAACACACCCAGCCCTTTTTTTTATAGTTGGCTAGAACTAGCTCCTGAGGAAGTCTAGTCCATATTTCATACTTCTAGTTGGCTAGAACTAGCTCCTGAGGAAGTCTTGTTCATATTTCACATTTATAATTGGCTAGAACTAGCTCCTGAGGAAGTCTTGTCCATATTTCACATTTATAGCTCCTGAGGAAGTCTATTCTACATTCCATATTTATAGTTGGCTTGAACTATCTTCTGAGGAAGTTTTTTCCATATTTCACATTTTTTAATTGGCTAGATAAAGCTCCTGAGGAAGTCTATTCCATATTCCATATCTACAGTTGGTTTGAACTAGCTCCTGATGAAGTCTATTCCATATTCCATATCTATAGTTGATTTGAACTAGCTCCTGAGGAAGACTATTCCATATTCACATTTATAATTGGTTAGATCTAGCTCTTGAGGAAGTCTATTACATATTCAATATCTATAGTTGGTTTAATCTAGCTCCTGAGGAAGTCTTTTTCATATTCCATATTAACAGTTGGGTAGAACCACCTCCTGAGGAAGTCTATTCCATATTTAGTTTGCTATAACTAGCTCCTGAGGAAGTCTATTCCATATTTACAATCAAAACAAACAGAGAACCAGTCTGGGTGCAGCATGACACAAGTTTATTCAGACAATTAGCCACTCACACTTGCTAAAGGTTGGGATGGCCACTGTCTCATGAAGATCTGCTGCTCCACTAGGACGAGGGACCGCCAATCTTCGCTGTGTTCCCAGGAGCAAGAAAGCCTCCTGAGGCCGTAGGATGCCAAATTGCTTTGCCTTAAGTGAATACCCATCTCTTGCCCCATCCCATATTACCTATATTTACAGTTAAATAGACCTAGCTCCTGAAGAAGTTTATCCCATATTTTTAGTTGGCTCGAACTAGCTCCTGAAGAAGTTTATTTCATATTCTATATTTACAGTTGGTTAAAACTAGTTCCTGAGGAAGTCTATTCCATATTTACAGTTGGGTAAAACTAGCTCCTGATGAATTCTATTCCATTCAAGTGATAAGGCTGCCTTATGCCTAACATGTAGAAACGTGTTTGAATCGGGCTTTTAAAAACGCTAGTGGAAACACGTGTTCCTGCTAAGGGATATGTAAACATGGCGTAAACCATGCTTAATTAAAAAAAAAATCTCTAAAGGTGGTTAGCAATCTACAGTTTTATTTCTTATTTGTGGGTATTTTGAAACACACCCAGCATTTTTTTTTTTTAATAGTAGAACTAGCTCCTGAGGAAGTCTATTCCATATTTCTAGTTGGCTTGAACTATATCCTGAGGAAGTCTATTCAATATTTAACATTTTTAATTGGCTAAATCTAGCTTCTGAGGAAGTCTATTCCATATTTATAGTTGGCTTGATCTATCTCCTGAGGAAGTCTATTCCATATTTCTCATTTATAATTGGTAAGATATAGCTCCTGAGGAAGTCTATTCCATATTCAATCACAATAGTTGGTTTGAACTAGCTCCTGAGGGAATCTATTCCATATCTAAAGCTGGTTTGAGTCTATTCCATATTTATAGTTGGCTAGAACTACCTCCTGAGGAAGTCTGTTCCACATTCCATGTTTATAGTCTATTCCACATTCTACAGCTCGCTGAAATGGGTGGGGGTAAAAATAGGTGGTTGAGCCCCCCTCCTTACCCTGCAAAGGCAGCCAGATAAGGCTACAGACAAGCTACAATTACATGTTCATTCAGCAGGCAGTGCTGACACCGAACGTGACCCGTTCAAATGAACAGGGCCACATTGCAACTGGCTCATACTGTAGATTCGGTATTCCCATTAAGAATCCCTGTTGGGCTGCCAATAAAAAACAAGCATTCAGGAGGCAGCAGTACCACCTGGCAAGCCTGGCAGCTGCTTTTGTACTACCCGTTGATCTCTTTTCAGAGGGGCGGCAAGTTTGAATCGTGTGAACGGGCCCTTAATTTAAAGAAGCCTCCACTGATTTGAACCACATGGCATAAGATTGTGCTCTCAATGTAATTCAAAGAAGTGACAAGGACACTGCATTTCTCGGGAGTAACAGGTATATTTGTCTGTGCTTGCTGAAAATGTTCTTAGCCTGAAAAAAAGAAAAGAAAACGAATGCAGCCACCAACTCGAATGACTGATAAGTTGGAATATTTTGCGTTTGTGTTCTTGGGTTAGATACTCCTTAAAAATTTAGGTCTCTGCCTATTTTCTTCAACTGTCCGTGACGAAAGAAGAGCTTAAAGGTCTTTAAGTTTCCTGCTTCTAAGGAAAAGTTCAGGCTGTATGATTCATCTTCAGCGACGTGTCAAATGTATGCGAGACAGAGGGGTGAGCGGGGGCTTCTTCTCTGATACATCCCAGATGGACATTAAGACAAATATTTCTCCCTCTTTACAGTAAGATCAGTCACGCCCATGTACTGGCTATTTATCCTTCCATGTACAGACCAGGCAATAATGATTTATGTTCGGAATATGTTACTTTTAATCCAGAACACGGTCTTGTATCTTTTCTGGGGTTTTCATTTCCGTTCGCACGTAACAAGGCCTGAAGCTGCTCCTTCCCTGTAGACGCTTGCAGTAAATATTAGCCCTGCTCACATATGGAATCTCGGGAGAGTGGGGGGAAAACCTTATTGAAGATGTAACTGATTTCCGGGAATCTTACACAATGCTGGAGAAGGTCTTATGGGGTCATGGGGGAAGAGGACAATCGACCACTCTGGAGTCCTAGCGGGGTTTCCAGAAGAAGAAAACTGAAATTGGTTAAATTAGACTTTTTTTCAACCTATGTAACTATGAAAAGAGGTTTATGGCACAGAAGGGTCATCACGCGTGGCTCTACTGCATATTTGGAGATACCAATTCCGGCATACAATGCCAGCCTCGCAAAATCATTTTGAAGAAGAATACCATCTGGTCATTAGATCTTAATAGACCCTCAGATTTCTTGAAGCGTGTGTACACTTCTTCCCATCTTGGCTGAAGATGTGGACTGATGACATGCTTGAAATGGGTAGTTCCCAAGTGGGCGTGACATGGGTAGTTACCAAGTGGGCTTGACATGGGTAGTTCCCAAGTGGGCTTTTTAGCAAAAAACCCACCACTGGATGGAATAATCTTTGGAGAACTTACCATGGACAAGAACATGACACCAGAGACATTACAGCATCATTTCCAACAACCCAAAACCTCTGCATGGCAACCAGTCTCTTCCAAAATTGAAAATACTGTTATGGTTGGGCATCCACCATCTTATACGGATTAGAGAGACCGGAAGTCCAACTTCCACCCCTACCACCATGGAATCTCTTGGTGGTAGGAATGGAGGTCTGACTTCTTGTGTCTCTTCCAAAATTGACAATACTGTTATGGAAGAGACTTCCAAAATTGACAACCTTGTTATGGAAGAGACACCAGAAGTCGAACCTCCACCCCTACCACCAAGTGACTCCATTGTGATAGGGGTGGAGGTCTGACTTCTGGTGTCTCTAATTGCTTTAAGAGACACCAGTCTCTTGGTGGTAGGAATGGAACTGACTTCTTGTGTCTCTTCCAAAATTGACAATACTGTTATGGAAGAGACACCAGAAGTCGAACCTCCACCCCTACCACCAAGTGACTCCATTGTGATAGGGGTGGAGGTCTGACTTCTGGTGTCTCTAATTGCTTTAAGAGACACCAGTCTCTTGGTGGTAGGAATGGAACTGACTTCTTGTGTCTCTTCCAAAATTGACAATACTGTTATGGAAGAGACACCAGAAGTCGAACCTCCACCCCTACCACCAAGTGACTCCATTGTGATAGGGGTAGAGGTCTGACTTCTGGTGTCTCTAATTGCTTTAAGAGACACCAGTCTCTTTCAAATTTGACAACACTGTTATGGTTGGGCATCCACCATCTTATCCCAATTAAAGACACCAGAAGTCGGACCTCAACCCCCTACCATCAGTAGGGGGGTCTCCAGTAGGTGAGTCTCATTTATCCTTCTACCTTCTCCAATCTACTATTCATAGAATGCCCATCTGTTTGAGAACCTTGAAATGGCCTTGAATGGGTGGTACTGAAACACAAATATAAGAAGCCAGTATACAATTAAGCCCAGTAGCAACCACCTATAAAATTTGCTTTTGGTAGACTGATCTCATAATAGGAGAGTAGGTGGCTGGCACTAACACCAATTATGAAAAAGGATAAAAAGCAAAAAATGAATATTGGAAAAATATTACTACTCAAAAAATGGATGTTTGGTGTCATCAAAGTCCCGGTTCACACTGAGGCGACCTGTGAGGCGACCTGGTCGCCTCACAGGTCGCCGTAGGTCGCCTCCCATAGGGAAGCTGCGGACCCGTTCTAATAGGAGCGACACAAGTCTCTCCGACTTAGAAAAAGGGTCCGGAGCTTCTTTGGGGCGACCAGGAGGCGACCGCCATAGACTTCAATGTTATGAAGTCCGTGGCGGCCGCTCCGAGGTCGCGGCGCGCTGCTCGCTCCGCAACCTCGGAGGTCGCGGTGCGAAGTAGCGTCGCCCCTATGTGAACGGGGCCAAAGACACATATCCAGCTTACATAACGTTAGGAACATCTGATCTATCCTGTTGCTTCCTACCTTCCTTTTCCTTTTCCACCTTATAGAGCAGGTTGTACAGCACAGAACATGGTGGTGAAGAAAGTAAAGTTAGGCCTGAAGTACAAGAAAGAAGAAAGTTTAGACGGGGGGTCGGCATGACATGGTTTAGAGGGGTTTGTGTCCAAAAGGGGGTGGACTGTTTTAAATGAAAAAATTTTTTTATAGGGGCATACCAGATTGGTGGTCAGGTTGGAGCAGGTGGGCTTTTAGGTGGGTGGTCAGCAGGTCAAGAGGATCTGGAAGGGAGCTGAGTCAGGGAAAAATTCCAACCCTCCCTTCCTTTATTTTGGTACTGTTGGTTCAATGGCTATCTCATAGGCCATTTTTGTAATTTGTGCGATTGTGTCTTGACAACTGGTGGGGTACAAGGTCCTTGTAGGTTGTTATGGGGCACAAATGTGCATTGTAGGGACCCGTCTGAGGTACGGCTCACAGTATTTATGGTGTACCTGAGGATTGTTCTCTATGATTCGATGGTTTTGCGGCTGGAGGCCTACCATTAGAAAACGCTGGTACTAGCTTAATTTGAGGCCTACTAGGACCTTTGGGCTCCATTCTTACTTTTAATTATTGCTGACATGTTATTTGGTTTTTATGGCCATTAAACTCAAAGTTGTTATGTGTGGTTACTTAAGTGTAGTCAAAGGGTGGCGTGATGGTCAAGCAGACAGGAGACAATTCATCTTTTTTACCCTAGTCAAGCATCTGTGTCAAGGAAAGTTCTCCACCTCAAAGTTAGAGATGAGCTCAGGCGTGTTTGTATCCTAACCCGAGCCCATTAGAGTGAGCCCACTAGGATGCTGTCACGGTACTGGGTAAATCATCTGCGGCCAGGGCCTTCTTACTGCAGCTGAATGTATACACAAGTGTATATACATGTGGCTGATGGGCAGGAAATTGCCTTGGCCATTTATGATTTTCCCTGGTGGGCTTGCTTGGGTAGGCATGGACTAGGATCTGAACACACCTGAACTCATACCCAGTCATGGTACCATTAGAAGCACTTAGTCCCATTCTACTGGACTCATTCTGTAATGTTGACGATGTTTCATAGCTTATCCAAGCCACTTTTTCAGTTCTAATGTTGTAGGAACATACACCGATATCTATATCCACAAGGGTAGCACCAACACCCATATTCAGGGTTTCTCAACTAGGGTTCCTCCAGAGGTTGTCAGGGGTTCCTTAAGCAAAAAGCATTGACTGCCTCCCAGATAAGTTCCCACTGACACTGTTGATCTTTGTAGCTATCTGTAAGGAGGGTAATTCTTCCCAACGACCACAAGTTTAAGGAGCATTCTTTTCACTGACCATCACACTAATGTATCATGAGTTTTATATATAGTAATTTTTAGCAGGGGTTCCATGAGTTCGGAAAGTTATTTCAAGGGTTCTTCAGAAAGGTTGAGAAAGGCTGCCTTAATCCAATGCCCATAGGAACCGGTGTATAGAGGTCAGCTGGAATCTGGAAGGGGTAGAAGGTAACAAATGTAATCCTATTAAAACATAAAAGAGAGAGATTTCCTAATATACATCTAGGAGACTTTATCTCGGGACTTAATAAGATTTGTAAAGCCCTTGGGACTGCCAATGTTTGGCTCTCCTCTGCTCGGTATATTTTAGCACGATCATGACTCGGGCTCAAGGTTCCCCTACGTAGAGGTTCTCAAACACCTCAAAGCATTGAAAATAAATATACTGTCTATCACACCAGCGAGAGCGGACGCTAAATGGCAAAGTAACAGCCTAGCAGGATCTCGCCGCTTCTCCCGTGTTCCTCGAACATCTGTCTCTCTGCACCAGAGCCCAGCGTGTTCTCGCAAACAAGATGTAGATCTCAGCGAGCTCTCCAATAACGCCACAATAAATATGTTAGTTAATTTCTGCTGGAATAGGGAAAAGAATTCCTTCCCCGGGAGGCCAAATTCAGCCTACATGAAAATCCTCTCCAGATCCACTTGTACAATCCACTCTAGCCGGAAACGAAGAATACGCTCCTCCTGCCAAATGGAAGAAAACCGGCTTCACCAACTTTCTGCAGGAAGACTCCAAATTAAAAGGGCCCTAAAATGTCCTCTTTTTTTGTTTGTTTAAAATTCCCGGATGGGTGTATAGGTGTCATCAGAAATGAGGATACTGGAGAGAAGGACGCTATAGGGAGGAAGATATTTGCATTCATAAAATTCTTTGTAAAGACGAGCAGCTGAACCGGCTAAGATTCGATCCATCTATGGCCAGCTTAACCACTTTACCACCGGAGGATTTTGCTGTCTTACGTCCAGGCCACTTTTTGCGATTCGGCACTGTGCGACTTTAACTGACAACTGCGCGGTCATGCAACGCCGTACCCAAACAAAATTTACGTCCTTTTTTTCCCACAAACAGAGCTTTCTTTTGGTGGTATTTGATCACCTGTGCGATTTTCATTTTTTGCAATATTAATTAAAAAAGGCGACAATTTTGAAAAAATAACAATATTTTTCTACTTTGACAGTTAAAAAATATCCAATATATTCAATTTTTGTCATATATTTAGGCCAAAATGTATTTAGCTACATGTCTTTGACAAAAAAATTCTCAATGAGCGTATTTTTAACCGCTTTATGACCGGAAGGTTTTACCCCATTCCTGACCAAGCTATATTTTGCGATTCGGCACTGCATTAATTTAATGGACAATTGCGCGGTCGTGCAACGCTGTACCCAAATTAAATTTATGTCCTTTTTCCCCCCACAAACAGAGCTTTCTTTTGGTGGTATTTGATCATCTGTGCGATTTTTACTTTTTGTGCTATAAACAAAAAAAGAGCGACAATTTTGAAAAAATAACAATATTTTTCAAATTTTTTATATGAAATTCCCCCCCAAAAAAATGTAAAAATCAAAATTTTTTATCATTTTAGGCCAATTTGTTTTCTGCTACATATTTTTGGTAAAAAAAAATCGCAATAAGTGTATTTTGATTGGTTTGCGCAAAAGTTATTGCATTTACTAACTAAGGGAAAGATTTCTGTCATTTTTGGTGTTTTTAACGAGTAATGGCGGCGATCTGCGATTTTTTTTGCGGGACTGCGACATTGCGGCAGACAGATCGGACCCTTGATTGACATTTCTGACACTTTTGGGGGTACCAGTGACATTACTACAGTAATCAGTGCTATACATATGCACTGTTACTGTCAAAATGACACTGGCAGGGAAGGGGTTACTTTTTATTGGAGAGGGAGGGGCTAATGCATGCCTGGTGCTTACTAACGTGTGTGGGGGGAGGTGACTGAGTGACACAGGGACAGATCGCATGTTCAGCTATGCTAAACCTTGCAATCTGACCCTGCCTGTCACTTAGGAGATCCGCCCGCTTTGTTTACACAAGCGGGCAGAATTCCACACTAGATCCCCGACGATCGGGGAAGAGCAGCGGTGATCACCGCCACTCCTCCCCTGGCCCGACTCCCACTGTAACTGAATACAACGGGAGCGAGAGAGGGGAATGTCTGGCGATGTAGGTCTACGTCGCCAGACGATAAAGAGCCACTTTGCCGCAGTACAGTCAACGTGACTGTTCGGCAAGTGGTTAAGCCACAGCTGAAAAATATAGAAGCCATTTAACTTGCCTTTCTGTCCATCCAGTCCTGAGATGTACACACATACACACATTTATTTATATATATATATATATATATATATATATATATATATATATATATAAATATATATATATATATATATATAGAAATAAATATATATTAATCAAATTGTAAGAAAAGCCTAACTCTAACTGTTCCCAAAAATTTTCTCTATCCCCTCCTCCTTCCTATCCAGCATAAAAAAAAACAAAACTAGGTACTCCTCTGTTTTTAATCAGCTCTGGTCCAGTCATGTAATCCAGCTCAGCCATAGGGTCCCATGGCCCAGCCTTTGTCGGAGCTCCCTCCTCTCCCCTGCAGCAGCTGCTCACTGACACAGGAGAGCTGGAGCTGCAGGATCACATGACTGGACTGGATAAAAAATAGGTTTTAGTAAACAGGGTATGCATGATAGGTAGGAAGAGGGGGGGAGGGCACGTATTTAGGAATAGTTAGAAATAGGCTTTTCTTCCACTTTTAAATCAAAGTTAGGGTCCTTTCACATGTGCTTTCCACCCGGCGGACTTAGTTTTGCTCATCGGGAATCGATCCGCTGATCCCTGCCAAGCAGGCAGATGACAGCTCCGTCTCCGCTTACTTTGCAGAGACGGACTGGTCAGATCCCGCTCTCCTCTATGGGAGATCGGATGAAAACGGACCGCCTGTTTTCATCTGATCCTATTCTCAAGACGGAAAATAGGGTTTCCATCCGTCTGGATTTCACAGACAGGATCGGATCGGATGGCAGCGGACATGTCACCGCTGACATCCGCTGCTCTATAGGGGTGCATGGAGCGTCCGATCCGGTCCGCCAGAAAAACTGACAGGGGGACTTGATCAGTAAGCCCGTGTGAAAGGGGCCTTAATCATTTCCATTATACAGACCATACTGGTCCTTACATAAAATATTATCACTAATACCTCGAGAAGAGCACCCGATCCCATATCTGTCTCAGTTCAAGAAGCAAAATTCTGAGCTTTACATAAGTTTTTCCTGTATGTTAAATCTAATCCCTATAGAAGACTCCACCCATGAACAGGTCTACCAGGACTAAGGCATGACCAGAGCGGAAAGTCCCTGAAACTATCCATGATAAGATAAACTGTCCTTTAGTTTCCAGGCGAATAGTAATGTGGCCTTGAATTGCAATAACAATACCTGCATGGAGTTTGTATGGGATCTGAGTAGTATGGCCCACCTTATCAATGGTCACATCAATGGTTCTAAGCACTCTACTCTACTCATTACTGTAGACGGAGGAACAAAAAAGTAATAAAAAAGTAATAATTTTAACCCAACTCCCTGGGAGGTAATATGACATAATCCGATCACCGACTTTGCAACTCAAGTCTCAGCAGATCCCCCAGAATGGGAAGTATAGCGCTTTATACACCGTCACGCCCATACTCAGCACATCAATGTTCGGATTTGGGAAATGCTTAAGGTAAATAAAAAACTCATTAGAGGAGATGTGAAAACGATTGAAGGAGGTGGCGTTTTTCACACCATGTATGTTCACCAGATGACACACCCATCATTAATGACTTCTATTCGAGTAAATCTGCTTTAATACCGGATGACAGAGATCAAACCCAACACAGTGTCAGGTGGGTCTTCCCGAAAGCTTCACCACTGAACGTCAAACTAAAACTTCAACAGCTACAATAAGGGATGCCAAAGAACTTTAGATACATTCATAGCATAGGACCTTCTATTCTTTTTTATAGAGTATAAAAAAAACCTGATCCCTGGAAATAGAGAGTTGGTGTCTAAATAGAGATTGTGGCCAATAACTCATGGGTGGTCATCTTAGGCTAACCAGAAAACCTAAAAGAATGAAACACAAGGCATTGGAATCAGGTAGTCTTCCAGCTGGTGGCTACACAACCTCTGCCCCATCCAAAGAGACATTACAGCTGACCCCCAGATGAGTCCCTGGCACCAGCTCTAGACTTTCCAGGAGACAAATTTAATCTGCCTCTGGCATGTAGAAGTACAATGACAGCCCACACCTCCGTTGGAGACCAGTTTGAGAAGGACATCACTGGAAGCTACTCTTCAAACGTAGTGAGTTGGTCTTAGAAGAGCTCCCTACCATGACTGTAAGAGCCGGTTCACACTACCGCGACCAGAAAGTTGCCCCATGACTTTAAAGAGACTTTTGAAGAGACTTTGAAGAGACTTAAAGCGGAGTTCCAGCTTTGGGGGTCAATTTGAGCTAAAAATACCCCCAGGACAGTCAGGGCTAGTACATTCCACAATGGATAGCCTCTGAACTGTCCGGGTCGCACTTACCTGTAAGAAGAAATACTTACCTTGAAAATTTCTTCTCCATCGCTGCCATCTCAGGTGTGGGCAGCTGAAGCCACAGCGTCCCTCTTCGGTGTCCTCTTCCGTGACGTCAGAGTTTCACAATGCACTGCACCGGCCCCGCTCGTCACTTCCGGTGCAGGAGCGGCATCCCTGCACAGCAGGGAATTCCCTGTTTAGCAGGGAATGCCGCGCCTGCACCGGAAGTGACGAGCGGGGCCGGTGCAGGCGCATTGATTCCTGGGAGCGATGACGTTCAGCTCCCAGGAATCATCGCAAACTGGAAGTGACGGCGCGGGCCGCGGTAACAGAGGGAGGAAGTAGAAGGAAGGTGAGTATATTTTCTTATATAATAAGGTAAGTGATCAAAAAAAAAAAAAATCTGCATTATCCATTTCTTTTTCAGGTTTTGCCCTTTAGCAAGCGAATGGCCCAAAATCGATTTTTGTCGATTTTGAGGCCGGAACTACACTTTAAATGATAGGCGACTTTGTCTGTGGGGAATGCCTGGGTAATCTTTTTTTTCTTCCTGGAAAGTCTGATCACAGTCGATTGAAATTAGATAAGGATCCGACTTAGAGGCGACTCCCATTGAAGTCTATGCGCACAAGTCGGATAGACGTTGCCTTGAAGTAATACAGGAACCTTTTTCTGAAGTCGGAGCGACTTCAGTAGTGCATATTAAGACGGCTCTCATTCATTTACATTGAATTTGTAATGACAAGCGACTTGGGGCGACTTGAGGTCGCACAAGTCGCATCCCAAGTCGGAGTAGTGTGAACCGGGTCTAATGGAACATGCTTAGTAATTGTGATACCATTATTACCAAACAGCATTTCAGTTGTTTTTCTCCAAACAGTGCTACAGTGTACAAAAGTGGTCTACAAGGGTCACAACTTGACTCCATGGCTGGGCGTCTAGGAAGGAGGCATTACGGTTATCCTCTGGGCAATACAGTTATTTCTCCCTCTGTCCAGTTTTCTACATGTGGCTCGGTTTGTCCGTTCTTACATTGCGCTGTCAAGTTTGTGTAGCCTGAAAACTTCTAGCGTGTTGGTATTATAGACATGGGTCAACCACCTATCTGCCCCCTGCAGTCTAGCAGGAGAGAGGAGAATGGCCAGGACCGATGGCCAGGCAGGAGAGAGGAGAGTGGCCAGGACCGATGGCCAGGCAGGAGAGAGGAGAGTGGCCAGGACCGATGGCCAGGCAGGAGAGAGGAGAGTGGCCAGGACCGATGGCCAGGCAGGAGAGAGGAGAGTGGCCAGGACCGATGGCCAGGCAGGAGAGAGGAGAGTGGCCAGGACCGATGGCCAGGCAGGAGAGAGGAGAGTGGCCAGGACCGATGGCCAGGCAGGAGAGACTGCTTGGGGCAGTGCTAGTTGGAACTGTATGGAACTACTGTTCTATGGTGACCTGGCTGGGTGTGGGATGGCCGTCACCTTTACATCCCTGCAAGTCTACAAAAAAATAGCTGAAGGGTAATTAAAGTGGTCACTCATCTCTCATATGTGGGGTCCTGTAGGATGAATCGTTATTACTACTCTGTGTTCCATTGTTTTTCATCTTTATTCTTATTTTTTATATTTTTATTCTTATTACTTATATATTTTTAATTATTATTACTTTTATGTATATTATGGAGATCATGTAGTACTGATTATTATTTATAAAATGCATTTATACTTTTTTTTACACAATGTTACTTTTACTTATTCTTTCTACAAATTATATAAAGCAAGTTTTGTTTGTTTTCTCTGTATATTATTTCTTTTGGTAAAAAGAACACCTGGCAGAGAATCTACACCTTTTACCATGTTTTATAATACCTTTGAAACTGACTATGTATTTTATATTTGCATTATATATATATATATATATATATATATATATATATATATATATATATATATATATATACACATACATACACTGTATATATAGATTTTTTTGTTTGACTTTTTTTTTTTTTTTTTTTTTTAATAGGACTAAAAATAATAATATATACATTAGATATATTTTATATATATATATATATATCTTTTTTTGGTTTCATATTGTCTTAGCCACAATGAAGGGGGAGTTGTGACCCCCTGAAGCATGTTGTCTTTACCTATTGATCCTGAATCATAATAAATCAATCTATACTGGACATATTGTACATTAAAGAAAAACACCATGTTTGTTGAGAAATAGGTTAGGTAGGTCAGTGTAGAGGATAGGTAGGTCAGTGTAGTGGTTAGGTAGGTCAGTGTAGTCGTTAGGTAGGTCAGTGTAGTGGTTAGGTAGGTCAGTGTAGAGGATAGGTAGGTCAGTGTAGAGGATAGGTAGGTCAGTGTAGTGATTAGGTAGGTCAGTGTAGTGGTCAGTTTAGTGGTTAGAAAGGTCAGTGTAGTGGTTAGGTAGGTCAGTGTAGTGGTTAGGTAGGTCAGTATAGCGGTCAGTGTAGAGGATAGGTAGGTCAGTGTAGCGGTCAGTGTAGTGGTTAGGTAGGTCAGGGTAGTGGTTAGGGTAGTGTTTAGGTAGGTCAGTGTAGTGGTCAGTGTAGTGGTTAGGTAGGTCAGTGTAGTGGTCAGTGTAGCGTTAGGTAGGTCAGTGTAGAGGATAGGTAGGTCAGTGTAGTGGTTGGGTAGGTCAGTGTAGAGGTTAGGTAGGTCAGTGTAGAGGATAGGTAGGTCAGTGTAGAGGATAGGTAGGTCAGTGTAGAGGGTAGGTAGGTCAGTGTAGCGTTAGGTAGGTCAGTGTAGAGGATAGGTAGGTCAGTGTAGAGGATAGGTAGGTCAGTGTAGTGGTTGGGTAGGTCAGTGTAGAGGATAGGTAGGTCAGTGTAGAGGATAGGTAGGTCAGTGTAGTGGTTAGGTAGGTCAGTGTAGAGGATAGGTAGGTCAGTGTAGTGGTTAGGTAGGTCAGTGTAGAGGATAGGTAGGTCAGTGTAGTGGTTAGGTAGGTCAGTGTAGAGGATAGGTAGGTCAGTGTAGAGGATAGGTAGGTCAGTGTAGAGGATAGGTAGGTCAGTGTAGTGGTTAGGTAGGTCAGTGTAGAGGATAGGTAGGTCAGTGTAGAGGTTAGGTAGGTCAGTGTAGAGGATAGGTAGGTCAGTGTAGTGGTTGGGTAGGTCAGTGTAGAGGATAGGTAGGTCAGTGTAGAGGATAGGTAGGTCAGTGTAGTGGTTAGGTAGGTCAGTGTAGAGGATAGGTAGGTCAGTGTAGTGGTTAGGTAGGTCAGTGTAGAGGATAGGTAGGTCAGTGTAGAGGATAGGTAGGTCACTGTAGAGGATAGGTAGGTCAGTGTAGTGGTTAGGTAGGTCAGTGTAGAGGATAGGTAGGTCAGTGTAGAGGATGGGTAGGTCAGTGTAGTGGTTAGGTAGGTCAGTGTAGAGGATAGGTAGGTCAGTGTAGTGATTAGGTAGGTCAGTGTAGTGGTTAGGTAGGTCAGTGTAGAGGATGGGTAGGTCAGTGTAGTGGTTAGGTAGGTCAGTGTAGAGGATAGGTAGGTCAGTGTAGAGGATAGGTAGGTCAGTGTAGTGGTTAGGTAGGTCAGTGTAGAGGTTAGGTAGGTCAGTGTAGAGGATAGGTAGGTCAGTGTTGTGATTAGGTAGATCAGTGCAGTGGTCAGGTAGGTGAATGTTGGTTGGTATTAGGTAGGTCTGTGTAGTCTCCACCGTATACATGGGCAGGGCAAATGGGGTGGAGTCAGGGACAGGGCCAATTGGGAGGAAGGAGGGGGGAGGCAAAATTAAGTTTGGCCTAGGGTGTCAAAATACTTTCACCAGCCCTGGATGTAAGGGGTGCCCTGTGGACTCTGATGTAAGGACCCTAATTTAAGGGGAAATGCTGGGAACTCTGATGTTAGTGGGAGGTTTAGTGAGCAGAAACCCCCTTTACACCACAGTGTTCCCCCTTAAAAACACACTTTTACAGTGTGCAGCTGAAGTGTTGGGGTTTGGCTTGAAGAAAAGGTGGCACCCCTTGTTCCCCCTCCCCCCCCCCCCAGGAATGGGCTCTATGATATCGATTGCAGGATTCAGTACACAATATTTAATAAGTAGGACGCGTGCCAGAGTCAGGGTGTGTCCCCCAGACAGACCTCTCCCAATAATTACACAAGTCACCTCCAGTTCATTAGAGCCGGGGAAGATGCTATCGCTGACCCTGAACCGGATGAGCAGGGACAGCGCGGTTGCGGGCTGCCAGTGTACACACATCATAGTACAGGAGCTGGAATTCCTGGCACAGCTCCTTAATCCTCCTCCAATTAGAGGCGGCCTTGTTTGCTCTACAAACCTATTACATGTGAGAGTGCAGAGCCCAGGTGATGTGCCGTGTGATGGATGGACATGGAGCGTGCACAGGAATTCGGGGGGGAGGGAGGGAGGAGGGGGGGGCGCACTGATCGCTGGATCATATTTACTGTATACTGTCCTCAGTACATGATAAATGATGGCGGCACACCGCCTGCACTGCACATTACAATGCCGTGATATCATCTCTCCAGTCACATGGAGGGGCCACCATCATCCCCTCCAACACACCCACACTCAGCTCAATGCAGGAAGATGGGCAGGAAGTGGCTGCAAAGAGGCTGCAGAAGACTGGCAGCCATACTTGGAGTGCATGCAGATAGGAAGTGGCTGCAAAGAGGCTGCAGAAGACTGGCAACCATACCTGGAGTGCGTATGGCACAGAAGTGGCTGCAAAGAGGCTGCAGAAGACTGGCAGCCATACCAGGGGTGCATGTGGCACATGAAGTGGCTGCAAATAGGCTGCAGAAGACTGGCAGCCATACCTGAAGTGCGTGTGGCACAGGAAGTGGCTGCAAAGAGGCTGCGGAAGACTGGCAGCAATAAATGCATTGCATACAGATAAGAGGTGACTGCAAAGAGGCAGCCAAACCTGGAGTGCAAGGTAGCACAATAACTGCAGGGTCCAACAATTGGCCAGGGCTCGATGGAAACTTTGCCTGGGGGAACAAGGAGCTCTCCAAGACAAGAACCACGATTGGGTTGCCTGAGTGGGTTTCCTTCGGGTACTCTGGTTTCCTCCCACACTCCAAAGACATGCTGGGAGGTTAATCAGCTCCTGTCTAAGGCCCCAGTATGTGAAAGTATGAATGTGAGTTGGGGACCTTAGATTGTAAGCTCCTTGGGGGCAGGGACTGATGTGACTGTACAATGTATATGTAAAGCGCTGCACTATGTAAGTACCTGAAATAAATAAAATAAAAATAAATAATCTGTGTCAGACAATAATGGCCTCCCTGGATCCCGATTGGCTGCTTCCTCCAACTTGCTGCCTGCCCATAGATCCAAGGACAGAAGCCTCACCCCACTCCCTCCAGATAAGATGTGTCTTCTAACACTGGACACTCTATGGGAAAGCCGACCCATACAGATGGACATCCAATCATCCAATCTCAACTCGAGTTTCTATAGAAATAAAAAATTACTATTTTCAGCTAACTGGTGAAAAACCAAATTCTATCCCAATCCAACCAAATTATATCCCAATCCAACCAAATTATATCACAACACAACCAAATTATATCCAGACATAACCTCACCAAATCAGATCCTGACGCAACCAAATAATATCCCAACACAACCAAATATTATCCCAACGCAACCAAATATTATCCCAACACAACCAAATTATATCCCAACACAACCAAATATTATCCCAACACAACCAAATATTATCCCAACACAACCAAATTATATCCCGACATAACCTCACCAAATCAGATCCTGACGCAACCAAATAATATCCCAACACAACCAAATGATATTCCGATGCTACCAAATTATATCCCAACACAACTAAATGATATCCCAACACAACCAAATTATATCCAGACATAACCTTACCAAATCAGATCCTGGCGCAACCAAATTATATCCCAACACAACCAAATTATATCCTGATGCAACCAAATTATATTCCGATGCAACCAAATTATATCCTGACGCAACAAAATCATATCCCAACACAACCAAATATTATCCAGACGCAACCAAATTATATCCCAACACAACTAAATAATATCTTGACGCAACCAAATTATATCCCAACGCAACCATATTATATCGTGGCACAACTAAATGATATCCTGACGCAACCAAAAGATATCCCGACACAACCAAATATTATCCCGACGCAACCAAATAATATCCCGACACAACCAATTAATATCCCGACACAAACAATAATATCCCGATGCAACCAAATTATATCCTTACGCAAGCAAATTATATCTGGACACAACCAAATGATATCCCGACGCAACAAACTTATATCCCAACGCAACCAAATTATATCCCGATGCAACCAAATGATATTCTGACACAACCAAATATTATCCCGATGCAACCAAATTATATCCCAATCCAACCAAATATTATCCCGACACGACCGAATAATATCTCGTTACAACCAAATTATATCCCGACACAACTTAATAATATCTTGACGCAACCAAATTATATCCCAACGCAACCATATTATATCGCGGCACAACCAAATGATATCCTGAAGCAACCAAAAGATATCCGGACACAACCAAATAATATCCCGACACAACCAATTAATATCCCGACGCAACCAATTAATATCCCGACACAACAAAATAATATCCCGACACAACCAATAATATCCCGATGCAACCAAATTATATCCTGACGCAACCAAATTATATCCCGACGCCACGTAAACAAAAGGTAACATTGTAGCGATGCGTCTCGTTCTGCTATAAGAAGAGAATAGTTCCCGCCATGTGAAAACGATAAATCCATCTGACAGATCGGAGTATTTCCATATTTATAGAACTTCTTCCCGTAGAATCATCTCCTCCGATGTCACCGATTACCATTCCTAATCATTCCCTCGCCCTCCACAACGCTTCTCCCCCCCCCCCCCCCCTCTACAACGCTTCTCCCCTTTTCTTTTTCTTTCTTTTTTTTATTATATGTATATATATTTCCACCAGCCAAATTCTGAAAAATAAACTTCCCCATTAAACGGGCCTTTGGGGGGAAGGGGGAGTCTCAGCCAAAACGCTGCGCGCCATTCCCAGGGTCTCTGGAGCGCAGTAAAATTATTGGCCGGTAGGAAACAAGAGCGCTGCGAGAGGAGGAAGAGGAAAAAAAAAAAAACATTCTTTTTCATTAAAACCAATTCTATTTAGAAAAACAGAAACAGATTTTTTTTTTTCCTGCACGCTATTAAATGTAACCGCAAACAATTACCATTCTACGCAACGCGCGGGAATAAGATGTCATGTGACAGCTTAACCCCTCCCCCCGCCGGATCATCACAGGTCTATAAAGGATATTGGACAGTATTGTCCTTATTATTATGAATATTATTTTATTATTACTTTTGTTTACTTATTTTATTGCGGGGGTTTCCTAGGAGCTGAGTGTATGTTTGTATTGTATTGGATTGTTTATAGAATAAAGGAAAGGATACATTGTTACAGGGAAAGGATACCTTGTTACAGGGAAAGAATACTTTGTTACAGTGAAAGGATACCTTGTTACAGGGAAAGGATACATTGTTACACGGAAAGGATACATTGTTACAGGGAAAGGATACATTGTTACAGGGAAAGGATACATTGTTACACGGAAAGGATACATTGTTACAGGGAAAGGATACATTGTTACATGGAAAGGATACATTGTTACAGGGAAAGGACACGTTGTTACAGGGAAAGGATACATTGTTACAGGGAAAGGATACGTTGTTACAGGGAAAGGATACATTGTTACAGGGAAAGGATATGTTGTTACAGGGAAAGGATACGTTGTTACAGGGAAAGGATACATTGTTACAGGGAAAGGATATGTTGTTACAGGGAAAGGATACGTTGTTACAGGGAAAGGATACATTGTTACAGGGAAAGGATACAATGTTATAGGGAAAGGACACGTTGTTATAGGGAAAGGACACGTTGTTACAGGGAAAGGATACGTTGTTACAGGGAAAGGATACGTTGTTACAGGGAAAGGACACATTATTACAGGGAAAGGATACGTTGTTACAGGGAAAGGACACATTGTTACAGGGAAAGGATATGTTGTTACAAGGAAAGGACACGTTGTTACAGGGAAAGGATACGTTGTTACAGGGAAAGGATACGTTGTTACAGGGAAAGGATACGTTCTTACAGGGAAAGGATACATTGTTACAGGGAAAGGATACGTTCTTACAGGGAAAGGATATATTGATACAGGGAAAGGATATATTGTTACAGGGAAAGAACAAAACAAAAAAGACACATTTCCATCTATTTTCAGCAATACTCCAGAGACAAGGACAATGGATTCTTTATGTCTGTCAGTTGGGATTCTGTTTTCGTTTTTTAAATTGTACAAAAAGCTGTCCATTGCCGGTCCCTCATGAAAGAAGCCAGGTTGGCACCCCGGAGTCACCAGGCAGGCAGATCTGACACACTGGCCACTTGCTTATAACCAGGAAGCCAGTAAGACTAGGTTAACATCTATATGTTTTTTTTTTTTCAGTGCATTTGCAGATCTGCAGAAACGCATTACAATCCATTAGACCTTATGAGTCCCGTTCACATCTATGCAGTTTCCTGCACTGCGTTTTTTTTTTTGGAAAGGTGCACAGACTTTAGCGGAAATACGTCAAAAACGCATGAAAAATGTATGTACATGCGTTATTTGTTTTCTATCATGGCAACAGAGAACCCCCTCCTAGCAACATCAATACTTCCCAAAAAACACAAAATGCATTAACAGTGTGCATGAAACATGTAAAATGCACTAAAATAGAAAAGCATGTATGGAAAAACGCAAAGTGCATTCAAAAGGTGCATGAAAAACGTGAAATGCATAAAAAGCACACATGAAAAATGCAAAATGCATTTAAAACACGCATGAAAAACACATATAAAAAACGCAAAATGCATGAAAAACGCAAAATACATTGAAAACACGCATGAAAAAAGCAAACTGCTTTCAAAACACACATGAAAAATGCATGAAAAACACAAAATGCATTCAAAACACGCATTAAAAAAGCAAACTGCTTTCAAATCATGCATGAAAAATTAATGAAAAACACAAAATGCATTAAAAACACACATGCAAAATGCATGAAAAGCACACATGAAAAACGCAAAATGCATTCAAAACGCGCATGAAAAAAAATTAAACTGCTTTCAAAACATGCATGAAAAATTCATGAAAAGCATGAATGAAAAACACAAAATGCAATAAAAACGCACATGAAAAATGCAATAAAAACGTGCAGGGAAAACACGAAATGCATTCAAAACGCACATGAAAAACGCAAAATGCATAAAAAATACACATGAGAAACTGCGCAGGGAAAACACATCAGCCAGACATGCACAAATGAGAACCTTCCGAGTGACCGCGCTGTCCTTGCAATCTGACTGGAGGTGCCAATGTGCTGTTAACGTCACCCCCAATGACAGTGCATTGGCAGGCACCAAATTGCGGGGTACCACAGTGCCATGCAGTGCATTGTTAGTGCAACAACAATCGCCACAGGTCGCCACAGGTCGCCTCCCATAGGGAAGCTGCGGACCCGTTCTGATAGGAGTGACACAAGTCGCTCCGACTCAGAAAAAGGGTCCGGAGCTTCTTTGGGGCGACCAGGAGGCGACCGCCATAGACTTCAATGTTACGAAGTCCGTGGCGGCCGCTCCGAGGTAGCGGCGCGCTGCTCGCACCGCGACCTCGGAGGTCGCGGTGCGAAGTAGCGTCGCCCCAGTGTGAATGGGGGCTTATTATTTATATTTATACATTGTATTATTTATTATTATTAATTTATTATTATAAATTATTATTATTTATAAAACATTTTTATTTAAATCTGATATTTTTTATTTCAATCAAATTTTGTTTTTTTAGCAAATTTATTTTAAGAAAATGCTTTAGGAGTAAAAATCTATCTAAAAAAAGTTTACTATTTAAAATACGTTCATAATTTAGTTTATTCAGCATGAAGTGGAGCTTAGTTATGTAGCATGAGGCTGTATAATCTGCAATATTTACATTTTTGGTAAACTTATTCAATGAATCCAAACTCTGCAAGCGGAGATCGCATGCACTGCCTTGATGCATTCACACAATTTTACAGTAACCGTGAGATCAAACAAAGTTCCGGAATGTTCCTTTATCCCATTGTTTTGCAAATCTACGTACACTACAAACTGTATGAATCGGTTCGGATATCGCTGTTTAATAACCTGACAGCTTATTATTTAATAATTATAATAATTATTAAATAAGCTGTCAGGTTATTAAATAATCATTTAATAATAATAATAATGATCATTTATAATAAGTATTATTAATAATAATAATAATAATAATAACCTGACAGCTTATTTAATAATTATTAAATAAGCTGTCAGGTTATTAAATATTTTTTTATTTAAAAATAATAATAATAATTATTATTATTATTTATAATAATAATAAATATTATTAATTATAATAATTATTTATAATAATAATTATTATTATGAATAATAATAATAACCTGACAGCTTATTATTTAATAATTATAATAATTATTAAATACGCTGTCAGGTTATTAATTTATTATTTAATAATAATAATTATTATTATTATTTATAATAATAATAAATATTATTAATTATAATAATTATTTATAATAATAATAATTATTATTATGAATAATAATAATAACCTGACAGCTTATTATTTAATAATAATAATTATTAAATACGCTGTCAGGTTATTAATTTATTATTTAATAATAATAATTCTTATTATTATTTATAATAATAATAAGTATTATTAATTATAATAATTATTATAATAATAATAATAATAACCTGACAGCTTATTATTTAATAATTATAATAATTATTAAATACGCTGTCAGGTTATTAAATAATTTATTATTTAATAATAATTATAATAATAATTATTATTAATAACAATAACAATAATAATAATAATAATAATAATAATTAATAATTATAATAGTTCTAATAATAACCTGACAGCTTATTATTCTAAATAGGAAACCTTCATTCTGTTTGCAAATATTAAAGATTCCAACTACCAGCAAGAAAAAGTCCTTACATTTAAAGAACCCCTGTCATTTCAGATCCATCATGGCGGCGCCTGTTAGCGGGCATCCAATCACCTGCTGCCACCACGCCCCTCCCCTTGTTGCGTCACTGCCGCATCACCAGCTGTCCCATTAAAGTGAATAGGACTGTCGGTGAGCCAACAGCGGGTCAGAGGAGTCGCCAGTGTGTGTCAGAAGAGTCGCCGCTGCGGGTCAGAGGAGTCGCCGGTGCGGGACAGAGATGACAGTTGCTCTTTAGAAATGTTGAATATCCCTGATGAAGGTGTCATGGAGGATGACTCCTACTTGTCATGCTTGTGGCTATCAGAGTGTTGCAATGCCTCATGGGAGTTGTAGTTCTGCAACAGCTGGAGGGCCCCAGTTTTTGGATCCCTGATCTACAGCATGGCACATCCGGTGTCCTGGCAGGAACTCTCCTTACATCGGACCTCCAGGCCTGGCACAGATTTCCCGGCTCCTCTCCTGGGAGGGCCACCCATGTGTATAGAGAAGGGAAGCAAGGGCTTGCTGGGACTTGCAGTTCTATAACAACATAAAGGGCCGGGGCTCGGTTCTTATTCCTGGCACACTGGCACGGATTTCATCAGACGCAGACTCGGCACTCCGGCACCAGGCCTGGCACAGGTGGAGCCGCTCATAAAAGCCGTCCTGTGTTTTATGAGCTGTGCTGGCGGAGAGCTGTAATTATTGATAATGATGGATCTTTGTATGAGTAGACACCAGAAAGAAGACAACCACAGACAGCCTCACCTCTCATCACAACTCTACTCATCATCCGCAGGATGGGAAATATACAACACGGGGGAGGGGAAGATTGTCCAGCATGCTGGAAAATATCCACACAAATCCTTCATCTGGGGAGATGCAGATCCTGAATCCGGATCCAAAGTGTCACAATGTTACATTTACCTTATTAATCAACATAAGTGTTTGTTCTTTATATATACACACCTGGCACCCAACACCTTCACTGGCTATGTATCCCCCCCCACTCACCCCCCCCCCAATACTGATCACCAGCTATGTACCCCCCCCCCATACTGATCACCAGCTATGTACCCCCCCCCATACTGATCACCAGCTGTGTACCCCCCCCATACTGATCACCAGCTGTGTACCCCCCCCATACTGATCACCAGCTGTGTACCCCCCCTCATACTGATCACCAGCTGTGTACCCCCCCCCATACTGATCAACAGCTGTGTACCCCCCCCCATACTGATCACCAGCTGTGTACCCCCCCATACTGATCACCAGCTGTGTACCCCCCCAACTGATCACCAGCTGTGTACCCCCCCATACTGATCACCAACTATGTATCCCCCCATACTGATCACCAGCTGTGTACCCCCCCCCCCCCTTACTGATCACCAACTATGTATCCCCCCCATACTGATCACCAACTATGTATCCCCCCATACTGATCACCAGCTACGTATTCCCCCCATACTAATATGTACCCCCCCCCCCCCTATACTGATCATCAGCTATGTATCCCCCCCATACTGATCACCAACTATGTATCCCCCCATACTGATCACCAACTATGTATCCCCCCATACTGATCACCAGCTGTGTACCTCCCCTATACTGATCACCAGCTATGTATCCCCCCCATACTAATATGTACCCCCCCCATACTGATCACCAGCTGTGTACCCCCCCTATACTGATCACCAGCTATGTATCCCCCCCATACTAATATGTACCCCCCCCATACTGATCACCAGCTATGTATTCCCCCCCATACTGATCACCAGCTCTGTATCCCCCCCCCCCCATACTGATCACCAACTATGTATCCCCTCCATACTGATCACCAGCTCTGTATCCCCCCCCCCCCCATACTGATCACCAACTATGTATCCTCTCCATACTGATCACCAATTATGTATCCCCCCCATACTGATCACCAGCTCTGTATCCCCCCCCCCCCCATACTGATCACCAACTATGTATCCCCTCCATACTGATCACCAGCTCTGTATTCCCCCCATACTAATATGTATCCCCCCTATACTGATTACCAGCTATGCAATCCCCATACTAATCACCAGCTATGTACCCCCCCCCCCCCCAATCATCCTGATATAGATAGCAGAATACAGAAAGCTACACCCGCATCCTTTTTTTTTTCCAGCTTCACAGCTGCTCACTAATAGGCACTAAGCAGAAGTGGCCACGCACATGAACACAAATCCTAAGCCCTCCACATGTTTCACCCACTTGCTAATTACCCACTTAGTACAAAAAAACGAGTTTCCTTGGATTCACACCTCTCAGCGCAGGTTTTCACGCATTACCAACAACGGTGGGCTCTCATGTGCTGACATCAGCATGCTCCGGAACACACATGGGGATGCATCAAAAACACAGAATATGAACTGAGACCAATAAAAGCAAAGGCTGAGTGCGGCCATCCATGTGCATTGAACTGCATGGGTGTGAATGACTCCCATCACCCACCTAAAAATACTGTACAAGAGGGGTAGTTCACCTTAATAACAAAAAAAACACCCACTTTGCAGTCACACTCCACCATAGCACCATCCAACCTGAACCAACCAAGCCCTGCCACAAAAACTGCCTACAGCTGTTAGGAGGAGCGCCCCCTAGTGCTACAGAAAGGAGAGCTGTCCTTTTCCTGAGGGCTGCGCATGCTCAAGCAGGGAATAGAGAGAACGCTCTGCGCATGTGCTGCCTTTGAGAAAAGGACGATGCCCAGGCAGTCGGGCGCCATTTTTATCTTGGGGTGCAAAGGCCTGCCATATTCACCCACTGAGTTATATAAAGCCATGCCGCAACCTGCGGCAATTCCGGGTAAATCAGATGGTGAGCAGGCATCAGTGGTGGCCCATCCATTGGGGGCGCAGGGGCACCGCCCCCCGTATCCATGCACCCGGGTTTTTATTTTTTTTTAAGCATGTGATTAGAGGCAGAGGCTTTTATAGGCTTCAAAAAAGGGTGGGCTTGGGCGCAGAGAGGGGGGGGGGTGGTATTGTGTGTGAGCTGGTGTGGTCTGGGGGGGGGTATGGTGTGGTCCGTCTGCCGCCCCCTCCGGCCCATGATGCACCAGCCGCCACTGGCAGGCATTCTAACGACTCCTCACCGCCTGTCAAATGCACTCTGAAAAACAATCTGAATATGCATCGCTTTTCAGAGGGCAGCGAGTGTGAAAGAGCCCTTATTTATTAATGTGAGCTCACACTTTACATGCTTCCTTGCAGTGTTTTTCCTTTCCATAAGCATTTTTTCTTCACTTTTAATGGACTTTTGAACTTTTTAGAAAATGTGACTACTCTGGGAAGTAGTCAGTTTACTAGCAAAGCCCCCTTCCTACTCTGGGAGTGTCTAACTACCGTCAGTATTGGCTCAGCTCCTCTGCCCCTCCCCTGGGAGTGTCTAACTACTGTCAGTATTGGCTCAGCTCCTCTGCCCCTTCCCTGGGAGTGTCTAACTACTGTCAGTATTGGCTCAGCTCCTCTGCCCCTCCCCTGGGAGTGTCTAACTACTGTCAGTATTGGCTCAGCTCCTCTGCCCCTCCCCTGGGAGTGTCTAACTACTGTCAGTATTGGCTCAGCTCCTCTGCCCCTCCCCTGGGAGTGTCTAACTACTGTCAGTATTGGCTCAGCTCCTCTGCCCCTCCCCTTAACCCCCCCATAAACTGTTTTCTACTAAGATTACTATAGGCCTGCCACTTGAGTCTGCTGACATCACATCCAAGATGGCGGCACCCATCAGCAGTCTTGGGGTTTTAAGAGAGGGAGAAACTACAAGCTCCTCTAAGTGTAGCAGTAAAAACACATTTAATGCAAGAGGATAAAAAATGACTCACATTGGTGTTTAAAAAAACAAGCATATAATGGCAAGAGGTGGTCCTGTCACTTCCATAAACGAGGTGGGGGGGGGGGGGGGTGGGGGGTGTCCTTTGGAACCATGTCCGGCATCTGATGTAGGCAGCAGAATTTACCCTGGTTTGAGCCAAGGGCTTCCCGGGTCCGCTGGAGGCTGTGACTCGTTTGTCTAAGGGCCTGTGACGTCACTTTCTGGTTTGCGGCATGGCGGGCTTAGGGCAACGCGTTGCAGAGCATGCGCGCCTTTTTCAGGCCGTTAATGGACTTTTGAACCTTTTAGAAAATGTGACTACTCCAGGAAGAGTCAGTTTACTAGCTCAGCCCTGCCCCCCCCCCCCCTGTTGGCTCAGCTCCTCTGCCCCTCCCCTCAACCCCCATAGACCTTTTTCTACTAAGATTACTATAGGGCAGTGATGGGGAAACTTGGCACCCCAGATGTTTTGGAACTACATTCCCCATTTTGCTCAACTACACTTCAGAGTGCATGGGCGTCATGAGAAAGGTAATTCCAAATCATCTGGGGTGCCAAGGTTCGCCATCACTGCTATAGGGTGTCACTTGAGTCTGCTGATATAACATCCAAGATGGCGGCACCCATCAGCAGTCTTGGGGTTTTAAGAGAGGGAGAAACTACAAGCTCCTCTAAGTGTAGCAGTAAAAACACATTTAATGCAAGAGGATAAAAAATGACTCACATTGGTGTTTAAAAAACAAGCATATAATGGCAAGAGGTGGTCCTGTCACTTCCATAAACGAGGTGGGGGGGGGGGTGGGGGGTGGGGGGTGTCCTTTGGAACGATGTCCGGCATCTGATGTAGGCAGCAGAATTCACCCTGGTTTGAACCAAGGGCTTCCCGGGTCCGCTGGAGGCTGTGACTCGTTTGTCTAAGGGCCTGTGACGTCACTTCCTGGTTTGCGGCATGGCGGGCTTAGGGCAATGCGTTGCGGAGCATGCGATCCTTCTTCAGGCCGTTAATGGACTTTTGAACCTTTTAGAAAATGTGACTACTCCAGGAAGAGTCAGTTTAATAGCACAGCCCTGCCCCCCCCCCCCCCTGTTGGCTCAGCTCCTCTGCCCCTCCCCTCAACCCCCATAGACCTTTTTCTACTAAGATTACTATAGGGCAGTGATGGGGAAACTTGGCACCCCAGATGTTTTGGAACTACATTCCCCATTTTGCTCAACTACACTTCAGAGTGCATGGGTGTCATGAGAAAGGTAATTCCAAATCATCTGGGGTGCCAAGGTTCGCCATCACTGCTATAGGGTGTCACTTGAGTCTGCTGATATAACATCCAAGATGGCAGCACCCATCAGCAGTCTAGGGGTTTTGGATGTCTATACCAGCCTTTTTCAACCAGGGTGCCCAGGCACACTGGGGTGCCTTGATGTTTCTTCAGGGGTGCCTTGACAAAATGCCTAAAAATTGATCAAATATTCTATAAAAGCCAGCAGGTGGATCAAATCTGCCCTTTAGTAACCACAAAGCCACAGGTTTTCATTATGCACCATTACGACTAGACACTGGCATCAGAACAACCAATGGCCTCATCAGTTGATAAGGAGGATGCCTGTTGCCTCCACAGCATCCTTGTTTAATCCTCCTGTGCCCCTCTCCCTCAGCACTGGGGTGACATTAGTTGACTGATGGAGAGAAATTGAGGGAGAAGAGAAACATTGAAATACTAGTCAGTACCAATGTGCAAAGGTGTATTTGCTTTGGAAGAATAAATCACCTCTAACGTTGGGTGTCCAAGGTGTGGATGTTGCTGCATTGTGTGAGAAACTATTAGAATAGTTTTTTACATTTTAGATGGGGTGCCAGGAGACTGTCCATAATTCTAAAGGGTGCCTTGACTGAAAAAAAAGATTGAGAAACACTGGTCTATACAATGGGGGCTTTTATAGATACGAGGGGTCTTCAAAACGTTTCCGTACTTTTTTATATTTAATAGAGTTAAGAAAAGTGGGTCCTGCTGGCCATGGCCTGTGGGTCCTGTTAGCCATGGCTTGTGGGTCCTGTTGGCTGCATTGATGGGCACTTGTGAGGCTGCATTGATGGGCACTCATGAGGCTGCACTGATGGGCACTCGTGAGGCTGCACTGATGGGCACTCGTGAGGCTGCACTGATGGGCACTCGTGAGGCTGCACTTATGGGTGCTAATGAGACTGCACTGATGGGCACTGGTAAGGCTGCACTGATGGGTACTGTTGAGGCTGAGCTGATGGGCACTTTTTGAAGTCCCCCCGTAAATAACATGCATAAAATGTTATTGCACATGTAATATTGTTGAAATGAATGGAGTGGTGACAGGGTCTCTTTAAAGTGCAATTTCTGTATACCTGTTGGCCTATCGGCGGTTACAGAACAACCCAAATAATTCCAACTCTACCTACAGCAGTTTCCAGAGAGTGCTTGGCTGCAGCTGGATCCTAGGCATTCCATGGAATAAGCCCAGATTAGTGGCACTGTTTGCAGAGGTATCCCTGGATTGTACGGGACTATTTAACAATAGGGAGGTGCAGCCCGCACCGTATTTGTATCTTATCCTCTGTATACAGCTCAGTGTCATCTGCAGGCTCATCCTCTGTGGTCCTCGGTAAACCCCGGGGGGGACCGGCCAGGACAAGAACGGTTAAAGGAAGTGCGGCGTGACAGCTGAAGTTCAAGCGCAGGTTTCAGCTTGTCTGGTGAAGACGGGAACCCTCTGATACACTTCACAGAGGAAGTCTTCAATTCCCTGATCAATTTAACAGGTAACTGAGCAAACAGAGAAAAAACAATTATTTCCCTCTACGTGACCTACGGAGTGCCCTGACCGCAATCCTCCGACATCTGATAAGAGGCCCGACGCTGACTTCCAGACTTCATTCCGTAATCTGCTTCAGAAAGTAAATAGTTCCAACCAAGAGAAACATTTCACGGGAAGCCCCATTCCTACAAAAGGTTCTTTCCAAGAAAATTGACTGAGAATTCAATCGTCAAGAATAATACGTTGAACGCGCCAATTTCTGGTGTGGTTGGCATATGGAATTTATTCTACTCAGTAATATGGCATGGAAGAATTCTCTGTCCATCAAGAAGCCTCCAGAGAACACACACAAGGCCCATGAGGGAGTAGAAGTGGGCAGGTCCATCTATACCAGTGTCTTTCAACCAGGTGCCATGGCACTCCTGACACTGATTCAGGGAAAACTGAAAAAACTTTCAGACTGAAGTAGCTGACTGTGTATTGCTCCATATGTTAAAGGTGAGCTCTCTGGCCACTGCTGCATTGTTGTCATCACCTGGTATGATGTGATTGGTCATTAAAAACAAGATTCTGTAACAGGTATGAATAATGGACGCCTAAGCAACTTGTTTTGGAACAACCCTTACCTTGGTCTTATGAGCATCACCAACCCATCCAACCCTTACCTAGGCCGTTTGAGCATCACCAACCTATCCAACCCTTACCTTGGTCTAATGAGCATCACCAATTTATCCAATTCTTACATAGGTCGTATGAGCATTAACAACCAAGCCAACCATAACCTGGACCCTATGAGCATCACTAACCCATCCAATCCCTACCTAGGTCTTGTGAGCATCCCCAACCTATTCAACCCTTACTTAGGTCTTTTGAGCATCACCAACCCATCCAACGCTTACCTAGGCCGTATGAGCATCACCAACCTATCCAACCCTCACCTTGGTCTAATGAGCATCACCAATCCATCCAATTCTTACATAGGTTGTATGAACATCAACAACCAAGCCAACCATAATCTGGACCCTATGAGCATCACTAACCCATCCAATCCCTACCTAGGTCTTGTGAGCATCCCCAACCTATTCAACCCTTACTTAGGTCTTTTGAGCATCACCAACCCATCCAACCCTTACCTAGGCCGTTTGAGAATCAACAACCTATCCAACCCTCACCTTGGTCTAATGAACATCACCAATCCATCCAATTCTTACATAGGTTGTATGAACATCAACAACCAAGCCAACCATAACCTGGACCCTATGAGCATCACTAACCCATCCAATCCCTACCTAGGTCTTGTGAGCATCCCCAACCTATTCAACCCTTACTTAGGTCTTTTGAGCATCACCAACCCATCCAACCCTTACCTAGGCCGTTTGAGAATCACCAACCTATCCAACCCTCACCTTGGTCTAATGAACATCACCAATTTATCCAATTCTTACATAGGTCGTATGAGCATCAATAACCAAGCCAACCATAACCTGGACCCTATGAGCATCACTAACCCATCCAATCCCTACCTAGATCTTGTGAGCATCCCCAACCTATTCAAACCTTACCTAGGTCTTTTGAGCATCACCAATCCATCCAACCCTTACCTAGGTTAGAGCATCACCAACCTATCCAACCCTTACCTAGGTCTTATGAGCATCACCAATCTATACTATCCTTATCTAGGTCTTATGAGCATCACCAACCCATCCAACCCTTACCTAGGTCTTATGAGCATCACCAACGATTCTCTAGAGCAGCCTATCTCAACCAGGGACCCTGGAGTTTCTAGGTGTTCCTTGAGCAAAGAAACATTTCTGGCTCTCAGATAAGTAACTACTGACAATAATGATAATTTTGGCCATCTGTAAGGGTGAGATTTTCCTCAATGACCACAAATGTAACTTTCCAGAGACCATATACATTAGCAGGGGTCCCTGGGACCAGAATGTTATTTCAAGGGTTCTTTCATTCTAGAATGGTTGAGAAAGGATGCCCCGGAGGTTTGCTGGAATCTCTTTTGATGGGCCATGAAGATTTTAGTCTTTTAGGTGTCTTCAGAAATACATTGCAGTCCTTAGTCAAAATGTAGCTGAACATGAGAGTGGAGATGTTCCTCACAGCAACCGGATCCCTCGTTCCATCTTGCTAGAAGTGAAAGATGAATCCTGATTGGTTGCTCTTTGGAAGGACTTGGTGTTTAGTAAATCAGGACCACTGTGCTTTAATATGACGACAACTCTAGTAACATCTAAATTCTACCGTTAGAGGTCGGTACTGCTCGGATGGGATTCGTAACCTTCGGTGTGGGTACTGCTACAGCTCACAATCTTACTGAAAAACTGATATAAAGTAAGCCAATAAATTCTAAATATATATATATATATATATACACACAGTATATATAAATATAATTATATTTACATTCAGACGTAAATATACACACACATGCATGCATATGCACATTACATACACGCGCGACGGCCACATGAATTGCGTGGCGTGTAGCTCCCCCCGCCCCCCCTCACTCCTCCTCGCTCGTTCTAAATTGTTACTTTCTGATACTCTATTTCTGTCATAAATCTGATCTCATCTAAACACACAGTTCTGCGCCCATCAATTCCTTCATGTGGAAAATTTAAAACTGATTCTAAACACCAAGGTTACACTGCAAACAAACTCAGCATAAATTAATAGGAACTCGTGAAAGTGGCGGAGGAAAAGCTATTAGCAGCGGCAGCTCAAGTTATTTTTGAGCTCAGAAATATATCTTTTTCACATCCTTTATTTAAAGGTTTTTTTTTTTTCTTTTTTCTTTTTTTTTTCCTCCCTCCTCATTCTGCCGCATTTGGTTCCTGTGTGATGCCAGTGTAAAAAAACTGCTGGGCTCCTTTCCAACCTAGGAAACAATCCTTCACTATATACTCTCAAAAATAAGGCTTCGTAACGTTGATTGTTCAAAACGCTACGCCGAGAGATTGCCCTCAATCATGGTGCCAATTATTGCAGTGGGTCGCCCGTGAGATCGGCGGACAAACGGCTGTATCTAGGCAATAAATACTAAGATACACACACACACACATATATATATATATATATATATATATATATACACATACATACACACACGTGCACACACACTCTTGAATTTTAAATTTACTGATATTTACTGATAACCAGTGCCCCCATGTATTGCATACATCAAAGGCACTGAGCTTGTAGGAAATACCATTAGAAGTCTTTAACATAGAAGTGCACTTAATAATACATTCATAAATAAAACATTGTTAGGGAACGGCAATCTGCAAGGCCTGGATTATGCTAGACAAGGATTGATGAAGACAATATCATTGGTATAAATACTCATTAGAAGTTTATCTGCATTAGAAAAAGACATTATATTATAAATAAATAATATTTTTTTATACACACACATATATATATATATATTTACATGTTTTTAATTGATATATATTTTTATAATAAATATATATATATATATATATATATATATATATATATATATATATATACACATACACACATATACACACACACACACACACATATATATATATATATAAAATATATATATATATACATACATATACACACACACACATATATATATATATATATATATATATATATATATAAAAATATATATATATATATAAAAAAAAAATATATATATATATATATATATATATATTTTTTTTTTTTTTTTTTTTTTTTTTTTTTCTTCATTATATAATTTATTTTTTTGTTTATTTATTACAGGTTCTTACAAAGCGCTGTTAATTTACTTAGTGCTTTACACATATATTCTACATTCACATCAGTCCCACCCCTCAAGGAGGTTACACTCTTAGGTCCCCAACTCACATTCATACATACATTTACAAAGGCCAATTTAGATAGGAGCTAATTACCTACGAGCATGTATTTGGAGTGTGGGAGGAAACTGGAGTACCAAGAGGAAACCCACACAGGCAGAGAGACATGTAAACTTCAGGCAGGTGTGTGTATATATATATGTGTATATATATATATATACACACATATATATATACATATATATACATATATACACACATACATATATATATATATATATATACACACGTATATAAATAATTTTTTTTATATATATAATTTTTTTTTAACACACACATATATATATATATATATATATATATATATATATATATATATAAACATACATACATACATACATACATACATACATATATATATATATATATATATATATATATATATATATATATATATACTGATTTAATTTTTTAGCAATTGCATAAAAAACATAAGATTTTTTTCGTACACCCTGTACCGTTTATGGTCACATGCACTACAATCAATAAAGTTATTTTCTTGATAAAGTGGAGGGGTATAATGCCACTCAATGCTAAAGACTCCTTGCTCCTATGTATGAATACACGTTGAGTTCTTTTTTCTGTACATTCAATGAACGAATGATGTGTGGGTACCCCATTACATTAATTACAACCTGTATCGGTGGCCCTGGCTGGAGACTGATGACCTCCACACAGGACGACCCCTTGGCCTCCGCTCAGGTGTTAGCAGTGACCCTTTTTTCTTGAAGTCACCCTAGGACACGGGCCAGCCAGGGAGGTTTAATACTCTTAAGTGCCCCCAGGAAATTGCATATATATATTTGCATTAGGATGGCTGAAGGCTCTGGAGGACAGTTAGGGATCCATCACTTACTAATCCATCGTTTAATGGCCTTTCTCCTTTTCATAATCTTAACAGGGTTAATACTCGGCTCTTGATACCAAAGATGAAAAAGGAAAATCAATAGATGACTTAAAACAAATTTGCTTTTGAGCTGTCGGATTCAATCACTGGTCAGAGTGAAGCGATTTGGCTCCTTGACTTACGATGATAATCTAGGAGGGAGCTGGTTATGTGGAGCATTGACTGGGGAATAGAGACTCAGTGACCTCGCAGAGGAAGCGTCCTCACGGCTGGACTAATAAGGTGAATGGAGGTCAGCAGAACCAGGAATGACAAGGGACTAACGGGACCCTCTGACTGTGGCTCGGGCTTTTCGGAGGCTGCCCTGCCTCTTGTATTAACAGAAAAAGGCTTGCATCTGGGGCAAAACAGTTCACGTCAACTTGACTCTGTTCCAGACATGAGGCATAGGAGCTGTCGGAGAATGTATACACACTTAGAGTGTTCTCCTTCTGTACCAATCCTTCACAAAGGCCTATAAAGCAGAGGGACTGATCCCTTCACAATTAACTGTTCAGAAGCATGAAAGGATATTCCAAAATCTATCGGACATTTACATGAGTCCTGAGTTGCCAAAAGAGTAGTTAAAACAATTCTTGCTATGCCTTGGTGGTGTACATCAACCAATCACAATACTACAACAGATAAAAGCAGTATACTACAATCCCACCCTGAGCTAGAAGACCAGCTAAGCTAAGAGCCCATAGAGAGACGTGAACTTCCAATGACCTCAGCAGAAAAGGCAATAAAAAGTTGACTGCTAGCTGTTATTTATTTTCATCACACAAGCCACTTGTCAAATTATTTTATTTTCAGAACCAAGATAACGTCAAACCCATTAGGCAGCGGCTTTACCAATCACAATCTGTCCCCGCCCACGAGGAGCCAACGGTCATACAAACCCAGGGGGGGCAACACTTTGGTTGTGGGAATGAGTCAATGGAAATGTGGGAAACCCATACAAATGCCAACATGATTCCTAGAAGGAATCTAAGCAGGACCCTAATGCCGATGTTGGTAAAACATTATATTTGTAGGAAAGATATAGCAACTCCAACATCACCTGAAAGGAATTTAAGCAGGACCCCAACACCAATGTTTGTAAAATATTATATTTATAGGAAAGAGTCCATGGAAATGCAGGAAAGATATACCAACTTTAGCATCACTTGGAAGGAATCTAAGCAGGACCCCAATGCCGATGTTTGTAAGATATTATATTTGTAGGAAAGACATAGTACCTCCGACATCACCTGAAAGGAATCCAAGCAGGACCCCAATACCGATGTTTGTAAAATAATATATTTATAGGAAAGAGTCTGCGAAAATGTAGGAAAGATATACCAACTTCAGCATCACCTGGAAGGAATCTAAGCAGGACCCCCGATGCCAATGTTTGTAAAGTATTATATTTATAGGAAAGAGTCCATGGAAAAACGGGAAAGATATACCAACTTCAGCATCACCTAGAAGGAATCAAAGCAGGACCCCAATGCCGATGTTTGTAAAACATTTTATTTGTAGGAAAGCCATACCAACACCAATATCCCCTGAAAGAAATCTAAGCAGAACCTAAGTGTTGGTGATTATAAAACATTATATTTGTAGGGAAGACATTAAAACTCCAACATCACCTGGAAGGAACCTAAGCAGGACCCCAATCCCAATGTTTGTAAAACATTTTATTTGTAGGAAAGCCATACCAACACCAATATCCCCTGAAAGAAATCTAAGCAGAACCCAAGTGTTGGTGATTATAAAACATTATATTTGTAGGGAAGACGTTAAAACTCCAACATCACCTGGAAGGAATCTAAGCAGGACCCCCTGTAACGTTAAAAAACCATACCCCGTGGAGAAACCATACCGTCGTCACTTCCGGTATGAAACAGCTGAGCAGCGCAGCAGTGCGCATGCTCAGAGGCCCGGATACGTGATTAAAGAAGAAAGAATTTGAGAAGTGCGCATGCTCGGTGGGCATGAAATTATCACGGCACTGTCTCTAATGTAATACTTGCGGCGGGTACATTAAAACACTTCGGGTGCAACAGAAATCATCTCCTCTGCTATCGCTGTAACTTCCCTCATCTCCGGTAATAAATATAAAAGCGGCGGCGGGAGTATGAGATGTAAATGTGACGGCGATCGCGGCTCCGTGATCCGCTTTTATATTTATTACCGGAGATGAGGGATGTTACAGCGATAGGAGAGGACATGATTTATGTTGCACCCGAAGTGTTTTAATGTACCCGCCGCAAGTTTAACTACCGTGAGAAATCCATACCCTCCGTAGCGGAACCGGAAGTGACGAGGGTATGGTTTTCTCACGGGTATGGATTTTTCACGGAACACCCCCAATGCCGAAGTTTAAGTATTATATTTATAGGAAAGAGTCCATGGAAATGCGGGAAAGACATACCAACTTCAGCATCACCTAGAAGGAATCAAAGCAAGACCCCAATGCCAATGTTTGTAAAATATTATATTTGTAGGAAAGCCATACCAACACCAACATGACCTGGAAGAAATCTAAGCAGAACCCAAGTGCTGGTGATTATAAAACATTATATTTGTAGAGAAGACGTTCAAACTCCAACATCACCAGGAAGGAATCTAAGCAGGACCCCAATGCCGATGTTTGTAAAATATTATATTTGTAGGAAAGACATAGCAACTCCAACATCCCCTGGAAGAAATCTAAGCAGAACCCAAGTGCTGGTGATTATAAAACATTATATTTGTAGGGAAGACGTTCAAACTCCAACATCACCTGGAAGGAACCTAAGCAGGACCCCAATGCCAATGTTTGTAAAACATTTTATTTGTAGGAAAGCCATACCAACACCAACATGACCTGGAAGAAATCTAAGGAGAACCCAAGTGCTGGTGATTATAAAACATTATATTTGCAGAGAAGACGTTCAAATTCCAACATCACCTGGAAGGAATCTAAGCAGGACCCCAATGCCGATGTTTGTAAGACTAATTTGTAGGAAAGCCATACCAACACCAACATGACCTGGAAGAAATCTAAGTAGAACCCAAGTGCTGGTGATTATAAAACATGATATTTGTAGAGAAGACGTTAAAACTCCAACATCACTTGGAAGGAACCTAAGCAGGACCCCAATGCCGATGTTTGTAAGACATTATATTTGTAGGAAAGCCATACCAACACCAACATGACCTGAAAGGAATCCAAGCAGAACCCCAATGCCGATGTTTGTAAAACATTATAATTGTAGGGAGGACATACACAACAGAGTACAGTCCATGATACTTTTTTTTATTTTCAGGACAAACTTTTGGGGTGTACCCCGCTCTTGGAGGTTCCTGCTTGAACCTTGAAGAAGAGGGTACACCCCAAAAGCTTGTCCTAAAAATCTGAATGATAGTGCAAATTAAAAAAAGTATCACAGACTGTACTCAAATTATTTTGTTTGCAAGCGTTCCAATTCTGCCACAACCATCTCAAGCACGATGTAGGGAAAACATACAATCTCCAATATCACCTGGAAGGGTTCTAAGCAGGAGCCCAGTGCCGGTGTTTGTAAAACATTCAAATTGTAGGGAAGAAATAAAAACACCCACATTACCTGGAAGAGATCTAAGCGGGACCCCAGTGTAAAACATAATTTTTGCAGAAAAGACATACAAACTCCAGCATTACTTGGAAGGAATCTAAGCAGGGACCCCAGTTCCAATGTTTCTAAAATATTATATTTGTAGGGAAGACATACAACCTCCAACATCACCTGGAAGGGCTCTAGGCAGGACTCCAGTGCCAGTTATTGTAAAATAATATATTTGTAGGGAGGACATGCAAACAGCAGCATCACCTGGAAAGGCTCTAAATAGGATTCCGGTGCCGGTTATTGTAAAATATTATATTTGTAGGGAAGACATACAAACTCCAACATCACCTGGAAGAGATCTAAGCAGGAGCCCAGTGCTGGTGATTGTAAAACATTATATTTGTCGGGAGAACATAGACAACTGAATACTGTCTGTGATACTTTTTTTATTTGCACTAACATCTAAATTTTCAGGACAAGCTTTTGGAGTCTTCCCCCTTCTTCGAGGCTCCTGCTTGAACCTTGAAGAAGGGGGTACACCCCAAAAACTTCTCCTAAAAATTTAAATGTTGATGCAAAATTAAAAAAGTATCACAGACTGTACTCAAATGATTGTGTTTGCAAGTTTATTAATTCTGCCACAACCACCTCAAGCATGATGTAGGGAAGACATACAAGCTCCAACATCAACTGGAAGGGATCTAAGCAGGAGCCCAGTGCCGGTGTTTGCAAAACATTATATTTGTAGGGAAGACATACAACCTCCAACATGAGATGGAAGGGATCTAAGCAGGACCCCAGCGCTGGTCAATGTAAAATATTATATTTTTAAGGAAGACATACAAACTCCAACATCACCTGGAAGGAATTTAGGAAAGGGTCCCGGTGGCAGTGATTGTAAAACATTATAGATGTAGCGAAGACATACATAATCCAACATCACCTGGAAGGATTTCTAAGCAGGACCCCAGTTCCGGTTACTGTAAAATATTATATTTGTAGGGAAGACAAACAAACACCAACATCACCTGGAAGGGCCCTAAGCAGGAGCCCATTGCCGGTTATTGTAAAATATTATATTTATATTTATAGGGAAGACATACAAACAGCAACATCACCTGGAAGGGCCCTAAGCAGGAGCCCAGTGTCGTGATTGCGAAATATTATAATTGTAGGGAAGACATACAAACAGCAACATCACCTGGAAGGAATCTAAGCAGGATCCCGGTGCTGGTGATTGAAAAACATTATATATATAGGGAAGACAAACATAATCCAACATCACCTGGAAGGGCCCTAAGCAGGAGCCCAGTGCTGTTATTGTAAAATATTATATTTATATTTATAGGGAAGACATACAAACAGCAACATCACCTGGAAGGGATCTAAGCAGGATCCCGGTGCCGGTGATTGTAAAACATTATATATATAGCGAAGACAAATATAATCCAACATCACCTGGAAGGATTCTAAGCAGGACCCCAGTGCCGGTTATTGTAAAATATTATATTTGTAGGGAATACATACAAACAGGAGCATCACCTGGAAGGGATCTAAGGAGGATCCCTGTGCCAGTGATTGCAAAATATTATATGTGCAGGGAAGACATACAAACTCCAACATCACCTGGAAGGGATCTAAGCAGGACCCCAGTGTCTGTGATTGTAAAATATTATATTTGTAGGGAAGACAAACAAACAGCAGCATCACCTGGAAGAGATCTAAGCAGGAACCCAGTGCCAGTTATTGTAAAATATTATATTTATATTTATAGGGAAGACATACAAACTCCAACATCACCTGGAAGGGCCCTAAGCAGGATCCCGATGCTGTTATTGTAAAACATTATATATGTAGCGAAGACAAACATAATCCCACATCACCTGGAAGGATTCTAAGCAGGACCCCAGTGCCGGTTATTGTAAAATATTATATTTATAGGGAAGACATACAAACAACAACATCACCTGGAAGGGATCTAAGCAGGATCCCAGTGTCGGTGACTGCAAAATATTATATTTGTAGGGAAGACATGCAAACTCCATCCAACATCACCTGGAAGGGCCCTAAGCAGGAGCCAATGCCGGTTACTGTAAAATATTATATTTGTAGGGAAGACATACAAACAGCAGCATCACCTGGAAGGGATCTAAGGAGGATCCCGGTGCCAGTGATTATAAAACATTACATATGGTGCAAAGACAAATATAATCCAACATCACCTGGAAGGGATCTAAGCAGGACCCCAGTTCTGGTTATTGTAAAATATTATATATATATATATATATATATATATATATATATGGAAGACATAGAAATAGCAGCATCACCTGGAAGGGATCTTAGTAGGATCCCGGTGTCAGTGATTGTAAAATATTATAATTGTAGGGAAGACATGCAAACAGCAGCATCACCTGGAAGGGCCCTAAGCAGAAGCCCATTGCCGGTTATTGTAAAATATTATATTTTTCACCTGTCATCACCTGGAAGGGATCTATATTTATATTTGTTTTATTTTAAATACACTAGTGAAAACTCAAAATAACAATGTGCAATAAAAGGAAGAAACAAAAGAATGTGATTAATAAAATTAGAAGCACTTCTCTCAAACCATCATAAAAATCCACCCCAATGACATCAGATCACCATTCACACCTCTGGGATGTGATTGGTTCACAGACATTCCATAGGCCTGGGCCTACAAGCCCTGCCGTTATTCTTTAGATGACAGGTCCCCTTTAGCCCCCCATGTTCCTCCACTAAGCCCCGTTATATTCTAATATCGAGCACTACGACAACGAGCAATTTTTTTTGCAGCTCTTTTCCCTGATAAACAATCTGTAGACAAGATGTGTGCGCGCCAAACAAGATGGACTTGTGGGAGTTTCAATTAGTGAGCTGGATAATGAAGCCGTACACTTCCTGCAAAGCCCAACAGGCTCGGCGATAGGCATCTCGGATGTAAACGCTCGGTGCCAATCAGAAAATGCACTTGTGTTGAAGAAGGCTCTTGCCTAGGGGCACATTAAATTGTGTGTGTAGGAAAGGGGGTGGGGGGGGGGGGGTGGTTGGAGTCTTGCATACAGCCAGAATTTAATGCCATCATAGAATATAAACATTTCCTGACTTCTTTGATATGTCTATGTTACAGGAAGGACGAGCGAGGATTGAACCGTGACACCTTCCCTGTTATAAGACAGCTGTTCCCAAAACCAAATACAAAGGGGGTGTCCCATAATCCCGGATTTTTCTGGATAAAGTAAAGTGAGGAAGTGCAGAGCGAACCGTGGATTGTGTATACTGTATGTCTCAGAGTTTATCATTAAAGTTTTTTTAAAAAAATGGCGGTGCTCTGGTTTAATAAGGGGGGAACCTTTGGATATATAACATTTTATATATATATATATAAATAAATATAGTAGAAAAAAATATAGGAAATATAGATACATAAATAGGAAATATATATATATATATATATATATATATATATATATCCTATTTATATATCTATATTTTCTATATTTTTTTCTATTATATTTTTATTTTATTTTATATATATATATATATATATATATATATATATATATCGATATAGATATATATATCTATATATATATTATAAACAATATAAACACAGACACTGGGTCACATACACAGGTGTATATACCTTTATACACAAACGTGTTATGATCTACATATATATATATAGATATATATATATATATATATATATATATATATATATATATATATATATCTATATAGATATATATATCTATGTAGATCATAACAGGTTCGACCCAGTGTCTGTGTTTATATCACCTCTGTATGTGACCCAGTGTCTGTGTTTTTATTGTATATATATATATAAAATAATATATATATATATATATATATATATATATAAAAAATAAAGTTATATATAAAGTATATATATATTATATAAAGTATATATATACACATATATGTCGATCATAACAGGTTCGACCCAGTGTCTGTTTATATCACCTGTGTATGTGACCCAGGGTCTGTGTTTTTATTGTATATATATATATATATATATATATATATATATATATATATATATATATATATATATATATATATATAGACATATATATATATATATATATATATATAGAATAAAATAATATATAAAGTATATATGTATATATATATATATATATATATATATATATATAATAAATAAAATTATATATAAAGTATATATACATGTATATATATAAAGTATATATATATATATATATATATACACACACACACACACACACACAATATATATATATATATATATATATAGATATATATATATAAAAATAAAATAAAATTATATATAAAGTATATATATATATAAATATATAATATAGACACAGACACTAAGTCGCATACACAGGTGTATACACCTTTATACACGAACGTGTGATCGGTCTTGCATTTTGCATTAGTCTTATAAATAAACGGACTATACATGTATAATTGATACCTTCCCTTTGCCGCACTTTATAAAATCGTCAGGGCCCCGTCTCATTCTACTGACAGAAATGCATTAAGGCCCCCGGCTTGTGATGGCGTACAGCAATATACGGCGCCTTAACGAACGCTTCTTAATTATGATGTGTCTGTTGGTAAACGCCATACCTTCACTTTCCATCAGGAACATATTGCAGGTAGCTGCAAACGCTTAATTATCTTCCAGTTCACCCACTGATGGCATGCGCCTATGACAACAAACATCAAACCCTGTGGGGTGCCTGGTGGGGATGGAGGGGTGGGGGGGGGGGGGGGTTGGGTCAGCCCAGATACAAGACAGAGCTGGTGGCACTTGGGGGGTTAATATAAAACTCTCCCCCATACATAAAGTTGTCCCCCTTTTTCTTTTTTTTTTTTTTTCCACCCTTGAAAGTCCCTCATAAAATATTCACAGCGTGAGTGCTGTGATTTTAGCGGCGTGGTGTTTGCATCAATTTACTTCGGTGGAATCAAACTAGCCCACTGCGTGAATATATTTGCATGCGTTTGTGTAATCCTCAAATTATAGGCTTCGGGTCGTCTCTACGTCACCGCAAAAAATAAATAAATAAATAAATAAAAAAAACAGGGGATTGTTCAGGGCCTTCAAAAAGGTAGCAGCTGTATAACATTATTTTGGGAAGCAACGAAAAAAAAAAAAAATGACATTTTTGAATTATTACATTCAGAGGGGAGAAAAAAACTTATTAAAAAACAAAAAAAAACAAAAAAAAATGACATTTTTGAATTATTACATTCAGAGGGGAGAAAAAAAATTATTAAAAAACAAAAAAAAAAAGACATTTTTGAATTATTACATTCAGAGGGGAGAAAAAAAAACGTATTAAAAAACAAAAAATAAAAACAGGCAACAAGGACAAGCGATTCAAATACATTCGCGTTAAAGACGTATTTTCTCTCTGCGCCGAACCACCGCAATTATAATTAAAACCACAAGATCTAATTATGGGGCAGCTCCAGCGTTTTCCCAGCACCGAGCAGAGAAGACGTACGCTGCTCCACCATAGACCATCGAGGAGCATCAACATACTACATGCCTTACCTCCCCCCCCCCCCCCGAAAACCGAAACATTAATCATTAATCGTTCGCACAGCTTCCAAACTAGGAGAAGACAGACGCGCAATTTTAATTGGTAACCAGGTTAACGACTTCGCCGTCGCTTTGTAGATTTGTGTTTAAATTGAACCGAGGCTTCAGCACCATCACAAACTTTCTACCCCATTAGATTGTAAGCTCTTCTGAGCAGGGCCCTCTAAATCCTCTTGTATTTTATTGTATTGTCTATGTACTGTCTCCCTCTAATATTGTAAAGCTCTGCGTAAATTGCTGGCGCTATAGAAATCCTTAATAATAAGAATAATAATAATAATAATATCAAAAACACAAAAAAAATAAGAAATAAAAAAATGTAAGAATATTCGGACGGTCGGATGTTAGTAAATAATCAAATGTGAGCTCTCTATTTAAATACTGCACTATGCTGACAATACAGATTGATGGGAACACGCAGGGAGGCAGGCATTCACTGATGAGATATCTAAAAAAAAAAAATAAAAATTCACCCAAAAAAAAAAAAAATAATAAAATAACAAGTTTACAGATGGCAAGGGAGGGCAGAGCATGCCAAAGGCACAAATTCACAACAGAGGCATCCGGCTGTATACCTGGCGCGGCCTGTCCCATTATCCGGGGGGGGGGGGGGGGGGGAGGATAAGCCACCAAACCGTAAAACACAGCCTTTTGTTGTGCCATTAATGACACGGCCATGTTTCCTTTAGCCTGCTAATTAAAACCGTCTTGCGCAGGGGGGGCTTCTGAACCAAAGCAAGGAAGGGAAAAAAAAGTAAATACTGGTAAAGGCCACACTTCCCATTCCCACCACTGGAAATGCATCACCTAAGTTCAGTTGACCCCCCCAACCCTAAACTTTGAACATGAGATCAATCAACAGAGCACAGAGCGCCTTGGGTTCAAAAATTTATTTTTTTTTTTTTCCAATCGGGAAAATATATGTAGAAGTTTGAAAGTTACACCAGTATTACAACTTCAACTATTTCAGACCCAGAATTCCCCCTTTTTTTTTTTTTTTTATTTATTTATTTTTTTTTTTATTAATTGTAGGCCTAAATCTGGATACACACTATACAATCACCTTTAGATTTTTAGATTTAAAAAAAAAAAAAAAATGGCCCTACTGTGTGTATGTGAGTTAGGGACCTTAGATTGTAAGCTCCTTGAGGGCAGGGACTGATGTGAATGTACAATGTATATGTAAAGCGCTATATAAGTACCTGAAATAATAATAATAATAATAATTTACCAAAACCATATAATATGAGGTCAAACCTAAACACTCTCAGTTTATTTGCAATCAGGCCGGCCCTTGCACTACATAGCTGAAGGTAAATCTAAAGGGAATCTACCAACAAAAGTTGCATAGTGTGTATCCAGCTTTATGGGCCATAAACACTATACAATTGTCTTTAGATTTTTTTGATTTACCAAAACCATATAATATGAGGTCAAACCCTTTTAAATTTTTATGCAATCAGGCCGGCCCTTGCACTACATAGCTGAAGGTAAATCTAAAGGAAATCTACCAACAAAAGTTGTATAGTGTGTATCCAGCTTTATGGGCCATACACACTATACAATTGTCTTTAGATTTTTTTCCTTTAGATTTACCAAAACCATATAATATAAGGTCAAATCTAAACACTTTCAGTTTATTTGCAATCAGGCAGGCCCTATAGCTGAAGGTAAATCTAATGGGCCATACACACTATAAGATTTTCTGAAGACTTTTTCCTTTAGATTTACCAAAACCATATAATATGAGGTCAAACCCTTTTAAATTTTTATGCAATCAAGGTGGCCCTTGCACTACATAGCTGAAGGTAAATCTAAAGGAAATCTAACAACAAAAGTTGTATAGTGTGTATCCAGCTTTAGCCCCCGTTCCCCCCCATAGGGAAGCTGCGGACCCGTTCTGATAGGAGCGACACAAGTCGCTCCGACTCAGAAAAAGGGTCCGGAGCTTCTTTGGGGCGACCAGGAGGCGACCGCCATAGACTTCAATGTTACGAAGTCCGTGGCGGCCGCTCCGAGGTAGCGGCGCGCTGCTCGCACCGCGACCTCGGAGGTAGCGGTGCGAAGTAGCGTCGCCCCAGTGTGAATGGGGGCTTAGACATAGGAAGTTAAAAAAAAAATAAATAAATAAAATAAATAAATAAATAAACAAAATATAAATATAAATAATAATAATAAACAAAATATAAGTATAAATAATAATAATAAATAAAATATAAATAATAATAATAATAATAAATAAAATATAAATAATAATAATAATAAATAAAATATAAATAATAATAATAATAATAATAATAATAAATAAATAAAAGATGGAAGTGCTCTTTTTTTTTTTTTGCTAACTCTTCAAAAGCCAGCTTCTGGCGGAGACACAGACACACTACAGAAAGCAGGAGGAAAAAAAAAAAAAAATGACACTTACATAAAACAGCCAAACAAGACAATAATTGTGCGGTCTGGGCGAGGGAAACTAGAGGGCAGCGTTTTGCGTCAGTGTCTCTCCGGTTACCATGGTAAATGATTTATAGATACTGATCAAGAATAAAGAGATCAAACGCCGCCACATGACAGGTGATCAATCATGTGTCAAATCAAAGCTGGCAATCATCTGGAAGGACGATTTCTTTTTTTTTTTTTCCTGCTGGGTGCGGCTGTGGCGAGCATTAAAAAAAAAAAAATACACAACGTTACAAAATAAAAAAAAAAAATTCCTGGCAAACAACAAGGACATTTTATTATTTGTCCAGCAATTAAACCGGCTTAAAGGGAAACTCTTTAGGAGATTGGCTGAGTCGGCGGGGGGAGGCCGGCTGACTGCAGAAGTAACAGGAAGTATCAAATAGTAACATTTTATGTGATTTTTTGCTTCTCTTGATACATCAATGACAATCCCACATCAGAAAAAAAAAGAAACTGCAGCACCCCCCTGGTGGATGCGGGACCTCAGCAGGAGGCCACTCTATTACCACCCCCCCCCCCCATCCCAGACAAGGAGCAGAAAGTTGGAGCAGACTTGGGAGATGGGAAGAAAAGTTGGAGAGGAGACGCAGCAGATGGGCAGAGGCATGGAGAGTGTAAGAGATGATCAGGAACAGCTGAAGAGATATGGAGGGCAGAGGAAAAGGGGGGGTCATGAGAAAATTACATTTATAGAGGGGGGTGTTTAGGTAAAGGGGGGGGGGGGGTTGCGTTCTTACCTGCTGCCCGTTTTGGTGCCTGCTGCTTCCTCCTGGGCATGTCGCCTCGTCCTCTCCTTCCAAGCTCCCTTCTTCAATCCAGGTCAAAGCAAATAAGTAATGGAAAAAACAAGAGAGAAAACAGATTGCCTGGAGAGTGATGTGCAGAGTCTCCCCCCCTCTCCTCTCCTCTCTTCTCTCCCTCCTCTCCTCTCTTCAATGGATGTCCTCAGTTCTGCTGATCATCCGCAAGGGTGACAATAATCCTGGGACCCCCCCTCTCCCTGGTGTGCAAGGGGGGGAGGTGGTGGGTGGTGGTGGTGCTGGCGGTGGGAGAGAGGAGGGCAGGGGCACCACTGACTGCTCTTGTCAGATGCCAGGCTGGGAGTGAGATGGGCAGGGAGGAAAAGGCGTCTCTTCTATCACACACAGAGGCAGCCAACATCCATCTACTCTACAAACTGAACATTACCAAACTCCGCCTCCCGACCTGATGACAGCCAGTGATCCCTCGCTCCTCTCCACCTCCTGTCCTGTGCCTCCTCTCCACCTCCTGTCCTGTGCCTCCTCTCCATATACTATCCTTCTGCCTTTCCTCCTCCACCTCCTTGTCCTGAGTCTTCCTGTGCCTCCTGCTTCTCCCCCACCACTCATGACAGCCAAGTGATCCCCCCCCCCCCTTCTTCTTCTTCTCTCTACCTCCTTTTCCTTAACCTTTCTGTACCTCGTACCTCCTCCCCATAGCATGGAACCCCCCTCTTCCTTCCACCTCCTGTCCCGTACAACCTACCTTCTCCTTACAGCATGGAATCCCCTCTTCCTTCCACCTCCTTCCCTGTGCCTCCTACCTCCTCCCTGCAGCATGGAATCCCCCTCTTCCTTCAACCTACTGCCCTGTGCAAACTACCTCCTCCCCACAGCCAGGAATCCCCCCTCTTCCTTCCACCTCCTGCCCTGTACAACCTACCTTCTCCCCACAGCATGGAACCCCCTCTTCCTTCCACCTACTGCCCTGTGCCTCCAACCACCTCCCCACAGCCAGGAATCCCCCCTCTTCCTTCCACCTACTGCCCTGTGCAACCTACCTCCTCCCCACAGCCAGGAATCCCCCTCTTCCTTCCATCTACTGCCCTGTACCTCCTACCTTCTCCCCCACAGCATGGAACCCCCTCTTCCTTCCACCTATTGCACTGTACAACCTACCTCCTCCCCACAGTCAGGAACCCCCTCTTCCTTCCACCTATTGCACTGTACAACCTACCTCCTCCCCACAGTCAGGAATCCCCCTCTTCCTTCCACCTCCTGCCCTGTACAACCTACCTCCTCCCCTCAGCATGGAATCCCCCTCTTCCTTCCACCTACTGACCTGTACAACCTACCTCCGCCCCACAGCATGGAATTCCCCCTCTTCCTTCCACCTACTGCGCTGTACAACCTACCTCCTCCCCACAGCCAGGAACCCCCTCTTCCTTCCACCTATTGCACTGTACAACCTACCTCCTCCCCATAGTCAGGAATCCCCCTCTTCCTTCCACCTCCTGCCCTGTACAACCTACCTCCTCCCCTCAGCATGGAATCCCCCTCTCCCTTCCACCTACTGACCTGTACAACCTACCTCCGCCCCACAGCATGGAATTCCCCCTCTTCCTTCCACCTATTGCACTGTACAACCTACCTCCTCCCCACAGTCAGGAATCCCCCTCTTCCTTCCACCTACTGACCTGTACAACCTACCTCCGCCCCACAGCATGGAATTCCCCTCTTCCTTCCACCTCCTGCCCTGTACAACCTACCTCCTCCCGCCAGCATGGAATCCCCCTCTTCCTTCCACCTCCTACCCTGTACAACCTACCACCTCCCCACAGTCAGGAACCCCCTCTTCCTTCCACTTCCTGCCCTGTGCAACCTACCTCCTCCCCTCAGCATGGAATCCCCCCTCTTCCTTCCACCTCCTGCCCTGTACAACTTACCTCCTCCCCACAGCATTGAACCCCCCTCTTCCTTCCACCTACTGCCCTGTACAACCTACCTCCTCCCCCCAGCATGGAATCCCCCTCTTCCTTCCACCTCCTGCCCTGTACAACTTACCTCCTCCCCACAGCATTGAACCCCCCTCTTCCTTCCACCTCCTGCCCTGTACAACTTACCTCCTCCTCACAGCATGGAACCCCCCTCTTCCTTCCACCTCCTGCCCTGTACAACCTACCTCCTCCCCACAGCATGGAACCCCCCTCTTCCTTCCACCTCCTACCCTGTGCCCCCTACCTCCTCCCCACAGTCAGGAATCCCCCTCTTCCTTCCACCTACTGCCCTGTACAACCTACCTCCGCCCCACAGCATGGAATCCCCCTCTTACTTCCACCTACTGCCCTGTACAACCTACCTCCTCCCCACAGCCAGGAACCCCCTCTTCCTTCCACCTCCTGCCCTGTGCAACCTACCTCCTCCCCACAGCATGCAACCCCTCTCTTCCTTCCATCTACTGCCCTGTACAACCTTCCTCCTCCCCACAGCCAGGAACCCCCCTCTTCCTTCCACCTCCTGCCCTGTACAACCTACCTTCTCCCCACAGCCAGGAATCCCCCTCTTCCTTCCACCTACTGCCCTGTACAACCTACCTCCTCTCCACAGTCAGGAACCCCCCTCTTCTTTCAACCTCCTGCCCTGTACAACCTACCTCCTCCCCACAGCATAAAAACCCCCCTCTTCCTTCCACCTTACTGCCCTGTGCCTCCTACCTCCTCCCCACAGCCAGGAATCCCCCTCTTCTTTCCACCTCCTGCCCTGTACAACCTACCTCCTCCCCACAGTCAGGAATCCCCCTCTTCCTTCCACCTCCTGCCCTGTACAACCTACCTCCTCCCCACAGCCAGGAATCCCCCTCTTCCTTCCACCTCCTGCCCTGTACCTCCTACCTTCTCTCCCACAGCATGGAACCCCCCCCCTTTTCCTTCCACCTTCTGCCCTGTACAACCTACCTTCTCCCCACAGCCAGGAACCCCCCTCTTCCTTCCACCTACTGCCCTGTGCAACCTACCTCCTCCCCAAAGCCAGGAATCCCCCTCTTCCTTCCACCTACTGCCCTGTACAACCTACCATCTCCCTAACGCATGGAACCCCCCTCTTCCTTTCACCTCCTGCCCTGTACAACTTACCTTCTCACCACAGCCAGGAATCCCCCTCTTCCTTCCACCCCCTGCCCTGTACAACCTACCTCCTCCCCACAGTCAGGAATCCCCCTCTTCCTTCCACCTACTACCCTGTACAACCTACCTTCTCCCCATAGCATGGAACCCCCCTCTTTCTTCCACCTCCTGCCCTGTGCCTCCTACCTCCTCCCCACAGCATGAATCCCCCTCTTCCTTCCACCTCCTGCCCTGTACAACCTACTTCCTCCCCGCAGCCAGGAATCCCCCCTCTTCCTTCCACCTACTGCCCTGTACAACCTACCTCCTCCCCACAGCCAGGATCCCCCTCTTCCTTCCACCTCCTGCCCTGTGCCTCCTACCTCCTCCTCACAGCCAGGAATCCCCCTCTTCCTTCCACCTCCTGCCCTGTACAACCTACCTCCACCCCACAGCCAGAAACCCCCCTCTTCCTTCCACCTCCTGCCCTGTACAACCTACCTCCTCCCCACAGCCAGGAATCCCCCTCTTCCTTCCACTCCCTGCCCTGTACAACCTACCTCCTCCCCACAGTCAGGAACCCCCCTCTTCCTTCCACCTTACTGCCCTGTGCCTCCTACCTCCTCCCCACAGCATGAATCCCCCCTCTTCCTTCCACCTCCTGCCCTGTACAACCTACCTCCTCCCCACAGCATAAAAACCCCCCTCTTCCTTCCACCTTACTGCCCTGTGCCTCCTACCTCCTCCCCATAGCCAGGAATCCTCCTCTTCCTTCCACCTCCTGCCCTGTGCAACCTACCTCCTCCCCACAGCCAGGAATCCCCCTCTTCCTTCCACCTACTGCCCTGTACAACCTACCTCCTCCTCACAGCCAGGAATCCCCCTCTTCCTTCTAGGGTGCAACTAAAGATTATTTTCATAATTGATTAGTTGGCCGATTATTGCTCCGATTAATCGACTAATCAGATAAAAACCTAAAAAAAAATAAAAAAAGGTTGGTGTATAACTTAGTTAATATTCTTGAATATCTATATGCAGTGGTAAATATAAATATCCAGCTATATAGTTGGATATTTAATCCACTCTGAGACAGATATATGTATTATTAGAGGTATAAATGTGGTAAATATCAGACTCGGAGATCAATATTTTTAAAATTTGAAAAAACCTAAAACACTTTTTTGCAAATTTTCAGACCGGATTGGTATTGAATATTCATGACACACTCCCTTATTAATAAGCAGGTAGTTTGATACAAGCTCCCTGCGCCTGCTGTCACTTATGCTGGCCATACACAAACTACATTTTTTTAGAAAATTAAAAAAAAAAAAAAAAACATCTGATTTTACAACCATTAGTGGGGTCAATTCGGTGTTCGTTGTCAACCACAGTGACAGGAACATTCGAAGCAGCAGAATGGAAAACTTCTCGATCAAACAAATCTTCAAATAGTGGATGTGGTTTTTGCTCAGGAGTTAAATTCATTTTAAAATTTGAATGTTAAATGCAAGTGGGATTTTCAAACAACACTTTTCTATTCAACAAATATACAAATTATTTTTGTATAAATATAGATGCAAATATTTTTGTCCAAAAATCCAATACATGTATGGGCAGCAGAAGACATTTAGTAGCAGCAGCATGCTTTTTTTTTTTTTTTTTTAATCACCTGTCATGATGGGGTTAAAAAAAAAAAAAGCCCTTTATAGTAAAAAAAAACAGCAGATAATCGCTACTGTAATATAATTATAATTTCTACTGTGAAACAGTGAAAATATTTATATCTTGTATCATGTGTATGTATATAAAAAAAAATTGGCCCAGAAGTCAGATATGCAGGGTTCAGATGCTGATCTTCCCTGCACAGAACCCTTAAAGTGATTGTAAGCAAAGTATATAGCAAGGTAAAAAATAAAAACCTCTGCCTTTAGAATCACTTGGTTCCTTCTCTTGCCCAGGACTACATTTCCCATGAGGCATTGCGCCTCACACATTCACAAGTTCTCTGCCATCTACATACATGTATGGACGGTGTACTGAGCTGTATGTGCGTTGCACTGTATTTTCTGATAAGTAAATAAATAATGCATTCTGTATGCAGGACAACTAATCAGCTGACCGATTAATAGATTATGAAAATAGTTGACAACTATTTTCATCAGCGATTAGATGTCGATTAATCGATTCGTTGTTTCAGCCCTACGTTCCTTCCACCTCCTGCCTTGTACAACCTACCTCCTCCACACAGCATGAAATCCCCCTCTTCCTTCCACCTACTGCCCTGTGCCTCCTACCTCCTCCCCACAGCCAGGAATCCCCCCTCTTCCTTCCACCTCCTGCCCTGTACAACCTACCTCCTCCACACAGCATGAAATCCCCCTCTTCCTTCCACCTACTGCCCTGTGCCTCCTACCTCCTCCCCACAGCATGGAATCCCCCTCTTCCTTCCACCTACTGCCCTGTGCCTCCTACCTCCTCCCCACAGCATGGAATCCCCCTCTTCCTTCCACCTACTGCCCTGTGCCTCCTACCTCCCCCCCACAGCCAGGAATCCCCCCTCTTCCTTCCACCTACTGCCCTGTACAACCTACCTCCTCCCCAAAGCATGGAACCCCCCTCTTCCTTCCACCCCCTGCCCTGTACAACCTACCTCCTCCCCACAGCCAGGAACCCCCCTCTTCCTTCCACCTCCTGCCCTGTAGAACCTACCTCCTCCCCAAAGCATGGAACCCCCCTCTTCCTTCCACCTTACTGCTCTGTGCCTCCTACCTCCTCCCCACAGCATGAATCCCCCCTCTTCCTTCCACCCCCTGCCCTGTACAACCTACCTCCTCCCCACAGCCAGGAACCCCCCTCTTCCTTCCACCTCCTGCCCTGTACAACCTACCTCCTTCCCACAGTCAGCAATCCCCCTCTTCCTTCCACCTCCTACCCTGTACCTCCTACCTCCTCCCCACAGCATGAATCCCCCCTCTTCCTTCCACCTCCTGCCCTGTACAACCTACCTCCTCCCCACAGCATGAAACCCCCCTCTTCCTTCCACCTTACTGCCCTGTGCCTCCTACCTCCTCCCCATAGCCAGGAATCCCCCTTTTCCTTCCACCTCCTGCCCTGTACCTCCTACCTCCTTACCACAGCATGAATCCCCCCTCTTCCTTCCACCTTACTGCTCTGTGCCTCCTACCTCCTCCCCACAGCATGAATCCCCCCTCTTCCTTCCACCCCCTGCCCTGTACAACCTACCTCCTCCCCACAGCCAGGAACCCCCCTCTTCCTTCCACCTCCTGCCCTGTACAACCTACCTCCTTCCCACAGTCAGCAATCCCCCTCTTCCTTCCACCTCCTACCCTGTACCTCCTACCTCCTCCCCACAGCATGAATCCCCCCTCTTCCTTCCACCTCCTGCCCTGTACAACCTACCTCCTCCCCACAGCATGAAACCCCCCTCTTCCTTCCACCTTACTGCCCTGTGCCTCCTACCTCCTCCCCATAGCCAGGAATCCCCCTTTTCCTTCCACCTCCTGCCCTGTACCTCCTACCTCCTTACCACAGCATGAATCCCCCCTCTTCCTTCCACCTCCTGCCCTGTACAACCTACCTCCTCCCCACAGCATGAAATCACCCTCTTCCTTCCACCTACTGCCCTGTACAACCTACCTCCTCCCCACAGCCAGGAATCTCCCTCTTCCTTCCACCTACTGCCCTGTGCCTCCTACCTCCTCCCCATAGCCAGGAATCCCCCTTTTCCTTCCACCAACTACTGCCCTGTGCCCGCTCACCACTTACTGCCCTGTGCCTGCTCACCAACTACTGCCCTGTGCCTGTTCACCAACTACTGCCCTGTGCCTGCTCACCAACTACTGCCCTGTGCCTGCTCACCAACTACTGCCCTGTGCCTGCTGCTCTTTAACTAATGCCCTGTGGCTGCTCAAAAACTACTGTCCTGTGGCTGCTCAAAAACTACTGCCCTGTGCCTGCTGCTCTTTAACTAATGCCCTTTGCCTGCTTACCAACTACTGTTCTGTGCCTGCTGCTCTTCAACTACTGCCCTGTGCCTGCTCACCAACTACTGCCCTGTGCCTGCTCACCAACTAGTGACCTGTGCCTGCTCACCAACTACTACCCTGTGCCTGCTCACCAATTACTACCCTGTGCCTGCTCACCAACTACTGACCTGTGCCTGCTCACCAACTACTGCCCTGTGCCTGCTCACCAACTACTACCCTGTGCCTGCTCACCAACTACTGCCCTGTGCCTGCTCACCAACTACTGCCCTGTGCCTGCTCACCAACTTCTGCCCTGTGCCTGCTCACCAACTACTGCCCTGTGCCTGCTCACCAACTAATGCCCTATGCCTGCTCACCAACTAATGCCCTTTACCTGCTGCTTCTCAAATACTGCACTGTGCCTGCTGCTCTTCAACTACTGCCCTGTGCCTGCTGCTCTTCAACTACTGACCTGTGCCTGCTCACCAACTACTGCCCTGTCCTGCTGCTCTTCAACTACTGCCCTGTTCCTGCTCACAAACTACTGCCCTGTGCCTGCTCACAAACTACTGCCCTGTGCCTGCTGCTCTTCAACTACTGCCCTGTGCCTGCTCACAAACTACTGCCCTGTGCCTGCTCACAAACTACTGCCCTGTGCCTGCTCACCAACTACTGCCCTGTGCCTGCTCACCAACTACTGACCTGTGCCTGCTCACCAACTACTGACCTGCGCCTGCTCACCAACTACTGCCCTGTGCCTGCTCACCAACTTCTGCCCTGTGCCTGCTCACCAACTTCTGCCCTGTGCCTGCTCACCAACCACTGTCCTGTGCCTGATAACCAACCACTGTCCTGTGCCTGCTGCTCTTCAACGACTCCCCTGTGCCTGCTGCTCTTCAAAGACTCCCCTGTGCCTGCTGCTCTTCAAAGACTCCCCTGTGCCTGCTGCTCTTCAATGACTCCCCTGTGCCTGCTGTAATTCAACAACTCCCCTGTGCCTGCTGCTCTTCAACTAGTGCCCTGTGCCTGCTTATAAACTACTACCCTGTGCCTGCTCTTCAACTACTGCCCCTTGTCTGCTTATCAACTACTGCCCTGTGGCTGCTCTTGAACTACTGCCCTGTGGCAGTTCTTCACCTACTACCCCTATACATATTCTTCATCTACTACTCCCTCCATCTACTACCCTGTGCCTGCTCTCCAACTACTACCCTGTGCCTGCTCAACTACTCTACCCCATCCCTGCTCTCGAATTACTACCCCGTGCCTGATCTCCAATTGCTGTCCTGTGCCTGCTCTCCAATTATGATCCTGTGCCTGCTCTTCAATTACTACCCCATGCGTGCTCTCCAACTACTACCCCATCCCTGCTCTCCAACTACTACCTAGTGCCTGCCCTCTAACTACTATCCCATCCCTGCTCTCCAACTTCTACCCCATCCCTGTTCTCCAACTTCTACCCCATCCCTGATCTCCAACTACTACCCTGTGCCTGCTCTCCAACTAATACCCTGTGCCTTCCCTCCAACTACTACCCTGTGCCTTCCCTCCAACTACCCCATACCTGATCTCCAAAAACTACCCCCTGCCTGCTCTCTAACTATTACCCTGTGCATGCTTTCTAACTACTTCCCCGTGCCTGCTCTCCAACTTCTACCCCATCCCTTCTCTCCAATTACTACCCTGTGCCTGTTCTCCAACTACTACCCCGTGCCTGTTCTCCAACTACTACACCATGCCTGCTGTTCTTCAACTACTGCTCTGTGACTGCTCTTCAAGTACTACCCCACGCCTGCTCTCCAACTACTACCCTATGCCTGCTCTCCAACTACTACCCCATGCCTGCTCTCCAACTACTACCCCATGCCTGCTCTCTATCTACTATTCTGTGCCTGCTCTCCAACTACTACCCATTGCCTGCTCTCTATCTACTATTCTGTGCCTGCTCTCCAACTACTACCCTATGCCTGCTCTCCAACTACTACCCCATGCCTGCTCTCTATCTACTATTCTGTGCCTGCTCTCCAACTTCTACCCCATCCCTGCTCTCCAACTATGGTACTACCCTGTGCCTGCTCTCAAACTTGTATCCCATGACTGCTCTCCAACTACTACTCCATGCCTGCTGTTCTTCAAATACTGCCCTGTGACTGCTCTTCAAATACTACCCCATCCCTGCTCTCTAATTACTACCCTGTGCCTGCTCTTCAACTACTATCCCGTGCCTGCTCTTCAACTACTATCCCGTGCCTTCTCTACAACTGCTACGCTGTGACTGCTCTCCAACTGCTGCCTGCTCTACCATTACTTTACAAATACTACCCCATCCCTGCTCTCTAACTACTAAACTGTGCCTGCTCTCCAACTACTACCCCGTGCCTACTCTTTAACTATTACCCCATCCCTGCTCTCTAACTACCAGGGCCGGTGCTTCCACTAGGCAAACTAGGCAGCCGCCTAGGGCGCATTGCCACCTAGGGGCGCAGCCAGGAGTCGGCACTCTCTCTCAATCATGAATGATTATTGTGAGCTGAGGGGAGAGGTGGCGGTAGGGGAGGAAGAAGGGACAGAGAAAGATGCCAGGTGTCTTGGGCAGTGGCGGAACTATCAGGCCCTGGCTTTCCACCACTGTTGGAGGGGCCCCAAGAGGCAGGAATGGAGCCCACCAGAGTGCTGCCTGCATGATGATCTTCTTCAGCTGGAGCTGAACGGCCTTAACCCCAGGCAGGAAGTAACTCTCTGCACTGAGCTGGTAGGCAGCCATTCATTTCCCTGGGTTGGTATTAAGCAGGGAGCTCGGCACTGGAGGGCAGAAACTTTACTGGGGCAGAAGCGACGAGACACCGGAATGGTCTGAGGATGTTGGTGATGAAGGACATGCAGACTCTACTCCGTGCCTGCTCTCCAACTACTACCCTGTGCCTGCTCTCTAACTACTACCCTATCCGTGCTCTCTAACTACTACCCCGTGTCTGCTCTCCAACTTTACCCAATCCCTGCTTGCAAACTACCGCCCTGTGCCTGCCCTCCAACCACTACCATGTGCCTGCCCTCCAACTCTCCCATGCCTGCCCTCAAACTACCCCCTACCTGCTCTCAAACTACTATCCTGTGCATGCTTTCTAACTACTACCCTGTGCCTGCTCTCCAACAGATACCCCCTGCCTGCTCTCCAACATCTACGCCATCCCTGCTCTCTAATTACTAACCGGTGCCTGCTCTCCAACTACTACCCTGTGCCTGCTCTCTAACTACTACCCCCTGCCTGCCCTCTAACTACTACCCCGTGCCTGCTCTCCAACTTCTACCCCGTGCCTGCTCTCCAACTTCTACCCTGTGCCTGCTCTCCAACTACTACTCTGTGCCTGCTCTCCAACTACCCCATACCTGATCTCCAAAAACTACCCCCTACCTGCTCTCTAACTACTACCCTGTGCATGCTTTCTAACTACTTCCCCGTGCCTGCTCTGCAACTTATACCCCATCTCTGCTCTCTAACTACTACCCTGTGCCTGCTCTCCAACAACAACCCCCTGCCTGCTCTCACACTTCTACCCCATCCCTGCTCTCTAAATACGGTACTACCCTGTGCCTGCTCTCAAATTTATATCCCATGACTGCTCTCCAACTACTACCTCATGTTTGCTGTTCTTTCACTACTGCCCTGTGACTGCTCTCCAATTACTACCCTGTGCCTGTTCTCCAACTACTACCCCTTGGCTGTTCTCCAACTACTACCCCTTGGCTGTTCTCCAACTACTACCCCTTGGCTGTTCTCCAATTACTACCCTGTGCCTGTTCTCCAACTACTACCCTGTGCCTGTTCTCCAACTACTACCCCATGCCTGCTGTTCTTCAAATACTGCCCTGTGACTTCTCTTCAACTACTACCCCATGCCTGCTCTCCAACTACTACCCCATCCCTGCTCTCTACTTACTACTCTGTGCCAGCTCTCCAACTACTATCCTGTGCCTGCTCTTCAACTTCTACCCTGTGACTGCTCTCCAACTGCTGCCTGCTCTACAATTACTTTCCAAATACTACCCCATCCCTACTTTCTAAATACTAAACTGTGCCTGCTCTCTAACTACTACCCTATCCCTGCTCTCTAACTACTACCCTGTGCCTGCTCTCCAACTTTACCCAATCCCTGCTCGCAAACTACCGCCCGGTGCTTGCTCTCCAACAACTACCCCCTGCCTGTTCTCTAACTTCTAACCTGTGCCTGCCCTCCAACTATCCCATGCCTGCTCTCAAACTACCCCCTACCTGCTCTCAAACTACTATCCTGTGCATGCTTTCTAACTACTACCCTGTGCCTGCTGTCCAACAGATACCCCCTGCCTGTTCTCCAACATCTACCCCATCCCTGTTCTGTAATTACTAACCTGTGCCTGCTCTCCAACTACTACCCTGTGCCTGCTCTCCAACTACTACTCCTTCCCTGCTCTCTAACTACTACCCTGTGCCTGCTATCCAACTTCTACCCCATCCCTGCTCTCTAACTACGGTACTACCCTGTGCCTGCTCTCCGACTAGTACCCCGTGCCTGCTCTCCAACTACTACTCCTTCCCTGCTCTCTAACTACTACCCAGTGCCTGCTATCCAACTTCTACCCCATCCTTGCTCTCTAACTACGGTACTACCCTGTGCCTGCTCTCTATTTACTACCCTGTGCCTGCTCTCTAACTACTACCCTGTGCCTGCTCTCCAACCTCTACCCCATCCCTGCTCTCTAACTACGGTACTACCCTGTGCCTGCTCTCCAACTACTATCCCGTGCCTGCTCTCCAACTTCTACCACATCCCTGCTCTCTAAATACAGTACTACCCTGTGCCTCCTCTCAAACTTGTATCCCATGACTGCTCTCCAACTACTACCCTGTGCCTGCTCTCCAACTACTACCCCATCCCTGCTCTCTAACTACTACCCTGTGCCTGCTCTATAACTACTACCCTGTGCCTGATCTCCAACTACTACCCTGTGGCTGCTCTCCAACTACTACCCCATGCCTGCTGTTCTCCAACTACTACCCTAGTCCTGCTCTGCAACTACTACTCTGTGCCTCCTCTCTCTAACCACTACTCCCTGGCTACTCTCCAACTACTAGACTGTGCCTCTCCTCTAACTACTTCCTCGTGCCTGCTCTCCAACTACTACCCCATGCCTCCTCTCCAACTTATACACCATGCCTTCTCTCCAACTACTACCCCGCCCACTCTATAACTACTATCCCCTGCCTCTTCCTTTACAACTACCATCCATGCAGAAGGCCTCGCTATTCCTTGCCCAGCATAACACCCCATGACAGCTACACAGCGTCCCCCTGCTGCCTCCTGCCTGCACAGGATGTCCCCCCACTGGTAGCGTACCACCCTATGTCTCATTGCAGCTCTGTGCTCTCCACCTCACCCCAGGGTAAAAGAGGGCACACTCAGTATGTAACCCTTACCTGTCATGCTGCACCAGGCTTGCAATGTCCCACCGCAGAGTGCTCCTTTATGTAGGTCAGCTCAGGTCCGGCTCTGTACAGAAGGGGATTCCCCTGGAGAGGAAGACGTTACATTGTTACAGCCTGGGAAGCAGGGTCCTGGCTGCTTTCCAACAAACCTTTACAGAGATGCCTGATAAGGCTCATAATCTGTTACATACTGATACAAAATGATACATACACGTTTACTAAAGATACAAAATAATACACACAGATACACACTCATTTACACTATATTGTCAAAAGTATTGTGACGCCTGCCTTTACACACACATGAACTTTAATGGCCTCCCAGTCTTAGTCTGTAGGGTTCAATATTGAGTTGGCCCACCCTTTGCAGCTATAACAGCTTCAACTCTTCTGGGAAGGCTGTCCACAAGGTTTAGGAGCGTCTATGGGAATGTTTGACCATTCTTCCAGAAGAGCGTTTGTGAGGCCAGGCACTGATGTTGGAGGAGAAGGCCTGGCTCACAGTCTCTGCTCACAGGTCAAGACTGTGCAGGCCAGTCAAGTTCCTCCACCCCAAACATCGCCCATCCATGTCTTTATGGACCTTGCTTTGTGCACTGGTCCAAATCATTTGGTGGAGGGGGTATTATGGTGTGGGGTTGTTTTTGAGGTGTTGGCCCCCTAGTTCCAGTGAAGGAAACCCTGAAAGCGGAGTTCCACCCGTTTTGGTGTTAATTAAAAGTCAGCAGCTACAAAAAGTGTAGCTGCTGACTTTTAATAAACACACACTCACCTGTGCGGCCGATGGGAGCCCCGGTTCTCACCCTCTTCTCCTCACGGCGCCGGCATCACTAATGTGGGCACCCAGCTGTGACAGTTTGTGGCTTTACAGCCAGGCACGCACTGCGTATGCACGAGTCGCGCTGCGCATCATGAATGGACGGGCAATCTTCTGGGACCTGTGACGTGTCCCAGAAGATTGCAGGGTGGGAGGGGGAGAGGAGAACTTCCGCTCGAGCCGAGTGGAAGTGGGAGCGGGTAACTGTCAAATCTAGGTATCCGCTCCCCCCCCCCCCCCAAAAAAAAAATGACATGCCAAATGTGGCATGTCGGGGGGTCAGTAAGTGTTCCAAAAGTGGAACATCCGCTTTAAGGTGTCAGCACACCAAGACATTTTGGACAATTTCATGCTCCCAACTTTGTGGGAACAGTTTGGGGATGGCCCCTTCCTGTTCCAACATGACTGCTCACCAGTGCATAAAGCAAGGTCCATAAAGACATGGATGAGCGAGTTTGGGGTGGAGGAACTTGACCGGCCTGACCCCAACCCGATAGAAAACCCTTGGGATGAATTAGAGCAGAGACTGTGAGTCAGGCCTTCTCATCCAACATCAGTGCCTGACCTCACAAAAGCGCTTCTGGAAGAATGGTCAAACATTCCCAAAGACACACTCCTAAACCTTGTGGACAGCCTTCCCAGAAGAGTTGAAGCTGTTATAGTTGCAAAGGGGGGGGGGGGGGGGGGGCCAACTCAATATTGAACCCTACAGACTAAGACTGGGATGCCATTAACCACTTCTGGACCGGAAGATTTTCGGTCGTGCGACGCTGTACCCAAATAAAATTGATGTCCTTTTTTCCCCACAAACAGAGCTTTCTTTTGGTGGTATTTGATCACCTGTGCGTTTTTTTATTTTTTGCGCTATAAACAAAAAAAGAGCAACAATTTTGAAAACAAAATATATATATATATTTTTTTTTACTTTCTGCTATATAACATTCCCAAAAAAAAAATTATAAATCTGAATTTTTCATAATTTTAGGCCAATTTGTATTCTGCTACATATTTTTGGTATAAAAAAAATCCCAATAAGTGTATATTGATTGGTTTGCGCAAAAGTTATTGCGTCTACAAACTAGGGGAAAGATTTATGTCATTTTTTTTTTTTTTACTAATGGCGGCGATCAGCGATTTTTAGCGGGACTGCGACATTGCGGCGGACAGATCGGACCCCTAACTGACATTTTTAACACATTTGGGGGGGACCAGTGACATTACTACAGTAATCAGTGCTTAAAATATGCACTGTTACTTTACTAATGACACTGGCAGGGAAGGGGTTAACCCAGGGGCGATCAAAGTGCTAAATGTGAGCCTAGGGGGGTGCTTTCTAACTGTGAGGGGGATGGGCTTATGGAATCAACACAGGGACCTGTGTTCCTAAATAGGAGGAAGACAGGAGCCCTGTGTTGATTGCTGAGAGAACAACGATCTGCCGTGTTTACAACGGCAGACTGCCGTTCTGTCTTCCCGGGAAGCGAACGCAGGTCCCCGACCCCGCAGATCAGCTTCCCCTCTCGCAAATCGCCGCACGCTCGCTCCCGTGGAGTGACGTATATGTACAGTGATTCGCGTAGCCGAGCCAACCTGCGGCGGGCGGTCGGCTGGCCGGCACGTGGTTAAAGTTCATACGTGTGTAAAAGCAGACGTCCCAATACTTTTGGTAATATCTATTGCCTACACATATTGCAAAGGCATGCTCATTTAGACATGCCAAAACACATAGTACCATCTGGTGTGGTGTGGCATGCTTTGCCCATTTTGCACCCTCTACAGCTGAAGCGTCCAAAGGGCTGCCTACCCCTCAGCCCGGCCCTGTGTTGGTGGTACTAAGTGTCCAGGTGTGGTCACCTTGCAGCACTTACTTTGCACTAAGAAAAAAATTGGTAATGATTAAAGTCCAGCTACCCAAAAATAACGTGTGATTGGTTGTTTTGGGTAGCTGGACTTTAATCATTACCAATTTTTTTCTTAGTGCAAAGTAAGTGCTGCAAGGTGACCACACCTGGACACTTAGTACCACCAACACAGGACCGGGCTGAGGGGTAGGCAGCCCTTTGGACGCTTCAGCTGTAGAGGGTGCAAAATGGGCAAAGCATGCCACAACACACCAGATGGTACTGCAGTACTATGCGTTTTGGCACGCCTAAATGAGCATGCATTTGCAAGATGTGTAGGGGTGCCGTTAACAGTTAATGGCACTGCCATGTGTATGCAAAGGGCAGCTTGTTTTGGGTGTTTTGTGTGCGTTGGTGTGAAGAAAGCCAATTGTTAATGGCACCCCAATGTGTGTTTTTGCACATGCCACAAAGCGTGGTGCTGCAGCACCATGCCAATTGGTGCAGCGCATTTTTGGAACAAGTTTCCGGGAATTCTTACTGCTTTTCTGCTGTGTAGAGAAGCCCATTGAAATTAATGGAATGCCCTGCATACGACGCTCAGGAACGCACTGAAGACGGCACCCCAATGTGCGCTTTTGCACATGCCACACAGCGTGGTGCTGCAGCACCATGCCAATTGGTGCAGCGCATTTTTGGAACAAGTTTCCGGGAATTCTTACTGCTTTTCTGCTGTGTAGAGAAGCCCATTGAAATTAATGGAATGCCCTGCATACGACGCTCAGGAACGCACTGAAGACGGCACCCCAATGTGCGCTTTTGCACATGCCACACAGCGTGGTGCTGCAGCACCATGCCAATTGGTGCAGCGCATTTTTGGAACACGTTTCCGGGAATTCTTACTGCTTTTCTGCTGCGTAGAGAAGCCCATTGAAATTAATGGAATGCCCTGCATACGACGCTCAGGAACGCACTGAAGACGGCACCCCAATGTGCGCTTTTGCACATGCCACACAGCGTGGTGCTGCAGCACCATGCCAATTGGTGCAGCGCATTTTTGGAACACGTTTCCGGGAATTCTTACTGCTTTTCTGCTGCGTAGAGAAGCCCATTGAAATTAATGGAATGCCCTGCATACGACGCACAGAAACGCACTGAAGACGCCCCCCCCCCCCCCCCCCAATGTGCGCTTTTGCACATGCCACACAGCGTGGTGCTGCAGCACCATGCCAATTGATGCAGCATATTTTTGGAACAAGCATCCGGGAATTCTTACTGCTTTTCTGCTGCGTAGAGAAGCCCATTGAAATTAATGGAATGCCCTGCATACGACACACAGAAACGCACTGAAGACGCCCCCCCAATGTGCGCTTTTGCACATGCCACACAGCGTGGTGCTGCAGCACCATGCCAATCGGTGCAGCACATTTTTGGAACAAGGTTCCCGGAATTCTTACTGCTTTTCTGCTGCGTAGAGAAGCCCATTGAAATGATAGGACTGCCCTGCACACGACACGCAGGAACGCACTGAAGATACGCGCTTGCACTTGATCACTCCTGTAGGTGTGAATAAAGCCTTATAAAATCTCCCCGTATGTCTGACATTCAAAGACATTAGGGCTCAATCGCCTGCCTGTATTCATCATAGTATTGGGCAGCCTATATAAACATGGCGGACGAATGTTGCAGGGGGCCAATGCTGAAAACATAGATGAGGGTACAGGGTGAGGTGGCGATCTGCAGCAAAAGATTAGCATGGGTGTCCGCAGGCAGTAACAGGATTGGCCAGCTCACAACAGAAAGTGTGTCTGGGGGCTCCCGGGGGAATGTGACACCAATCAAAATTCAAACCAATCTGGATAATGGCAGTTCCCTTGTGCTGGTAGCAATGATCTGACTTTATAAATCAGGTGGAGGATTCACAGGGGACCTAACAAAGGACACTTTATAAATGCACCTCTGGGAGATGAGAAATTACAATCCAGTATTGTATTTACCTATACAGGTAAATTATACACAGAGTACACAATGCCACCATCATAGAAATGACAGTTATTCTTCCCTTGTTCTCTATTCAGAGGGGATTTCCAGCATGGCCCTCCCCCTCCTATAAAAGAGAGTAATTATACGTGTATGCCCAGTAATCACGGCCCTGCTGGGTGTCATTCTTCTAGCTGGATTACACACCTCTTTCATCAGCTCCTACCATCCTGGTTATGTGACCTGCCACGGTCTCAGGACATGATGGGAGATGTAGTCCCCATTGACCACAGGGCCTCCTGGCTTATGGGGTGCAGTATGTAGGACTAATCATCTCACCAGTCCTAATCAGTCAGAAATCTGAGCTTTTCTATGGTAATGGTGTGTAGAGTAAGGGGGGCATGTATGACTTCATCCGATCTTATCTTGTCTATGGAGATGGTGAGTAGAAGACATGGACCATGTGTGACCATGACTTTACCAGATCTTATCCTGTCTATGAAGAGGGTGAGTAGAGTACAGGGGTATGTGTGACCATGACTTCACCAGATCTAATCCTGTCTATGGAGATGGTGTGTAGAGTACAGGGACCATGTGTGATCTAATCCTGTCTATGGAGATGGTGTGTAGAGGACAGAGACCATGTGTGACCATGATTTTGCCAGATCTTATCCTGTCTATGGAGAGTGTCAGTGGAGGACAGGGACCCTGTGTGACCATGACGACCCCAGATCTTATCCTGTCTATGGAGAGGGTCAGTGGAGGACAGGGACCCTGTGTGACCATGACGACCCCAGATCTTATCCTGTCTATGGAGAGGGTCAGTGGAGGACAGGGACCCTGTGTGACCATGACGACCCCAGATCTTATCCTGTTTATGGAGATGGTGTGTAGAGGATAGGGGTATGTGTGACCATGACGTCACCAGATCTTATTCTGTCTATGGATATGGTCTGTAGAGTACAGGGACCATGTGTGACCATGACGACCCCAGATCTTATCCTGTCTATGGAGAGTGTCAGTGGAGGACAGGGACCCTGTGTGACCATGACAACCCCAGATCTTATCCTATCTATGGAGAGGTTGAGTAGAGTACAGGGGTATGTGTGACCATGACTTCACCAGATCTAATCCTGTCTATGGAGATGGTGAGTAGAGGACATGGACCCTGTGTGACCATGACTTTACCTGATCTTATTTTGTCTATGAAGAGGGTGAGTAGAATACAGGGGTATGTGTGACCATGACGTCACCAGATCCTATTCTGTCTATGGATATGGTCTGTAGAGTACAGGGACCATGTGTGATCTAATCCTGTCTATGGAGATGGTGTGTAGAGGACAGGGACCATGTGTGACCATGACTTCGCCAGATCTTATTCTGTCTATGGAGAGGGTGAGTGGGGGACAGGGACCATGTGTGACCATGACTTTACCAGATCTAATTCTATTTATGGAGATGGTGTGAAGAGGACAGGGACCATGTGTGACCATGACTTCGCCAGATCTTATTCTGTCTATGGAGAGGGTGAGTGGGGGACAGGGACCATGTGTGACCATGACTTTACCAGATCTAATTCTATTTATGGAGATGGTGTGTAGAGGACAGGGACCATGTGTGACCATCACTTCACCAGATCTAATCCTGTCTATGGAGAGAGTAAGTAGAGTACAGGGGTATGTGTTACCGTGACTTTGCCAGATCTTATTCTGTCTATGGAGAGGGTGAGTGGGGGACAGGGACCATGTGTGACCATGAAGACCCCAGATCTTATCCTGTTTATGGAGATGGTGTGTAGAGGACAGGGACCATGTGTGACCATGAAGACCCCAGATCTTATCCTGTTTATGGATATGGTCTGTAGAGTACAGGGACCATGTGTGACCATCACTTTACCAGATCTTATCCTGTCTATGGAGAGGGTGAGTAGAGTACAGGGGTATGTGTGACCATGGCTTCGCCAGATCTTATTCTGTCTATGGATATGGTCTGTAGAGTACAGGGGTATGTGTGACCATCACTTTACCAGATCTTATCCTGTCGGTAGTGAAGGTGTGTAGAGTACAGACGGCATGTGTAACACTGACTTCACCAGAACTTATCCTGTCAATGGAGAGGGTGAGTTGAGTACAGGGGGCATGTGTGACCATGACTTCAACAGATCTTATTCGGTCTATGGGGATCCTGTCTATAAGGGAGACTGCGGAGCAGAAATCACATTAACAAGATCCCAAAGGGATACCAAACCTCAAGATGTTGACTGACTCTGTGAGCATTTGGCCGTTTCCTGCACTTCCTTAAAGTGCTGGTGACCAACTCTAATGTAAAGCCAGAGAAGGCGCCATATAACGAGTCTCTTCAGTCCCTTCTCCCCCACACAGTGCTGACCCAGATCCAGGAAATTATATGAAAACTTTAACTTAACTGGCTATGTTGGCACTAAGCATTGTGGGGATAGAGTCTGGGTTTTCTGTGTGACTTTTATGGGGCTCTTCATTGGCGAGATGGCCAAATTTAGGCACACTGAGACACCTTTTATTGTGGTTTGATGAGACTATTGGCTCAGTTCACAAAGCTTCAACACATGGATAAGGATCTTGATTTTCACCACGTGACTACCATTTACAGAAGTAAACGGACTCTGCTAAAGCCAAGATATGAACCTTTATCCATGTGTTTTATGAATGAAGACTACCAATGTATCTCTCTTTCTCTTTCCCTCTCTCCTCTATCTCTCTGCCATCTCTCTATCTCTCTCCCCTCTCTCCCCCACCCCATCTCTCTCCCATCCTCTTTCCCTCCCCCCCTCCTTCTCACTCCCCTCTCTCTTTCCTTTCTCCCCCCCCTCTCTCTCCCATCTCCCCCATCTCTCTCCCATCCTCTTTCCCTCTTCCCCCCTCCTTATCGCTCCCCTCTCTTTCCTTTCACCCTCCTCTCTCTCCCATCTCCCCCCTCTCTCTATCCCTCTCTCTTTCCCCCTCCCCCCTCTCTCTCCCACCCCCCCCCTCTCTATCCCTCTCTCTTTCCCCCTCCCCCCTCTCTCTCCCATCTCCCCCCCTCTCTCACTCCCCCTCTCGCTCTCCCCTCCTCTCTCTCCCACCTCTCGCTCACCCCCTCCCTTTCTACCTCCCTCTTTCCTCTCTCCCACCTCTCGCTCACCCCCTCCCTTTCTCCCTCCCTCTTTCCTCTCTCCCACCCCCCCCTCTCTCAATCCCCCTCTCGCTCTCCCCTCCTCTCTCTCCCACCTCTCGCTCACCCCCTCCCTTTCTCCCTCCCTCTTTCCTCTCTCCCACCTCTCGCTCACCCCCTCCCTTTCTCCCTCCCTCTTTCCCCCCTCTCTCTCACTCCCCCCGCTCTCCCTCTCCCCCCCCCCCACCCTCTCTCTCTCACCCCCCTCTCTCACACTATATATATATATATATATATATATATATATATATATATATATATATATATATATATAATCTCCTATTGTATTAGTATGTGTGCTCTGGCTGTAGTCCTGGTCACCCCCCTACACAACATATGCTCATACAGATATAAATCAGTGAGTGTTGGTTTCCCGTTAGAGAGGAAGTAGTGTGTTGTGTTGTGATATTCCGGTAATGATGACTGCTGAGATAAAGAATACATGGTAACATATGGCAGGTGTGCTGTATGCAGTGTCACATATGGAGCCGACCTCCTAAATACATAAGGAAGAGACAGGATACCAGTCCAGCTCTGCACACCACCACTAAGGAAGTACGGGGCTGTGGAGGGAACAAACATCCACATTTATCAAAGTGTCTCCGAGAAGATCTGTGATCCCTTCAGTGAGAATGGCGTTCCTTCTATACGGAGGAGGTGATTGGTTACAGACAGTTACTGAGAAATCAGCACGGGCCCCTGCTGGGAAATAAAGTGCTGGCGCCAACCAAAACTGAAACTTTCAGTGGTGGGTCGTTTCAGAAAAGCAGAATTATTATTTTTTATTTGACTTTCCACCGCTCGATGTCCCCCCCCCCCCCATAATTCCTAAGACAGTACTAATCGCCATTACAATGGGCTGAATGATTCTTCATGATAATTGCTACAAGGAAGTGAAACATTGCTTACGGCCTTGTGTGAGGAGCAGTGGCACAATCTACTAGTCACATCAATCTCTGTACCAGATGAGCTTGCACTCTAATGTCCCCCCACAGTCACACACTATTATTATTATACATTTATATAGCTCTGACGTAAACCACAGTGCTGTACAGAGAACACTGAGCCAGTCACATCAGTCTATGCACCATAGGAGCTTACACTCTAATGTCCCCCCACAGTCACACACTATTACTATTATACATTTATATAGCTCTGACATATACCGCAGTGCTGTACAGAGATCACTGAGCCAGTCACATCAGTCTCTGTACCAGAGGAGCTTACACTCTAATGTCCCCCCACAGTCACACACTATTACTATTATACATTTATATAGCTCTGACATATACCGCAGTGCTGTACAGAGATCACTGAGCCAGTCACATCAGTCTATGCACCATAGGAGCTTACACTCTAATGTCCCCCCACAGTCACACACTATTACTATTATACATTTATATAGCTCTGACATATACCGCAGTGCTGTACAGAGAGCACTGAGCCAGTCACATCAGTCTCTGTACCAGAGGGGCTTACACTCTAATGTCCCCCCACAGTCACACACTATTACTATTATACATTTATATAGCTCTGACATATACCGCAGTGCTGTACAGAGAGCACTGAGCCAGTCACATCAGTCTCTGTACCAGAGGGGCTTACATTCTAATGTCCCCCCACAGTCACACACTATTATAATTATACATTTATATAGCTCTGACATATACCGCAGTGCTGTACAGAGAGCACTGAGCCAGTCACATCAGTCTATGCACCATAGGAGCTTACACTCTAATGTCCCCCCACAGTCACACACTATTATTATTATACATTTATATAGCTCTGACATATACCGCAGTGCTGTACAGAGAACACTGAGCCAGTCACATCACTCTCTGAACCAGAGGAGCTTACACTCTAATGTCCCCCACAGTCACACACTATTATTATATATTTATATAGCTCTGACATATACCGCAGTGCTGTACAGAGATCACTGAGCCAATCACATCAGTCTCTGTACCAGAGGAGCTTACACTCTAATGTCCCCCCACAGTCACACATTATTATTATTATACATTTATATAGCTCTGACATATACCGCAGTGCTGTACAGAGAACACTGAGCCAGTCACATCAGTCTCTGTACCAGAGGAGCTTACACTCTAATGTCCACACCGCAGTCATGCATACACATTCCTGACCTATAATAAACAGTTATACAATGCCAATTATATATTATGCACCTACTAATTATTTTAGAGCCGGGTGACACCCCTAATTAAAGTGAATTCCCAGACACTTGATAAACACATGTGCCTCCTGTGTATACAGCTATGGACAAAGAAGAATGATCAGATGAAATTTAATTAGTTAGAAATTCCCTCATTGCCATGAACATTAACTTGAACCCATAAAAAACATTTCCACTTCATTTGTGAAGAAGGCTTCAGGGGGGGCCCAAGAAAGTCCAGCAAGCTCCAGGACCGTCTCATACAGTTGATTCAGCGGATCGGGGCACCACCAGGGCAGAGCTTGCTCAGGAATGGCAGCAGGCAGATGTGAGTCCATCGGCACACACAGTGAGGAGAAGACTTTTGGAGGGTGGCCTGGTGTCAAGAAGAGCAGCAAAGAAGCCACTTCTCTCCAGGAAAAACATCAGGGACAGAGTGATATTCTGCCAAAGGTACAGGGATTGGACTGCTGAGGACTGGGGGAAAGTCATTTTCTCTGATGAATCTCCTTTCCGATTGTTTGGGGCATCCGGAAAAAACCTTGTCCAGAGAAGAAAAGGAGAGCGCTTCCATCAGTCCTGTGTTATGCCAACAGTAAAGCATCCTGAGACCATTCATGTGTTGGGTTGCTTCTCAGCCAAGGGAGTGGGCTCACTCACAATTTTGCCTAAGAACACCGCCATGAGTGGTACAAAAACATCCTCCGAAAGCAACTTCTCCCAACCATCCAAGAACAGTTTGGTGATGGACAATGCCTTTTCCAGCATGATGAAGCACCGTGCCATAAGGCAAAAGTGATAACTAAGTGGCTTGGGGAACAAAACATCGACATCTTGGGTCCATGGCCAGGAAACTCCCCAGACCTTAATCCCATTGAGATTCATGTGTGGGGTTGCTTCTCAGCCAAAGGAGTGGGCTCACTCACATATTTGCCTAAGAACACAACCATGAGTAAAGAATGGTACTAAAACATCTGAGAGCAACTTCTCCCAACCATCCAAGAACGGTTTGGTGAGGAACAATGCCTTTTCCAGCATGATGGAGCTCCTTGCCATAAGGCAAAAGTGATAACTAAGTGGCTTGGGGAACAAAACATCGAAATGTTGGGTCCATGGCCAGGAAACTCCCCAGACCTTAATTCCATTGAGAACTTGTAGTCAATCCTCAAGAGTCGGTGAACAAAAAAACCCCACAAATTCTGACAAACTCCAAGCATTGATATTGTAGGAATAGGGGGGCGGCCATCAGTCAGGATGTGGTCCAGAAGTTGATGGACAGCATGCCAGGGCAAATTGCAGAGGTCTTGAAAAAGAAGGGGCAACACTGCAAATTATAGATCAATCAATATAGTTTTTTTATTGCCGATACCGATATTTTGGTCAATGCATATCGGTATCGGCCAATATTGGCAGATATTTTCATACATTAAAATTGTATTCTTTTACAGGTACTCTCGTGGAGGGATCTGGGGGTCTAAAAGACTTAAACCCCCTCCTCTGCACTTAAAAGCATTCAAAACGCCAAGTTTGGCTGCTTTGAATGCTGTAACTTTTCTGAATTTGGCGCAGAGTACCCGGAAGTGATGTCATGACTTCCGGGTTTTTCACATGGAGACCCGATCAGAGCCCGAATGCGGCTTTGATCGGGTCTTCTCATCAGCGGCCGTGCAGGCTGGTTGCCTGGGTCTCCCGGTGGGACGAGGCGAGCCGCGGAAGGTGGCGGCGGTGGGGGGGGTTTATCCCCTCCTGCTCCTTCTCAGCCGCAACGGTTGTCATTACAAGACAGCCGACCGTTGGCTATGGACGTATCGGGGTGATGCTTCCAGCTGCAGGCATCACTCCGGTACAAGCACTTTCCCCGAAATATCGGTAATATCGGTAACCTCAGGGGCCGATTCCGATATATCGGGGAAAGTGCATATCGGCCCCTTATATATCGGCTTTGCCGATAATCGGTCGATCCCTACTGCAAATATTGACTTTTTGCCTAAACTTCATGCAATTGTCAATAAAAGCCTTTGACACTTATGAAATGCTTGTAATTATACTTCAGTATTCCATAGTAACATCTGACAAAAAGATCTAAAAACACTGAAGCAGCTGACTTTGTGAAAATTAATATTTGGGTCATTGGTCAAAACTTTTGGCCACGGTTGTAGACTATAAATAACCACAACGCTGCGTCTGATTTATTAACCACTTGCCGACTGCTCACAGTATATTTACTGCGGCGGTCAGCCCCTCACAGGCAGAGGGACGTAGGTCTACGTCGCTAGCCTCTGAGGCTCTGGGGAGCAAGCGCGCGCCGCCGGAGGCGCGCTCCCGCGCGGTCACGAACCCCCCGCGCGTGTGACCGGCGGACCCGATGTCCGCCGGTCACTCGGCGATCGTCGGGGGAGAGGGAGAAAGTCAGGCGGCTTATGTAAACAAGCCGCCTGTCATTCTCCCTGGTGTAGAAACACCGATCACACGGTTCTACTATGTAGGACCGTTGATCAGTGTTCCTACACTTCAAGCCACAGCCAATCACAATAAGAATCACACCCCTAGGGACACACACAGCCCCTCCCTCTCAAATAAAGTTAACCCCTTCACTACCAGTGTATTTTTACAGTAACAGTGCATATGTATAGCACTGATTACTGTAGAAATGTCACTGGTAACCCCAAAAGTGTCAAAAATGTCAGTCAAGGGTCCGATCTGTCCGCCGCAATGTCGCAGTACCGCAAAAAAAAAAAATCGCAGATCGCCGCCATTACGCGTTAAAAAAAAAACAACAAAAATGACAAAAATCTTTCCCTTTGTTAGTAAACGCGATAACTTTTGCGCAAACCAATCAAAATACGCTTTTTGCGATTTTTTTTTACCAAACATAGGTAGCATAAAACAAATTGGCCGAAAATGTTAAAAAATTTTTATTTTTACATTTTTTTGGGGGGGGAATTTCATATAAAAAAATGTGAAAAATATTGTTATTTTTGCAAAATTGACGCTCTTTTTTTGTTTATAGCGCGTGATCAAAAAATCGCACAGGTGATCAAATACCACCAAAAGAAAGCTCTGTTTGTGGGAAAAAAAGGACGTCAAATTCGTTTAGGTACAGTGTCGCACGACCGCGCAATTGTCCGTTAAAGTCACGCAGTGCCGAATCGCAAAATACCCCCTGGTCTTTTAGCAGCCAAATCCTCCGGTGGTAAAGTGGTTAAGAAGAGAATTATCACTGAACAAATGCATAGAAGATCCCATCACTTCCTAGGGGGGCCATAGACCGGGTGATGTCTGAGAATAGTACAGATTACATGATCCTCTCTACATCTTCTACTGCTGTAGGCTGGCAGTTGATGGGGGGGGTACAGGGGAATGGGATATGTTGGTATCATTCAGTGTACACACCTAGAGCCTTGCTCTTGTGCAGCATGGGTCAATGTCCTCCGCACATTGCAGTGATGGGAAGCTGAGTGATATAAATGTTTTAGGAGTCAGGGATTCATCCTCCTCCCAGACTGTCACAGCAAGATAAATGATCGCGGCCGCCATGCACGCCGCCGCCATCCCTCTGAAAGAACCTGGGATTTAAGTGAAATGCTGTTTTTTTGCAGAGGGAGCCATCAGATGGTAAGTGGAGCTCTGGCTGTTTATAAAAAAAAGGCACAGATGTCTTTTTTTTGGCGCTGTGGGCGGGGTTTATCAAACGCAGGCTGTCTGACTTCACACGTTGTCATTTCTGTGTAGCAGAAAAATTAAAGGAAGTGAAAGAGGAAGCAGATTTATAAATTATTCCCTGCAGGTCCACGTGCAACAAATGACAGGAACTGATTCCCCACCGGAGAATGTTTGGGGAAAGTCACATTCACCGCTTTATAAACAGACCCCTAAGTGTCTTCCTAGCAGGGTGGGTCAGATATAGATCTATAAAACGGGGGTCTCCACACTACCTGGGGCAACAGGGGGACCAAACAGCTAGTAGCCCCCTCCTCTGTCTACTAGAACTAGGGCCGAAGGCTCTCCTATCGCCTGGAGCGCCACCTACAGGTGAGTTTTATTACTGCGGCTCACCTCCTTGAGTAGAACAATATTCTATCATAGAAGGGGTGGACCTGGGAGAAGAAGGAAAATAAATTGGTTAATGATCACTTTGTTTTCTTCAAGTGTGAGAGGTGAGGAACCAATTTATTCCATTATACAAGGGGGGTTGGGGGTGTCACGTAGGATTCCACTGCTGTAGTAGAGTAGTAGACTGTTCATAAATAATCACTATGTGAAATAAAACACTCATCATCCATAAACACATTATACCTCTAAAATGGTAAATTTATGAATATTTATAAAACTTTTATGGTTTCTGTGCGGTTAACTTTCCATACATGTAGGATTTGAATTTTAGGTTCTGTGTATGGCCATTCCTCCAAAGTCTGTATGAGGGGTTCCCACCATCCCTGTGCTGAGTTCCCGGGTCTGTACACCTACTGTGCCCATTATGAGGGGTTCCCACCATCTCTGTACTGAGTTCCCGGGTCTGTACACCTACTGTGCCCATTATGAGGGGTTCCCACCATCCCTGTGCTGAGTTCCCGGGTCTGTACACCTACTGTGCCCATTATGAGGGGTTCCCACCATCCCTGTACTGAGTTCCCGGGTCTGTACACCTGCTGTGCCCATTATTAGGGGTTCCCACCATCCCTGTGCTGAGTTCCTGGGTCTGTACACCTGCTGTGGCCATTATGAGGGGTTCCCACCATCCCTGTGCTGAGTTCCTGGGTCTGTACACCTGCTGTGGCCATTATGAGGGGCTCCTACCATCTCTGTACTGAGTTCCCAGGTCTGTACACCTGCTGTGCCCATTATGAGGGGTTCTCACCATCCCTGTGCTGAGTTCCTGGGTCTGTACACCTGCTGTGGCCATTATGAGGGGCTCCTACCATCTCTGTACTGAGTTCCCAGGTCTGTACACCCGCTGTGCCCATTATGAGGGGTTCTCAACTTCCCTGTGCTGAGTTCCTGGGTCTGTACACCTGCTGTGCCCATTATGAGGGGTTCTCACCTTCCCTGTGCTGAGTTCCCGGGTCTGTACACCAGCTGTGCCCATTATGAGGGGTTCCCCCCATCCCTGTGCTGAGTTCCCAGGTCTGTACACCTGCTGTGGCCATTATGAGGGGCTCCTACCATCTCTGTACTGAGTTCCCGGGTCTGTACACCTGCTGTGCCCATTATGAGGGGCTCCCACTATCTCTGTGCTGAGTTCCCGGGTCTGTACACCTGCTGTGCCCATTATGAGGGGTTCTCACCTTCCCTGGGCTGAGTTCCCGGGTCTGTACACCCGCTGTGCCCATTATGAGGGGTTCTCAACTTCCCTGGGCTGAGTTCCCGGGTCTGTACACCTGCTGTGCCCATTATGAGGGGTTCTCACCTTCCCTGTGCTGAGTTCCCGGGTCTGTACACCAGCTGTGCCCATTATGAGGGGTTCCCCCCATCCCTGTGCTGAGTTCCCAGGTCTGTACACCTGCTGTGCCCATTATGAGGGGCTCCCACTATCCCTGTGCTGAGTTCCCGGGTCTGTACACCTGCTGTGCCCATTATGAGGGGTTCCCATCATTCCTGTGCTGAGTTCCTGGGTCTGTACACCTTCTGTGCCCATTATGAGGATTTCCCACCATCCCTGTGCTGGGTTCCTGGCTCTGTACACCAGCTGTGCCCATTATGAGGGGTTCTCACCTTCCCTGTGCTGAGTTCCCTGGTCTGTACACCTGCTGTGCCCATTATGAGGGGCTCCCACTATCCCTGTGCTGAGTTCCCAGGTCTGTACACCTGCTGTGCCCATTATGAGGGGTTCCCACCATCCCTGTGCTGAGTTCCCGGGTCTGTAAACCTGTTGTGCCCATTAAGAGGGATGGCTACCATCCTGGGTCTGTACCCCCTTTAAGCCACAATCTGTCTCCTCCCACTAATTTGCATATAGCAGGCGCTGGCACCAGAGAGGAGTCACAAGCCTCGATGCGGGGAGAGAGGACCTCTAGGATGGTGGAATCCAGTGTTTATTCTCTAAGATTCGGCAGTTTGTTCTCTGTAAAACACAATGCTTGTTTGTTGCCGTTCTTTTATCTCACGTGGAAAATAACATATGGGACAAGTCTGTGTGTATGAAACAAGTCTGTTCTCTGCAGTGAAATGTTGGGTTGTCAGATGACACAATGGCAGTTGGCTTGTTTCAGAGACTTCCAGGAAAACAATCCAACACGGCGGTACCTCCCAGGAACATGTTGTGGGGTGAGAAAGGTAAAAAAAAAAAAAAGGATAGAAAAAAAAAGTTGTAAAAAGAAAACTTCTAGGACTAACATAATCGCTGCATATTAGCAGTAGGCAACAGCGCCACCTACATGGCGAGGAGCACACTGCGCAGACTATGGGATAGGGGAGGATTCCCAGTCATTGGATTGGCCTAATGCTGCCCATATACGTAATGATGGGGGAGGGGATGAACAAAATTAACAGTTTTCTTTCCCCACAATTTTACCAAAAACCAGGCAAAATTCTTCATCTTTTCAAGTCCACGAGTCAACGATGAAGAACAAATGATTGGGACTTCAGGGGTTTTTTTTTAAAAGAGGAGTCAACCTTTCTGACTATGTTTCAAACTATACCCATATTTAAGATGTTACAGGGAACATGGTCACAGTCAGGGTCGGGACAAGGGGTGGGCAGGAGGGACGGCTGCCCTGGGCGCAATAGGTTATTGTAGGGATGGGGGCGCCCTGACCCTAACCCTAAGGTAAGGAGGGGGCACAGTTTAGCATATTTGCCCTGGGCACTGGATGACCTTGTCCCGGCACTGGTCACAGTCCATAGCCCTCCACCCCAAACTGTCATCCCCCCCGGGGATTCCTCTCCCCACCGCCTCCTGTCATTCGTTGCAGCTTTGCTAATACAGTGATTGAAAGGACTACAAATTCCATCTGCCACCGCAATGGAGTACGAGTGCAATGACATCACTCCACACATCATCCACCGATTCTTCCTCCAGACCCATAACAGAAGGTCTCTGCAGACCTGGGGGCTGGAGGGATAGTCTGCAGGAGCCAGAGCATTACACCTATGGCCTGCTGATTGCAGTTATGCTTTGTAGGGTACAACACAAAAAATGTATACATGCACGTTTTTTCTATTAATCAATATGGGTTTTGGAAAAGGTTGAATTAGCCTTTAAGGTAATTGTCTCAAACTGGTGGCCCTCCAGCTGTTGCAGAACTGCAATTCCCATAAGGTATGACAGTTACAAGCATGATTCCCATAGGCCGAGGCACGATGGGACTTGTAGTACCACAACAACTGGAGGGCTGCCAGTTTGAGACCCTTGCATTAAGGGTTTTATATGGCTCCTGAGAGTTATAGAGTATCCCCTCATCTCTCCAACAAAGAAAAAAATGCTCTGCCAATTTCCTGCGAAGCTGAGGACTGGTGCTCTGGCCCAGATGCCTTTACATTGTAGTAATAATCCTCTAATATAATGAAGCCGGATACTCAATAATATCCATTGCAACAATTCTTTATTGGCTACATGGTAGGATACAGTAGTAACACCCTAACACGTTTCGTCCGAAGCTCTTTGGCACAAGTTAGTCTTTGGACGAAATGCGTTAGGATGTGTTACTGCTGTATCCTGTATGTAGCCAATAGAAAATTGTTACAAGGGATGTAACAGAGCACGCGGCTTCATTGTATTGGAGTCTCATCTCTCCCATACCTGTTATTGTGCCAATGGATGGATCCTCGTTAGATTGTAAGCTCGAATGAGTAGGGCCCTCTAATTCCTCCTGTATTGAATTGTATTGTAACTGTATTGTCTTCCCTTATATTGTAAAGCGCTGCGCAAACTGTTGGCGCTATATAAATCCTGTATAATAATAATAATAATAATAATTCATCATAGCACAAAAAAAAAAAAAAACAAAGTAAAAAAACAGATTAAAAAACACGGAGTACTAATTTATAAAGCAGCGGACGTGACTTTCACCAAACATTCACTGTAGCTGAATCAATTTCCTTAAAGGGTGAGAGCTGGTGCTCTGGCCCACATTCCTTTAAATTGTAGTAATAATCCTCTAATATAATGAAGCCGGCTACTCAATAATATCAATTGCAACAATTCTTTATTGGCTACATGGCAGGAAACAGTAGTAACACCCTAACACGTTTCGTCTGAAGCTCTTTGGCGTAAGTAAGGCTTTGGACGAAACGCATTAGACGGTGTTACTGCTGTATCCTGTCATGTCGCCAATAAAAAATTGTTACAATGGATGTAACAGAGTATACGGTTTCATTGTATTGGAGTCTCATCTCTCCTGTACCTGTTATTGTGTCAATAAACGGATCCTCGTTTGGTTCATCTTTTGTTTTGTTTTTTTCATAGCATGAAAAAAAAAAAAAAAACAAAGTAAAAAATCTTAGAGATTAAAAACCACAAAAAAAAACAAGAGTACTAATTTATAAAGCAGCGGACGTGACTTTCACCAAACATTCACTGTAGCTGAATCAATTTCCTTAAAGGGTGAGAACTGGTGCTCTGGCCCAGATGTCTTTACATTGTAGTAATAATCCTCTAATATAATGAAGCCGGATACTCAATAATATCCATTGCAACAATTCTTTATTGGCTACATGGTAGGATACAGTAGTAACACCCTAATACGTTTCGTCCAAAGCTCTTTGGCACAAGTTAGGCTTTGGACGAAACATGTTAGAGGGGTTACTGCTGTATCCTGTATGTAGCCAATAAAAAATTGTTACAGCGGATGTAACAGAGCACACGGCTTTATTGTATTGGAGTCTCATCTCTCCCATACCTGTTATTGTGCCAATGAATGGATCCTCGATAGATTGTAAGCTTGAATGAGTAGAGCCCTCTAATTCCTCCTGTATTGAATTGTACTGTAACTGTATTGTCTTCCCTTATATTGTAAAGCGCTGCGCAAACTGTTGGCGCTATATAAATCCTGTATAATAATAATAATAATAATAATTCATCATAGCACAAAAAAAAAAAAAAACAAAGTAAAAAAACAGATTAAAAAACACAAAAAAACAAGGAGTACTAATTTATAAAGCAGCAGGCGTGACTTTCACCAAACATTCACTGTAGCTGAATCAATTTCCTTAAAGGGTGAGAGCTGGTGCTCTGGCCCACATTCCTTTAAATTGTAGTAATAATCCTCTAATATAATGAAGCCGGCTACTCAATAATATCAATTGCAACAATTCTTTATTGGCTACATGGCAGGATACAGTAGTAACACCCTAACACGTTTCGTCTGAAGCTCTTTGGCGCAAGTAAGGCTTTGGACGAAACGCATTAGACGGTGTTACTGCTGTATCCTGCCATGTCGCCAATAAAAAATTGTTACAATGGATGTAACAGAGTATACGGTTTCATTGTATTGGAGTCTCATCTCTCCTGTACCTGTTATTGTGTCAATAAACGGATCCTCGTTTGGTTCATCTTTTGTTTTTTTCATAGCATGAAAAAAAAAAAACAAAGTAAAAAAACTTAGAGATTAAAAACCACAAAAAAAAACAAGAGTACTAATTTATAAAGCAGTGAACGTGACTTTCACCAAACATTCACTGTAGGTGAATCAATTTCCTTAACCACTTAAGCCCAGGAAGATTTTACCCCCTTCCTGACCAGGGGGTTTTTTGCGATTTTTTACTGCATGACTTTAACAGGCAATTGCGCGGTCGTGCGACGCTGTACCTAAACTAATTTGACGTCCTTTTTTTCCCACAAACAGAGCTTTCTTTTGGTGGTATTTGATCACCTGTGCGATTTTTTGATCATGCGCTATAAACAAAAAAAGAGCGTCAATTTTGCAAAAATAACAATATTTTTCACTTTTTTTTATATGAAATTCCCCCCCCCCCCCCCCCCAAAAAATGTAAAAATCTAAATTTTTTAACATTTTCGGCCAATTTGTTTTACGCTACATATGTTTGGTAAAAAAAAAATCGCAAAAAGCGTATTTTGATATTTTGATTGGTTTGCGCAAAAGTTATCGCGTTTACTAACAAAGGGAAAGATTTTTGTCATTTTTGGTGGTTTTTTTTAAACGAGTAATGGCGGCGATCTGCGATTTTTTTTGCGGTACTGCGACATTGCGGCGGACAGATCGGACCCTTGACTGACATTTTTGACACTTTTGGGGGTACCAGTGACATTACTGCAGTAATCAGTGCTATACATATGCACTGTTACTGTAAAAATGACACTGGCAGGGAAGGGGTTAACTGTATTGGAGAGGGAGGGGTTAAGTGTGTTCTAGGGGCGTGTTTCTAACTGTAATGGGACATGTCTCCTATTGTAAAAACAGAGATCAACGGTTCTACATAGTAGAACTGTCTCATCTCCATTTTTACACAGGGGAGAATGACAGGCGGCTTGTTTACATAAGCCGCCCGCCTTTCTCCCGCTCTACCGATGATCGTAGTGTGACCGGCGGACATCGGGTCCGCCGGTCACACGCCCGGACTCCTCTGTGAACGAGCCGAGGCGGGTGCGCGCCTCAGCGGGCGCGCGCTCGCCCGCTATTGGCTCAAAACCCGGTGACAGGCTAGCGACGTAGACCTACGTCACTCTGCCTGGCCGGGGCTGACAGCCGCAGTAAATATACTGTGCGCAGTCGGCAAGTGGTTAAAGGGTGAGAACTGGTGCTCTGTCCCAGATGCCTTTACATTGTAGTAATAATCCTCTAATATAATGAAGCCGGCTACTCAATAATATCCATTGCAACAATTCTTTATTGGCTACATGGCAGGATACAGTAGTAACACCCTAACACGTTTCGTCCGAAGCTCTTTGGCACAAGTAAGGCTTTGGACGAAACACATTAGAAGGTGTTACTGCTGTATCCTGTATGTAGCCAATAAAAAAATGTTACAATGGATGTAACAGAGCACGCGGCTTCATTGTATTGGAGTCTCATCTCTCCTGTACCTGTTATTGTGCCAATGAATGGATCCTCGTTAGGTTCATCATTTGTTTTGTTTTTTCATAACACCCTCACACGTTTCGTCCGAAGCACTTTGGCACAAGTAAGGCTTTGGACTAAACGTGTTAGAAGGGGTTTCTGCTGTATCCTGCCATGTAGCCAATAAAAAATTGTTACAATGGATGTAACAGAGTACGCAGCTTCATTGTATAGGAGTCTCATCTTTCCTGTACCTGTTATTGTGCCAATGAACAGATCCTCGTTAGGTTCATTGTTTGTTTTGTTTTTTCATAACATCCTAACACGTTTCGTCCAAAGCTCTTTGGCACAAATAAGGCTTTGGACGAAACGTGTTAGAAGGGGTTTCTGCTGTAATCTGCCATGTAGCCAATAAAAAATTAGTACGCAGAGAGAGTACGCAGGTTCATTGTATTGGAGTATCATCTCTCCTGTACCTGTTATTGTGCCAATGAATGGATCCTCGTTAGATTCATCATAGCACAAAAAAAAAAACAAAGTAAAAAAAAAAAGAAGAGATTAAAAACCACAAAAAAAACAAGGAGTGCTAATTTATAAAGCAGCAGACGTGACTTTCACCAAGCATTCACTAAAGCCGAATCAATCGCTGCACTTCAACCTGTTGCCACCCCGTTACACATGTGCAACAGCAAAAGGGGCGGGCTTTAATGCACACTGGTTGACCGATGTTTCGCATTCACTGCACACTCCCAGCATAGAGACGGAGCTGTCAAAGACAAGTCTCAGTCCCCATCAATGACTGGTAGATGGCGGGACCGGCTCCTGATCATGTGACGACTATGACAGCCTATCACAATGGTCACATGATCGCCAATCCCTCCCACCCTGTGTTTAGAAAATTTTAAAGGGGCAAATGGCGAAGGGGTTGAAAAACACATGCATCAGGGAGATAGTGCCATTACAGAAAAAGGGTTTAGTTCCTCTTTAACACTTACAGGTCTTGTCCCCCCCCCCCCCCACCCCAGTCTGTGACTGAAGAATGGAAGGGGAAGCAGCAGGCTCTCTGTCACTCGGCCCTCTCTCCTGCTATCATCACGTTACTTGTTAGTACATGAGTACAGCAGCACACCTGATTCCTCCTGCTTCTCTTGCTTCTAGTCTGAGCTCTGCTGTTCAGGGGGCTATAAGAGGCTGATACCAAATCAGATTTGGGTTCTTGCATTGTTGAGCTCCCAGCCATGATCTTTGGGACTTCAAGAACTGATTTTGGCCTAAACAGGTGATTAACATTATGTCTAATACAAGATGACCCCAGCCGATCATTTTTTGGGGGTTATAGGTGATCAGCAAAAAAAAGCTGGATTTTATTTCATTCTGATTAACCAGTTCTGGACCAGAAGATTTACCCCCTTAATGACCAGGCCATTTTTGATTCGACACTGCGTTACTTTAACTGCCAATTGCGGGGTTGTGCGATGCTGTACCCAAATAAAATTGATGTCCTTTTTCCCCACAAATAGAGATTTATTTTGATGGTATTTGATCACCTGTGCGATTTTTATTTTTTGCGCTATAAACAAAAACAGAAAAACAAATTCTAGAAAAAAAAACTGCTGCAGAAGCGCATTGGCGAGGTCAGGCACTGATGTTGGATGAGAAGGTCTGGCTCGCAGTCTCCTTTCTAATTCATCCCAAAGGTGTTCTATCAGGTTGAGGTCAGGACTCTGTGCAGGCCAGTCAAGTTCCTCCACCCCAAACTTGCTCATCCATGTCTTTATGGACCTTGCTTTGTGCACTGGTCCAAATAATTTGGTGGAGAGGGGGATTATGGTGCGGGGTTGTTTTTCAGGGGTTGGGCTTGGCCCCTTAGTTCCAGTGAAGGGAACTCTTAAGGCGTCAGCATACCAAGACATTTTGGACAATTTCATGCTCACAACTTTGTGGGAACAGTTTGGGGATGGCCCCTTCCTGTTCCAACATGACTGCACACCAGTGCACAAAGCAAGGTCCATAAAGACATGGATGAGTGAGTTTGGGGTGGAGGAATTTGACTGGCCTGCACAGAGTCCTGACCTCAACCTGATAAAACACCTCTGGGATGAATTAGAGCGGAGACTGTGATCTAGGCCTTCTCATCCAACATCAGTGCCTGACCCCACAAATGCGCTTCTGGAAGAATGGTCAAACATTCCCATAGACACACTCCTAAACCTTGTGGACAACCTTCTCAGAAGAGTTGAAGCTGATATAGCGGCAAAGGGTGGGCCAACTCAATATTGAACCCTACGGACTAAGACTGGGATGCCATTAAAGTTCATGTGTGTGTAAAGGCAGGCGTCCCAATACTTTTGACAATATACTGGATATACACTCACCGGCCCCCTTTTTTAAGGTACACCTGTTCAATTTCGCCAATCACATGGCAGCAACTCAATGCATTTAGGCATCTAGACGTTATGAAGAAGACTTGCTGAAGTTCAAACCGAGCATCAGAATGGGGAAGAAAGGGGATGTAAGTGACTTTGAATGTGGCATGGTTGTTGGTGGCAGACGGCTGGTCTGAGTATTTCTGGGATCTTCACACACAACCATCTCTCGGGTTTACAGAGAATGGTGGGAAAAAGAGAAAATATCCAGTGAGCAGGGCTATCTTACCCGTGGCCCCACCTGCCCAGCGACCCAGCACCAACCAAGCATTAGTCCCGATTTCTGTGTGCATCCCGCCACCAAACTTAGCAGGTGGCAAGAGCCTGTCGGCCCTGCGCCACTGTCAGGCCACTTGGGCCGTGGAGGGGGAGCCCACAACTACAGGAATGCCTGTGTGCTTTGGGGTTCACACTCATGTGCGGCTTGCTGACATCTGTGCAACTTCAGTGCATGTCAGAGCACAAACCAAGCCATGAAGTCCAAGGAATTATCTGTAGACCTCGGAGATAGGATTGTATGGAGGCACAGATCTGGGGAAGGGTACAGAAACATTAAGCATTGAAAGTCCCAATGAGCACAGTGGCCTCCATCACCCGTAAATGGAAAAAGTTTGGAACCACCAGGACTCTTCCTAGAGTGGGCCACCTGGGCAAACTGAGCGATTGGGGGAGGAGGGTCTTAGTCAGGGAGGTGACAAAGAACCCAATGGTCACTCTGACAGAGCTACAGCATTTCTCTGTGGAGAGAGGAGAACCTTCCAGAAGAGCAACCATCTCTGCAGCATTCCACCAATCAGGCCTGTATGGTAGAAGCCACTCCTCAGTAAAAGGCACATGAAAGCCTGCCTGGAGTTTGCAAAAAGGCACCTGAAGGACTCTCAGACCATGAGAAACAAAATTCTCTGGTCTGATGAAACAAAGGTTGAACTCTTTGGCCTGAATGGCAAGCGTCATGTCTGGAGGAAACCAGGCACTATTCATCACCTGGCCAATACCATCCCTACAGTGAAGCATGGTGGTGGCAGCATCATGCTGTGGGGATGTTTTTCAGAGGCAGGAACTGGGAGACTAGTCAGGATCGAGGGAAAGATGAATGCAGCAATGTACAGAGACATCCCTGATAAAAACCTGCCTTACAGCGCTGTGGACTTCAGACTGGGATGAAGGTTCTTCTTCCAACAGGACAGTGACCCGAAGCACACACCCAAGATAACAAAGGAGTGGCTACGGTACAACTCTGTAAATGTCTTTCAGTGGCCCAGCCAGAGCCCAGACTTGAACATTTCTGAAGAGATCTGAAAATGGCTGTGCACCGACACTCCCCATCCAACCTGATGGAGCTTGAGAGGTCCTTCAAAGAAGAATGGGAGAAACTGCCCAAAAATAGGCGTGCCAAGCTTGTAGCATCATACTCAGAAAGACTTGAGGCTGTAATTGGTGCCAAAGGAGCTTCAGGAAAGTATCGAGCAAAGTCTGTGATACTTATGTACATGGGATTTAATAAATTTGCAAAGATTTCAAACAAACTTCTTTCACATTGTCATTATGGGGTATTGTTTGTAGAATTTTTGAGAAAATAATGAATTTAATTCATTTTGGAATAAGGCTGTAACATAAAATGTGGAAAAAGTGAAGCGCTGTGAATACTTTCGGATGAACTCTACAGTAAGTGTTGGTGTGCCTCTCTGAAACCAGCTTCACTTTGTTAATGAGGCCCAACCTTCCTGACTTCTATTCTCAGCCCCTCCAATTGTCATTTGCCTATCCAACGACAGTTCACTGCCAACACTTTTATTGGGCAAGAAGCTGGGATTATCTCTGAAGTCAGAAAAAAGTCAGCATAGTAAGATAGTGAAACTACAGTGCATTGCGAAAGTATTCGGCCCCCTTGAACTTTTCGACCTTTTGCCACATTTCAGGCTTCAAACATAAAGATATAAAACTGTAATTTTTTGTGAAGAATCAACAACAAGTGGGACACAATCATGAAGTGGAACGAAATTTATTGGATATTTCAAACTTTTTTAACAAATAAAAAACTGAAAAATTGCACGTGTAAAATTATTCAGCCCCTTTACTTTCAGTGCAGCAAACTCTCTCCAGAAGTTCAGTGAGGATCTCTGAATGATCCAATGTTGACCTAAATGACTAATGATGATAAATAGAATCCACCTGTGTGTAATCAAGTCTCCGTATAAATCCACCTGCACTGTGATAGTCTCAGAGGTCCGTTTAAAGCGCAGAGAGCATCATGAAGAACAAGGAACACACCAGGCAGGTCCGAGATACTGTTGTGGAGAAGTTTAAAGCCGGATTTGGATACAAAAAGATTTCCCAAGCTTTAAACATCCCAAGGAGAAGATATCCATAAAAAGTGTTGTTTAAAGTTTGCCACAAGTTACCTGGGAGACACACCAAACATGTGGAAGAAGGTGCTCTGGTCAGATGAAACCAAAATCGAACTTTTTGGCAACTGTAGGTTCAGAGAGGCGCAGAGTGTAGGGTTTTATTGTTAACAAAGGTAACAGCAAGTATCTGCTGATGCCGTTTCTTTTTACTTTTTAAGGTTTAAAGCCCCTGTTATAAGGCTGGTGGAAGCCTGTCGTGCAGAGAAGGCTTATGGTTGCCGGTGGGCGGAGCTTGGATGGAAATCCCTGAGGTGAGTAGCACAGGCTAGCCTGAGGTGCGGAGTCTAAGCATCCACCGGTCTTCACCAGAGCTTCTGATGGTGAGGATGGATTTGGCTGCAGGTGGATACCAGGTCGCGATCCCCAGGGTCGCCCCACCAGAGGGGTCCGAAGATGGATGAGCAGACAAGGAGGATCCAGAAGAGTAGTCAAAACGAGCCGGGGTCAGGACGGGCAGCAAACAAGCGAAATTCGGGGTCAGGGACGAGCCAAAGGTCAAAAGGAATCAGACAGGAATCAACAGGAAGCAGGTTGAGGAACACAGAAGAGCTGAAGACAAACCAGCAAAGTGCAAATGCACCAGCTGCCTTTAAATAGGCATTCTTTGGCGCCAAAACATCCGGGTCAATGCGTGCAAACGCGAGAACGCATAATAGCGAATGCGCATGCGCATTGGCTAATGCGTATTAGCCAGGAGCTAATTTGCGCATAAGCATTAGCCAATTAGCAGTTTCTAACAGCCCCGTTCACATATAGGCGTTTTGGATCGCGGGCAGAAATGCCGAGATTCCGAACCATTGCAAGTCGTGGGACGCAATGGTTCGCAATGGCACCCCTAAACTGCAAGTCATGGGAATCGCTCAGGCGTACCGCGACTTAAAATGGCTCGGAATCGCGGGCAGAATCAGAATCCGAAACGCCTACATGTGAACAGAGCCTAAAATTTATGACCGGTCCACTTTAAGGCTGCAAATCATAAGTCAGGCCCTCCCCGCTCTCTTTGCAGCACGCAAAGCTTTAACGCGGTGTCAGCCCCCCCCCCCCCCCAGAGTGTTTGCGCCCCGGGCACTGCCTGCTGCTGTGTGGGGCAGAAAATTTGAGATCTTTTCTTATTCTGTAATGAAATCCTTCCCAGCACGAGAGAAATAAGCGGAGGCCATGCCCAGAGGGAGGCCATGTGGCCGGCACCATGAATATTCCACCGGGAGGGAGGCTGGAAGCGCCTGGCGGAGCGCACAGGATCTAAAGGAGTTAAGCCAGCGCTGCTGTATATCTCTAAGTAGGGCGCACCCTCGCCAGCCTGTCACTCAGCCGTCAGCGAGATCAGAACTGGGAGAAGTGATGATCCACTTTCACAGGTAGCGCTAAGCTGTCAGTCTCGGGAAAAATCAAAGTCACAATTCAAGCTGAAGTAAACTTTAGACTGTCACTCACACTTCTCTGCTTTCCCTGCAAGCCGAGAGGGATATCTAATGTAATCATTTACTCTTGATCTGTGCGGGGCCTCTGCACCCGACTCCGCCGATAACACAATGGCGGGATCTCTGGTAACCCCTTCTATGCTGCAGCTCTGGGCCCCCTAGAACACATGACATAGAAATTCTCACACTGCCTGTCCCCATGAGGGCAGAATATAATTTTAGGAATATATCGTGTCTATTAATAAGGTGCCTAGGATCTAAAATACTGAAATACAGAACAATATTTATGCTGTCATTCCTATGACTCGTGACAGCGCTGTACACTGCCACCTGGGTTAGTAGGATTAAGGATCACACAGGGTTCTCAAGGATGCAGATCGAGGGACTCTAGAATGTCTATGTTGAACGGAGATAATCGCTTTTCTAGTTTTCTCCCGGATTGGTATCTCCTGGATTGGATTCTGGAGCCCAGAGACTTTGTACAGATTTAGGAGGACAGAGGCCTCCAACCCTGGGCCTAGACCTTAAAGGGGACCAGCAGGCTGTGTGTAGGTGTGCACAGCCATTATAATTGAAGGCCTGACAGTGATTCAGGGCTCCACCCAGGGAACAGGATGTCACGGTCAGAGGTCAGGCTCGGAGGCCAGTAGCTATAGCAGTAGAGAGGCTCTTACCCACCAGCTCGATAAGTACGGTAGCAGGTCACCCTGGCAGATGGCACAGGCTCATCTGGGGTGCAGGGCACTAATCGGTATTCACAAGAACTCCTGATGGTGTAGATGGGTTCTGCTGCATGTTAGTACCAGCTTGCTTTCCTCAGGATTCCCCCACCAGGAGGTGAGCAAGCCAGGGCCAGGGTCCAGTAGGAGATATAGCAGATCAAACAGAAGGGTAGTCAGGAAACAAGCCAAAGGTCAGTAACAAGTGGCTGCAGGTTGAGATTAAGCAGAAAAAGTCAGGAAACAAGCCAAAGGTCGGTAACAAGTGGTTGCAGGTTGGGATTAAGCAGAAACATAGTCAGGAAACAAGCCAAAGGTTGGTAACAAGTGGCTGGAGGTTGGGATTAAGTGAAAGTGTAGTCAAAAAACAAGCCAAAGGCTGGTAACAAGTGGTTGCAGATTGGGATAAGGTGGAAGCATAGTCGAAGAACAAGCCAAAGGTCGGTAACAAGTGCTAGTAGAGATAACCACAACTGCAGGTACGCAAAGGAGCAAGATATCAGCTGGGGAGAGCACAATAATCTGGCAAACAGGACGTGCAGAGACATGGCTTAAACAGGAAGTTAATGGGAGGAGCAAGGGGTTCAAGGTTCAGCAGAAACAAGGCACAAGGCAGGATTATCCATGGAATCAGACAGGGAGCTGTCCAGCAGTTCAAGTGGCTCTGCAAGAAAAGCGGTCCTGACTGGTCCTGACACAGGAGTTCCCCTGCCCAGAAGTCAGGGCATGAACCAGTTCAGCAGGGAACTGCAAGAGTGACAGGCACAGAGTGTAAAGTTTGATGAGAAAGTCTGGAGGACCAGACAGAGGTGGCGTGTGGGACCAGAAAAGCAGCGCTGCCAGAGCGAGTAAAGAGGCTGATGAAAGCATTTATACTGCGCTGTAGCATTGAAAGAGCAATGCTTACTTATTTGTTTTGTTGAAATTGAACTTTTTTGCTTTCTTCTTAAAAAAAAAGTGGGCCAACTAGCCCTGAAAAATATTTGTCAAAGGCACTAAACGTGAGCAAAACCTTCAGATATCACAGACTGTACAACTCTGTGGCTGATCTGTACCCGACACTTTGTATAAATTGGGCAATGAAGAGTATAAATGTTGGGTCATTTACGAAAAGGGACTCAGTGGGGCTCACCCATTTCCTAAAATGGCTACCAGACTCCTCAACAGTCCTGGAGTCTACAGGCACTGCCCACTATGCCAAACATAAGTCCCACTGGCTACCGCAGTGATTGTAAGCCTTCCTCTTAAACTCTGCCTACGTCATCATATAAGCAATGTTTGAGCAGAAGGATTCTGCTACCCTTATTCCAGAGATGGGCAGTGGGATTTTTGGGGGCATAGCAGACTGGCCTTTGAAACATGGGACTTGTTTGAGTTTTAGGGTGATGGGCCGCTCTAAGCTGAGACAATGGCCACACCTTTAGTATGGTAAGTGGCCCTTGCCAGCAGAAGAATGAAGTGTGCAGAGATAGTACAACAATACGAGTTCACAGTCTAGCACCACCAGGAAATTCTGGTTGGTCTAAACCTGTGTCACTTTCCTACATGTCCTGGCCAGGGTGGGCTCCAACAAGAGATGGTCTGCAGACCACACAAGATGGGTGAAGGATATTGTGGCAAACCTCTAGTTAGGTCCGGTAAAAGAAATCAGGATGTCCAGCCTGAGCTACGAAGGTTGAGCTCCATTTATTTCCAGTATCCATGTAATGTAAGGCCTGTATGACTTCCACTTCAGTGGGGAGCACTATGGGATTCTGGTGTCACTCTCAATGTAGTCGTAACCCAAAGCTAGAGAAGACTCTGTGTATACACACTACATATACAGTACAAAGTAAGATTTGTTGTCACACTTACCTGAGAAATAGGTATAACAAGGTCACACTGGGGAGGTCTCCTTATCTTCCTTCTCTATTAAAGAGGACCAGTCACTTGACAAGAAGGATTCTGAAAGAAAAGTGACCGGACATTACATTCAGTTTACTAAATATGATAATTTTACCAACAATTTTTGTGAAATTATTCAATAACGAATGTCATTTTTAGGAGCCCATTCACACTAGCGCGACCGCTAAGTCGCCTCATAAAGGGGCGACTTGTAGCGTGACTTTTAGCGCGACTTCGGCGCGACTTCAGCGGAGAGGAGCCGTATTCCTGTTCTAATAAAAATGATAAGAAAAATGCTTTTTTTTTCTGGTTCTGGAAATGCTACAGTGATGAAACTTCATAGGGACACTTGTTAGACCCCCCAGACACTAAATCCAAAAAAAGTCATGCCTGCCTCCAAAAATGCCCGATAAATGCCTGCAAGAAAAAATGCCAGGTGGAGAGGAGCCGTATTCCTGTTCTAATAAAAATTATAAGAAAAATGCTTTTTTTTTCTGGTTCTGGACATGCTACAGTGATGAAACTTCACAGGGACACTTTTTAGACCCCCCAGACACTGAATCCCAAAAAAGTCATGCCTGCCTCCAAAAATGCCCGATAAATGACTGCAAAAAAAACGGCCAGGTGGAGAGGAGCCATATTCATGTTCTTATAAAAATTATAAGAAAAATGCTTTTTTTTTTTTTCTTTTTTCTGGACCATTTTTATGGAAAGTCGGATTACAAGTCGGATCACAAGTCGCGTCAATTAAGATAAGGAGGCGACTCCCATTGAAGTCTATGGGACAAGTCGGATCACAGGTCGCCTCAAAGTAGTACAGGACCCTTTTCTGAAGTCGGAGCGACTTCAGTAGTGCCAATTAAGACGGCACTGATTGATTAACATTGCTTTTGTTATGTCAAGCGACCTGGGGCGACACAAGTCGCCTCATAAGTCGCGCTAGTGTGAACGGGCTCTAATTCACAATTTTTTTTTTAATCACACATTCCATGTTTATTTACTGAAGGTTTTCCTTTTGTCCCCGTCATATACAGCTAAACTCTGATTGACTAGAGGAAATTGGGAGATTCTGTGAGATGTCTATGGAGGAGACCAGAAATAAATTAGTTTATCGGACCTAAAGGTTTGATAGTAAATTATTAGTTGACCATTAGGGTTTTTACTCAGATACTTCCTCCTATAGGTCCTCCAAATGTACTACATATGTATGTGCCCCTAGTGGAGACTACAAGAGGCCATGCGGACACACATTGCCCAGGCATGGTCCACTGTTGTCATCATAGGTTAGCTTTCCAGAGCAGCACTTCTTAACTTTTTTTCAGTCACAGCATTCTTTAAAATTATGCAAAATCTCAAGGAACCCCAGTCTAAATCAGAGGTTTCTCCATCACATCACAAATCCAAAAGCAATATTCCCCATGCACAGATTCATGGAAATGGCTATAATGATGCTGGGTGCTGTAATGGCCAACAGTTGGAAACCACAGACCGTCTGAATAAAGAAATGTCATCAGCACACCATCACTTGCCTGACAAAGGGGCCCTGCGTGGCTCCACAACTTCGCCATAAGTATCGTGTGACCATGAAGCTTTGGACCCTTCCGAGGAATCCTTAGTGTGCTGATGACATTTCTTCATTCATCATATCACAGATTCACGCTTCAGGTCAGAGGCCCCTCATACATCAAAGCCCTTTAAATATGAGTCTTGTCATCACCATAGTCCCTAGTCACTCAGACACCACCCCCAAAATCACACAGTCTACCAATCAAACAGTCACCTCTTCACATTAGGTGGGGCAGGTTCGGAGAAGATGGCCTTCTGTCTTCTGCATGCTGGGGGTGGCTCTGCATGCTGTATGCCCTGGAACAGAATCATGGGTTGCCAGGGTGCTGGTGCTGCCAGTCAGCATCACCATACCAACTAATGATGCCGTGCGTCCTGGCCCTGGAGTGTCCTTAGGGGTTATGGTGCTGGTGGTCAACCCACCTGCACTAAGGCAACTCTTGATGCTTATTGAGGGCAAACTAGGTCCCATGCTCGCAGCACTCCAGGAGAGGAGCACCCATATAGCACCCCAACATGCCATGGCACCCTGGGGTGCCATAAGGGTTCCCCTGAGGTGCCAAAAGCACTGGACCCAGTTTTCCCTAAAGCAGCATCAAAGGCGCTCTGGCACCAAAGATGAAAAACAATGGTATAGATGGAACCTGAGCTGCCCACCTTTACTACGCCATGGGCCCTGTGTACTGTAATGAGGGAACATTGGATTATAAGCTCCTTGATGGACAGATCATTTTTACATATCATATAATTGAGCAGAATAAATTCTGTATGCTGACAACTTTAGAAGTTGGCCTTCACATTAGATGGGGCAGGTTTGGAGGTGGACTTCTGTCTTCTCCTGAATTCCGGGGGTGGCTCTGCATGCTGTATGCCCTAGATCAGAGTAATGGGTTGCCAAGGTCACCTAGAGCCCAGAGCGAACCTGTTAAACTGTGTGCCCCCCCCTTAAGATGTATCAGCATTATGTTTTAGCAAATCCCACCCCCCCAAAAAAAAATTAGGCACCAATCTGCACGATTACCCCCTAAGCATCAATTCTTCCTCTTCCCAGTACAAATTCATCCCACTCCTAGCATAAATATCCCCCTTCTAGCACAAACACCCCCCAATCATCCCTGCTAGCACAACCCCCGCCCCCCCCCACACCATATCACCTTTTGTAACACAAACCCCCCAAATTGACCCTTCTAGCTCAAATCTTCTTCTCCCATTCCCCGCCCAACACAAATTTCCCCTCCTAGAACAATTCTAACCCCCTGCTGCCCTCCAAATTCCTCCTCTCAACACAAGTTCCCTCCCAGTGCCCCCCCCCCCCAACCTCACATGATATCACATTGCCCAGGGCAGCTACCCCTACTGCCCAACTCTTGTCCCAGCCCTTGCTGACACCCTGGCCCTAGAGCGTAGTGTCACTGGTTGGTATGGTGCTGGCGCCCAACCTGCCCTCATCATCGCAACTCTTGACGCCGATTCATGGCAAACTTGGTCCTGTGCTTGTGGCAATTACCATTGCCTTTTTGCCAGAGTGCGGTCAACTTTTCTTTTGCCTTTGACAATGTCCCTATGGTGACGAAACGCATCAGTCACGCCCACACATCGACACGCTCATCTTGGCTTTCCTAGCATTCCATGCACTGTCATATGGTTGGAATTGTTGCCATTTTATTAATTTTCTAATATGTAATAAAGAAGTTATACTATGCCATTGGAGTCTCCTCTTTATCTTTGGAGGTACATGGTGTATTTAAAGCTGATTATCTAGTGGAGTTTTTGGAATTGCTACCTGCACATATTCAAGTGACCGCTAGTCTGGACACCGGCCTGTTCCTGGGGGTAACCATTTGGAAACATGCTCGTTTTGACCTTCCCTTACCGGTGCTCAAAAAGTTCCGGTAAGCGGACATCTTTTTTGATGCACGTGGTGATCCTTTTCTCCTTCTTTGATCCCATCTTCTGGTGCTGGACTTCCCGGTTCTTTGCCTCTTTGGGGTCTATTATCATCATTTGTGGGACTCTTCATTGATTTGATTTGGACGTTTCTCACAATTTATGTTTGATATATGTTGGCGCTGTACTATTTTGACTATATTTATGGTCAACTTTTCTTCTACTCATTGCTGTTTGGAATACGGAAGAGATGTACACCCGACTTTCAGGCTTTCGTTCATCCACCTGAGCGGCTTCCGTCCATTGTTGTTTGGCACCCAAGGGTGCCACAGCAAGCTGGTTGAGAAAAATTGGTCCAGAACAATGATAGGCAGCAAATGCCATAATGAGTGCTAAAAAGATCGAAGGAGATTAGCAGCACTGAGATGAGAACATAAGAAAAATAAGAAAAAAAAGGATAAAACAACCATGACAACAGTTTATGATACACTATGATTTAGCTAAATGTTGTAAGGTTTAGATCTAGAAAACGAGTGTAATAGCGTGAAGGTAAATAAATGCAGGAACAAATAAAACGCACACAAGCTGTGCTATTAACCACAGTACATGACGGCTCCTATGCACACACAGGTGAGCAGTTCCTTAACATTCTGTACTGCCAAGTCTCCACCTGCAGAGTCCAAGCCCGGAGCTGTCAGTCTTCCCTCCGCCGCCTTGTGCAGCCTCCATCTGGACCAGCTCTTGTCTGCACGGGGAGAGACATATGGATCACTGACCTCAGACTGAACCAGAATAAAGAAGACAAGCGAGGAGAGGCCTGGGAGTGTGAAGATCTGTTCGGGGGACTATAATGGAGGACTACACTGCAGAGTCGAGCCGGCTGATGGACACGGCTTTGTCAAGAAAAGGGCAAAATCATCTCAGACAAAAAGTCTGCAAAGTCAGGAGAAGGAAAACAGCGATCTTCTCATAGCCTGCAAATCGGGGGGGGGGGGGGGGGGGTTACTTTTATTCCTCACAAAGTCTGAGCCAGGGAGTGTTAGAACTTCTATATGGATTTAAAGCGGAAGTTCAGATATGGCAATATTTACATTGATCCAGCTTGGGTGAATGTATATACCAAACCTGAAGGATCCCCGTAGAAGCTGGAAATCACTATAGTAGTCGCCACTACTACACTGCTCCTACAATGATCTCCACTCGCTTCCAGGTCACGAGCCTCAGCGGCCCTGCTGTTTATTGAACACAGGAGGTCACTTCGTTGGTACAGTTGCTATTCAGAGAACACTTTGCATTTTCTCAATGAATACAAAGCAATCTATGATTGGACAAAGTGGAGAAGCAGGCAGAGATGTCATGGTCTCCATCTTGTCCAATCAGGGGAGCTTTACACACTCCTTGGCCTCTGCACACTGAGTTCAAACACTCCTGACCTCTGCATTCTTGTATTATAAACTCCTGACCCATGTACTCCTGAAGGTTACACACTTCTGACCCCTGTACACTGTGCATTTCACACCCACTGACCCAGGTCCCTGCACTCTGTGCAATACACACTCCTGTACTCTGCACTCTGTGCAATACACACTCCTGTACTCTGCACTCTGTGCAATACACACTCCTGTACTCTGCACTCTGTGCAATACACACTCCTGTCTCTGAAATCTGTGCAATACACACTCCTGTCCCTGCACTCTGTGCAATACACACTCCTGTCTCTGAACTCTGTGCAATACACACTCCTGTACTCTGCGCAATACACACTCCTGTCTCTGAACTCTGTGCAATACACACTCCTGTCTCTGCACTCTGTGCAATACACACTCCTGTCTCTGAACTCTGTGCAATACACACTCCTGTACTCTGCGCAATACACACTCCTGTCCGTGCACTCTGTGCAATACACACTCCTGTACTCTGCGCAATTCACACTCCTGTCTCTGAACTCTGCGCAATACACACTCCTGTACTCTGCACTCTGCGCAATACATACTCCTGTACTCTGCACAATACACACTACTGTACTCTGCGCAATACACACTCCTGTCTCTGAACTCTGCGCAATACACACTCCTGTACTCTGCACTCTGTGCAATACACACTCCTGTACTCTGCACTCTGTGCAATACACACTCCTGTACTCTGCACTCTGTGCAATACACACTCCTGTACTCTGCACTCTGTGCAATACACACTCCTGTCTCTGAAATCTGTGCAATACACACTCCTGTCCCTGCACTCTGTGCAATACACACTCCTGTCTCTGAACTCTGTGCAATACACACTCCTGTACTCTGCGCAATACACACTCCTGTCTCTGAACTCTGTGCAATACACACTCCTGTCTCTGCACTCTGTGCAATACACACTCCTGTCTCTGAACTCTGTGCAATACACACTCCTGTACTCTGCGCAATACACACTCCTGTCCCTGCACTCTGTGCAATACACACTCCTGTCTCTGAACTCTGTGCAATACACACTCCTGTACTCTGCGCAATACACACTCCTGTCTCTGAACTCTGTGCAATACACACTCCTGTCTCTGCACTCTGTGCAATACACACTCCTGTCTCTGAACTCTGTGCAATACACACTCCTGTACTCTGCGCAATACACACTCCTGTCCCTGCACTCTGTGCAATACACACTCCTGTACTCTGCGCAATTCACACTCCTGTCTCTGAACTCTGCGCAATACACACTCCTGTACTCTGCACTCTGCGCAATACATACTCCTGTACTCTGCACAATACACACTACTGTACTCTGCGCAATACACACTCCTGTCTCTGAACTCTGCGCAATACACACTCCTGTACTCTGCGCAATACACACTCCTGTCTCTGAACTCTGCGCAATACACACTCCTGTACTCTGCGCAATACACACTCCTGTCTCTGAACTCTGCGCAATACACACTCCTGTACTCTGTGCAATACACAACTCTGTCCTACTCACTCTATGCAATACACACTTCTGTCCTATGCACTATATGCAATACACACTCCTGTACTCTGCACTCTGTGCAATGCTGCAATGCACACTCCTGTCCTACGCACTCTGTGCAATACACACTCCTGTTCTCTGCACACTGTGTAATACACACTTCTGTCCTACATACTCTATGTATGCAATGCACACTCATGGCCTCTGCACTCCGTGCAATGCACAGTTCTTTCCTCTGCACTCTGTGCAATACACACTCCTGTCCTACGCACTCTGTGCAATACACACTCCTGTCCTACGCACTCTGTGCAATGCACACTCCTATCGCCTGCACTGTGTGCCATGCAGGCTCCTGTCCTGCGCACTCTGTGCAATACACATCCTGCCCTACATTATTTAACACGAGATTTCCAGAAAAGTGAAATAGTAAAAAACTCACTCTATCTACACTACATTGTCAAAAGTATTGGGACGCCTGCCTTTGCACGCACAATAACTTTAATGGCATCCCAGTCTTAGTCCGTAGGGTTCAATATTGAGTTGGCCCACCCTTTGCAGCTATAACAGCTTCAACTCTTCTGGGAAGGCTGTCCACAAGGTTTAGGAGTGTGTCTATGGGGATGTTTGACCGTTCTTCCAGAAGCACATTTGTGAGGTCACTCAGGCACTGATGTTGGATGAGAAGGCCTGGCTCGCAGTCTCCACTCTAATTCATCCCAAAGGAGTTCTATCGGGTTGAGGTCAGGACTCTGTGCAGGCCAGTCAAGTTCCTCCACCTCAAACTCATTCATCCATGTCTTTATGGACCTTGCTTTGTGCACTAGTCCAAATCATTTGGTGGAGGGGGGATTATGGTGTGGGGTTGTTTTTCAGGGGTTGGGCTTGGCCCCTTAGTTCCAGTGAAGGGAACGCTTAAGGCGTCAGCATACCAAGACATTTTAGACAATTTCATGCTCCCAACTTTGTGGGAACAGTTTGGGGATGGCCCCTTCCTGTTCTAACATGACTGCACACCAGTGCACAAAGCAAGGTCCATAAAGACATGGATGAGCGAGTTTGGAGTGGAGGAACTTGTCTGGCCTGCACAGAGTCCTGACCTCAACCCAATAGAACACCTTTAAAATGAATTAAAGCGGAGAATGCGAGCCAGGCCTTCTCATTCAACATCACTGCCTGACCTCATAAATGTTCTTCTGGAAGAATGGTCAAACATTCCCATAGACACACTCCTAAACCTTATGGACAGCCTTCCCAGAAGAGTTGAAGCTGTTATAGCTGCAAAGGGTGGGCCAACTCAATATTGAGCCCTACGGACTAAGACTGGGATGCCATTAAATTTCATGTGCGTGTAAAGGCAGGCGTCCCAAAACTTTTAATAGATAGATAGATAGATAGATAGATAGATAGATAGATAGATAGATAGATAAATAGATATCCATCCAATATCTATCCGTCCCATATCTACCTATCTCATATCTATCTATCTCATATATATATATATATAATATCTATCTATCTATCTATCTATCTATCTATCTATCTATCTATCTATCTATCTATCTATCTATCTATCTATCTATCTATCTAGATATGAGATAGACAGACAGACATGGGAGGGATAGATAGATAGATAGATAGATAGATAGATAGATAGATAGATAGATAGATAGATAGATAGATAGATAGATAGATAGATAGATAGATAGATAGATAGATAGATAGATAGGATAGATAGATAGATAGATTTGTAGTATTTCAGTTTTCTGGAAATCTCCTTGGAAATAATAACATGTGATGTGACGTGTCCCCAGTTGTAGGGGTCAGATCTGGAAGTGTATTCTCTCCTTCATATTCTTACCCTTCTCTTTGTATAACCTTCGATGAATGTGAAAGGCGGTCCGCGGCTCGGAAACGCCAGATGTGGGTCCTGTCAGTGGAGATGGGTGGGCAGACAGTACTGACTGACAGATCAGAGAGGACGGGAGAGACAGGCAGCCGGGGCAATAATAGGAGAGGTGTCCGACTCCTTCTCTGCTTCATCCCATTCTGATAGGAAAAATGTTTGGATATTTCTGACAATCTGAGATGATCAATGAAAATCTGATTTACATTTGCGGTTCTTTTTAAAGAATGTTCTTTGTAGATCAACAACCAATCCAACAATCTGAACGTGGTTATACATGGAAAGGATAAAGAGGAACTCCGCCCAGGACAGAAAAGTTCTAATGGTCGATACTTGTAAAGACTTTTCTATGATCATGGCTTCTTTGTATCAATGTCTCCTTTCTATGATCACGGCTTCTTTGTGTCAATGTTTTCTTTCCTTTATTGTTAATCCCTAAAGCGGGACGTCACCCACTTCCTTTATTTTCACCTGATGATCCTGCCAGTAAGTTTGTTTTGTTTTTACCTTCCTATAATAGTTAAAGCTATCCAGAATAAGTGGAAGTGAGAGGGTTGGGACAAACCATTTACCACATGACAGGGGTGCTTACAATAATCAGTTTTCATTTATTCATGTAAAACCTTTGGGGTTAAATTACTACAACTGTGTTACCGCAGTCCTTGCTTCCCAGGGTCTCGGCTGCCTCTATTGGTTCTATTGCCATTTCGGACCACGCTCCCGTTCTCCTCGACCTAGATCTGAGAACCCCGGAGGTGTCACAATGGCAGTGGAGGCTTAACGACACCCTTCTCCAGGATCCTGCTATCCTGGAGGAGCTCGGTGTTGAACTGAGGAACTTCTTCGCCTCTAATGTCACGACGGACAGCTCGCCCGTGATGGTCTGGGAGGCCCATAAAAGTTATATGCGCGGGGTTTTGATCAAGCTCGGATCCCGGAGGAAGAAGGAAAGGAGTGCTCAAATGTCAGATCTCTTGGCGAAAATCGGAAACCTGGAGAGGGTCCACAAACGGTCCCAAGCAATTGCTGCCCTTCAGGAGCTCATTGTTCTTCGTGATCAGCTCCGAGATCTGGTCCTCTTCCAAGCCAAGGCCGCCCTAGCTAAATGTCGCCGAGCTTTTTACGAGCATGGAGACAAGTGTGGGAAGCTGTTGGCCAGGGCACTGCGACAGCAGAGATCCGGGACGTTTATCCCGGAGATCTCCACGGCGGCGGGCCGTAAGGTCCATTCGACGACAGACATAGCGGAAGCTTTCCGTAGGTACTATTCCTCCCTGTACAATTTGTCCTCTGGCCCTTCGCCGGCATCACGGGACGCTAGGATCCGGGAGATTCGATCGTATCTTACGGCTTCCGGCCTCCCCACCCTTTCACCGGAGGATGTGGAAGAGTTGGACGCACCTTTGCGCTCCGGTGAGCTTACTGCGGCCCTGGGGGGCATGCAACCTGGGAAGGCGCCTGGCCCTGATGGCTACACCCTTGCGTACTATAAGTGTTTTGAGGAGGTCCTATCGCCGCATTTCTTATCCGCGTACAATGCAGCTGGCGAGTCGGCGGCCCTACCGGTTGATTCCTTGCGGGCTCATATCACTGTCTTGGCCAAGGAGGGTAAAGACCCACTGCTATGTGCGAGCTACCGGCCGATTTCTCTCCTGAATATTGATCTAAAACTATTCACCAAGATCATTGCCTCTAGATTGGCTCCCCTGCTCCCAGGTTTGATCCACGATGATCAAGTAGGTTTTGTTACTGCCCGGGAAGCCCGGGACAATACCGCCAAGGCAATTAATCTCATACATTATGCTAATAGCCACCGTATCCCGATGTTGGTCCTGTCGACGGACGCCGAAAAGGCGTTTGATCGGGTGAACTGGGATTTTCTGCTGGCTACCATGGAGCATGTGGGTCTGGGGAAACGCCAGTTGTCGTGGATCAGGGCCATTTACTCCAGGCCCTCGGCTAGGGTGAAGGTCAACGGGTCTCTATCACACTCCCTCGACATCGCAAATGGCACTCGCCAGGGGTGCCCGCTCTCCCCGTTGATTTTTGTTCTCGCTCTTGAGCCTTTTCTGAGGACAGTGAGGGCGAATGCGGATGTGGCCGGACTGTCGGTAAGTGCAGGGGAGTCGCCTAAAGTAGCGGCATACGCGGACGATCTACTTTTCTTCTTGACACGCCCTCTCACTTCCCTCCCGAATCTCTTGCGAGAATTTCGGGTTTATGAGTCGTTATCTTTCTATAAAATTAACCAATCAAAGTCAGAGGCGCTGGCGGTCGGTTTACCGGCCTCTCTGTCGACTCTCCTTAAAGCGGATTTTCCTTTTAAATGGGGTTTGTCCCACATCAAGTACCTGGGGATTTATCTCCCGGGTTGCCCGGAGAAAATCTTCGATTGTAACTTCCCACCTCTTTTGACTCGCATCAAGCAGGACTTAGAAGGGTGGCGCCGAGGGACTTTTTCCTGGTTCGGTCGCTGCAACATTATAAAGATGAACATCATGCCCCGCCTCTTGTACGTGCTCCAGGCGCTGCCCATTAAGGTCCCATCCTCCTACCTCAAGAGGGTGAACAGGGTGTTCCGGGAGTTCCTGTGGCTTCGGGGTTCCCCCCGCTTGGCGCTGCGGGTGCTCCGGATGCCTAAATTGAGTGGGGGCATGGCAATGCCGGACGCAGTCCTCTATTACGAAGCATGTCATCTTTCTCGCATTATAGACTGGTATCGCCACGGTTCCATGAAACAATGGGTCCGCCTGGAGCGTTTGTCAGGGGGGACTCCCTTGGAGTCTGCCCTTTGGAGCTCTGGCCCTGTTCCCAGGGACTTGGATACCCATCCGACCGTTGGACCCACGCTGGCGGTGGGCAGGCGTCTTTGCCACAACGGCCGGTTGGCGTCCTCTCCCTCGCCCCTTCTCCCGGTGATTGATAACCCAGACTTTGGGCCCGGATTGGATCAACCTGGATTTAGGCTCTTGAAGACCGCGGGGGTTCACCAAGCACGGCACTTTGTGAGGGCGGGGGCTTGGATTTCGCGCTCCCATATGAACTCTACGGCACCCTTTACCTCCTTGTCCTTTTGGCAGAGGATCCAGTTGGCTCATTTTCTACAAGCTCTTCCTTCGGCGCCTCAATTTTCGAGGCGGCTCACGTACTTTGAAGATCTTTGCTCCGACACATCTCCCATTCGCCACACGGTCTCTCTGGTTTACCGGGCACTGGCCTCGCCGGACGAATCTTTCCGCCCCTCATTTATTGCCAAATGGGAGGGGGACCTGAATGTGTCTTTTACAGACCATCAGGTTGAGAGGATATTATTTTTCACTTACAAGACCTCCCGCTGCTCGCGGTATCAGGAAGTGGGCTATAAGACCTTGACCCGCTGGCACTATACTCCGGTTAGGCTTCATCGCATGTTCCCGACCTGCCCGGATGTCTGTTGGCGGTGTGGGGAGGAGGTTGGAACCTACCTACACGTCTTTTGGTCATGTTCGAGTTTACAGTCTTTCTGGAAGGAGGTCCTCCGCATTGCCCAGAAATTTACGGACCATCCCCTCACCTTAGACCCAGCACTCTTCCTCCTTCATCACCATGAATATCCGAGAGCGTCCTATCGGAAATCAATTCTGCCCCTTCTGTTCACGGCAGCTAAAAGCTGCATCCCTCCGCTATGGAAGCAGACACAGCCTCCTACGGTAGCCATGTGGCTCCGCAAGGTCTCTTGCCTCAATGAAATGGAAGATCTAGTAGCCACTGAGCACGGTACGCGAGAGAAGTTCCTGAAACGCTGGTTCTACTGGCATGAATTTAAATGCACTCCGGAATACACAGAGTTGCTTACCCGCTGATGGTCGCTGAACGGGGGTCGGCCGGCCTCCCCCCACTCTCCCCCTTGGGGCTCCCCTGTTCCCTTACTTCTCCACCTTGATCCCCTCCCCTCTTCTCTTTCCCTCTTTGTCTTTTTTCCTGTAGCCCCCCCTTTTCTTTTTTGGCTTTAAGCATACAGTCTATAAGTTTATTCATCCTCTATACCGATGATGAGTACTGGCCATGATATGTTTGGCTCCCTATTAGGTTGGTCGGTCATTTTCCGGGAGTGACGCGGTGCGACACCCCTTTGGGGGAAGTACCGCCATTGGGTCCTCTGGGGTGTGCCGCGGCACTCGGGTGCGCCTGGGGGGGGCCTCCCTTCCCCGGTAGCCGGCCATGAGAAGGATGCCGGTCCGGGGGGGCGGGGGGGGTCTGCCTGAAGGTGCCCTGAGAATTTATTTATTTGTTCACTATTCAGCTCTAACAGCTAAGGCCGTTGGCCTCACAGGGGGTGTACATTATGTTCCTTATGCGCTCTATGGATGCCCTAGTGTTACGTTAATACGCCTTGAACTACTGTCTGCACTGTCTTCAATTTGTTATATGTTCGTTGTACCTGGAATTTGGCTGTACCTGTTGCTGATCTGTGGTATGCTTGTACGTTTTTTTTTTCTCTCTAATAAAGAATTTTGAAAAAAAAAATTACTACAACTGGAGAGTGCAAAATCTGGTGCAGCTGTGCATGGGAGCCAATCAGCTTCTAACTTCAGCTTGTTCAATTAAAGCGTGATCTCTGTACATTAACCACTTCAACACCGGGCACTCTCACCCCCTTCCTGCCCAGGCCAATTTTCAGCTTTCAGCGCTCTCACACTTTGAATGACAATTGTACAGTCATGCTACACAAATAGAGCTTTTTTTTGGTGGTATTTAATCACCGCTGTTTTTTAGAAAATTTTGAAAATAAGTAATTTTTCTCCTTCACTGATAGGCACTATTAGGCTGCACTGATGGGCACTGATAGGCTGCACTGATGAGGTGGCACTTATGGGCACTGATGAGGCGGCACTGATGGGCACTGATGAGGCGGCACTGATGGGCACTGATGAGGCGGCACTGATGAGGTGGCACTTATGGGGACTAATGAGGTGGCACTGATAGGCTGCATTGATGGGCACTGTTGAGGCGGCACTGATGGGCACTGATGAGGTGGCACTTAGGCAGCACTGATGAGCACTGATAGGCGGCACTGAAAGGCAGCACTGATGGGCACTGATAGGCGGCATTGATGGGAAGTACAGCTGAGCGGGCACTTATGGTGGGCACTGTTTTTGAGTTTTTCTACTAATTTCTGTAATCAGGGCACTAATTATTAGCGCGCGAGAGAGGCTGTTCTGGTGCGCCGTCATTTGATGGTAGGCGGGCGGGAAGTGGTTAAAGAGGTGAAAAACCTGAAAGAGAAAAGGCATAATGTGCTAGTGTGCATCGCATACTAGCTCATTATGAAATACTTACCTTAGAACGAGCCCCCCGCAGTGCCACCTGCTCACCTGTAACACCACAGACATTTTCGGCCGTCCTACTTCCTGGTTTGCATCCTCCGGCCATCTGATTGGCCGCAGGCGTGATGACATCACTCCCGCGCGTGGTACAGGTGGCCGTTCCTTCAGAGCGCATGCGCTGATGACGTCATCGGTGGCATGAAAAGTAAATATCTCCTAAACGGTGCAAGTTTAGGAGATATTTACGGTACCTATAGATAAGTCTTACTATAGGCACAAGTCATTAAGGGGGGGGTTTACAACCCCTTTAAAATGATTGTAACAAACTTTGTTGCAGATTCCAACCTTTTGTTATTCTGAAGAAATCATTGTTTGTTCCTCTGTGCTGAGTGGGTCTAATGGGAGTGGTTTCATAATTATCAATCAGCTGTGGCAGCTGCAGGGCACTAATGAGGAAAGCTGCTGGGCCTGCCTCCCTTTAGACGTGTTCCTATTGGGAGTAACAATGATTTCTTCAGAATAACAAATAGTAGGAATCTGCAACAAAGTTAGTTACAACCCTTGTACAGAGATCACCCCGAGGGGGATGTTTTTTTCTCAACAAAAGTGGAGTTACGCTTTAAGCTGGGTACACACTATGAGAAAAAATTCCGTATAAGGCACGATCATTGGATCGTCATATAGCAGTAATGGTAACCCCTGGCACCCCAGATGTTGCGGAACTACATTTCCCATGATGCTCTTGCATTCTGTAGTGTAGTCGAGCATCATGGGAAATGTAGTTCCGAAACATCTGGTGTGCCAAGGTTCCCCGTCACTGTCCTATAGTGTGTCAAATCTCATAATGCTGCTGTCCAAAAGGTGTCTCTGTTTCTCCTCCATCCAAAGTGGAGACACCCCCTTAGGGCCCGTACTCACCCCAGAAACACGCTCCAAATCCGTTCCGGATGCGTTTCTGCATGTGCATTTTTTAAAGCGTTTTTGACGCTCCTGTGAGATCCGATGGTGAGAATGTCGGCTTCTCCGGAGTGGAATCTACCAAAGCGCTGATCCCCTTATATGAGATCACATTCATCTGCTGGGCGGCCTCTTTGGTCTCGGGAACACTATTTTGGCACTGAAGCACTTCTGTATTATTCTTGGCACAGAGAACTTTTTTTTTTTTTTAGCACCTGGAAGAACTTTTGTATAAAAAAGATGAACTTTCAGGGTTTTCTTTCACTTTGAAGATATGAATTGATTATTATCGTTACTCATTATTTTTTATGAACTTTTTTTCAACTTTGCACTTTCACTGTGCTTTGCACATTTAGTTAAAGTATAACTAAAGGCAAAACCTTTTTTTTTTTTTAGGTTTGGATGCAGTAGAAAGGGATTAGCGCCCCTGTCAGTTTTTATTTCTGTATGTAACCCCCGTTAGGGAGATTCCCCCCTCTCTAATTGTCCTGTTTACCGTTATCATTGAAAGTAAAAGAAAACCCCAAATTTGGGGTTGTCTCCAGAAAAGTAATAGAGGGGAAATCTTTAAGGTTTGGAAAACCCGGGGGGCGTCCCCAAGGAATTCCCTTAATTTGCAGAGATTTCCTCTCACTTCCTGTTTTGGGTATGGGACAGGATGTGAAGGGAAATTTCCTCAATGGCACACAGATGGCGAAAAAAAAAAAAAAATGTACTTACTCTATAGAAAGTGAAAAAAAAAAAATAAAGTTTTGCCTATAAGTCTACTTTAACCACTTTCTTGCTGCTCTCTGAGCTGCTACTGCGGCAAAGTGGTTCGATAACGTCTGGCGACGTAGAACTACGTCGCCAGACATTCCCCAATCTCGGCGGCGCGCTCCCGCTGTATTCAGTCACAGCGGGAGTCGGGCCAGGGGAGGAGCACCGATCACCGCCGCTCTTCCCCGATCGTCAGGGAATCGAGTGTGGAGATCCGCCCGATTGTGTAAACAGAGCGGGCGGATCTCCTAAGTGACAGGCAGGGTCAGATTGCAGGGTTCAGCATAGCTCAACCTGCGATCTGTCCCTGTGTCACTCAGTCACCTCCCCCCACACGTCAGTAAGCACCAGGCATACATTAACTCCTCCCTGTCCAAAAAAAATGAACCCCTTCACTGCCAGTGTCATTTTTACAGTAACAGTGCATATGTATAGCACTGATTACTGCAGTAATGTCACTGGTACCCCCAAAAGTGTCAAAAATGTCAGTCAAGGGTCCGATCTGTCCGCCGCAATGTCGCAGTACCGCAAAAAAATCGCAGATCGCCGCCATTATTCGTTAAAAAAAAAACACCAAAAATTACAGAAATCTTTCCCTTAGATAGTAAACGCAATAACTTTTGCGCAAACCAATCAAAATACGCTTATTGCGATTTTTTTTACCAAAAATATGTAGCAGAAAACAAATTGGGGGGAATTTCATATAAAAAAATGTGAAAAATATTGTTATTTTTTCAAAATTGTCGCTTTTTTTATTTATAGCGCAAAAAGTAAAAAGCGCACAGGTGATCAAATACCACCAAAAGAAAGCTCTGTTTGTGGGAAAAAAAGGACGTCAATTTCGTTTGGGTACGGCGTTGCACGACTGCGCAATTGTCAGTTAAAGTTGCAAAGTGCCGAATCGCAATAAGTGGCCCAGACATAAGACAGCAAAATCCTCCGGTGGTAAAGTGGTTAAGTATTTACTTTGTAGATATGAATTGGTAATCTGTATTCAAGTACTTTAAGTGACGGTTCACACTACTCCGACTTGGTCGCCTGACAAGTCGTGCTCCATTCTGTGCAATTGGAACCGTTCTAATAGGAGCGACTCAAGTCGCTCCGACTTAGAAAAAGGTTCCTGCACTACTTTTGGCCGAAGTCGGAGCGACTTGCATTGACTTCCATTATGTGAAGTTCGTGCAAGTCGCGCCGAAGTCGTGTCGCCATAGTGTGAACTGACTCTAAATGTATTTTTGCAGACCATTTGAGATTTTGCCTAGTATTTGTATATTTATATGTTATTTGAGATGTATAAGCCCCCGTTCACACTAGGGCGACCTGTGAGGCGACCTGGTCGCCTCACAGGTCGCCTTCCATAGGGAAGCTGCGGACCCGTTCTACTAGGAGCGACACAAGTCGCTCCGACTTAGAAAAAGGGCCTGGAGCTTCTTTGGGGTGACCCGGAGGCGACCGCCATAGACTTCAATGTTATGAAGTCCGTGGCGGCCGCTCCGAGGTCGTGGCGCACTGCTCGCACCGCGACCTCGGAGGTCGCCACCCGAAGTCGGATCGCCCCTATGTGAACGGGGGCTAATACTTGTATAACTGTATATTATTTGAGATGTAGATTATTTTTATATTTGTATATTACTTGAGATTATATTGTTTGAGATATTGCATTGTATTTGTATAGTTATATATTATTTGAGATGTATAATATTTGTATATCACAAACTTAACAGATCTCAAAAAATATACAAATATACGAAAAATATGCAATATTTCAAATAATGTACAAATATACAATTTGTATTTTTGTACATTATTTGAAATATTTTATATTTTTTGTATATTATTTGAGATCTGTTAGCCCCGGTTCACACTGGGGCGACCTGTGAGGCGACCTGGTCGCCTCACAGGTCGCCGCAGGTCGCCTCCCATAGGGAAGCTACGGACCCGTTCTAATAGGAGCGACACAAGTCGCTCCGACCTAGAAAAAGGGTCCGGAGCTTCTTTGGGGCGACCAGGAGGCGACCGCCATAGACTTCAATGTTATGAAGTCCGTGGCGGCCGCTCCGAGGTCGCGGCGCGCTGCTCGCACCGCGATCTCGGAGGTCGCCCCTGAAAGTAGCGTCGCGCCAGTGTGAACCGGCGCTTAAGTTTGAGATATACAAATATTATACAACTCAAATAACATAAATATACAAATACTATGCAATATGTCAAACTTAACAGATCTCAAATAATATACAAATATAAAAATAATATACAATATTTCAAATAATGTACAAATTTAAATAATATACATCTCAAATAATATTCAAATACAAAAAAATTATACATCTCAAATAATATATATATATATATATATATATATATATATATATATAAATATACAGATACTATGCAATATTTGTATACTATTTGAGATGTATATTATTTTTATGTTTGTACATTATTTGAAATATTGTATATTTTTTGTATATTATTTGAGATCTGTTAAGTTTGAGATATACAAATATTATACATCTCAAATAATATATAAATATACAAATACAATGCAATATCTCAAACATAACAGATCTCAAATAATATACAAATAATATACAATATTTCAAATAGTGTACAAATAAATAAATATACATCTCCAATAATTTACAAATATTATACATCTCAAATAATATATAAAATATACAAATACAATGCAATATTTGTATAACATTTTTGAAATGTATATTATCTGTATATTTGTACATTATTCAAAATATTGTATATTCGTTGTATAATATTTGAGATCTGTTAAGTTTGAGATTTGTGCATAGTATTTCTATATTTATATATTATTTGAGATGTATATTATTTGTATATTATTTGTATATTATTTGAAAAATATTGTATATTGTTTGTATATTTGTATAATATTTGAGATGTATATAATTTGTATATTATTTAAAATGTTTATTATTTGCATATTTGTATATTATTTAAAATATTGTATATTATTTTAGATGTATATTATTTGTATATTATTTAAAATTCTGTATATTATTTGAAATGTTTATTTTTTGTATATTAGTATATTATTTAAAATATTGTATATTATTTTAGATGTATGTTATTTGTATATTAGTATATTATTTTAAATATTGTATATTATTTTAGATGTTTATTATTTGTATATTTGTATATTATTTAAAATGTTGTATATTATTTTAGATGTATATTATTTGTATATTATTTAAAATATTGTATATTATTGGTATATTATTTAAAATATTGTATATTATTTTAGATGTATATTATTTTTATATTATTTCAAATATTGCATATTATTTGTATATTATTTAAAATATTGTACATTATTTTGGATGTATATTATTTGTATATTTGTATATTATTTAAAATATTGTATAATATTTAAAATATTGTATATTATTTTAGATGTATATTATTTGTATATTTGTATATTATTTGAAATGTACAGTGCCTTGCGAAAGTATTCGGCCCCCTTGAACTTTTCGACCTTTTGCCACATTTCAGGCTTCAAACATAAAGATATAAAACTGTAATTTTTTGTGAAGAATCAACAAGTGGGACACAATCATGAAGTGGAACAAAATTTATTGGATATTTCAAACTTTTTTAACAAATAAAAAACTGAAAAATTGGGCGTGCAAAATTATTCAGCCCCCTTAAGTTAATACTTTGTAGCGCCACCTTTTGCTGTGATTACAGCTGTAAGTCACTTGGGGTATGTCTCTATCAGTTTTGCACATCGAGAGACTGGAATTTTTGCCCATTCCTCCTTGAAAAACAGCTCGAGCTCAGTGAGGTTGGATGGAGAGCATTTGTGAACAGTAGTTTTCAGTTCTTTCCACAGATTCTCGATTGGATTCAGGTCTGGACTTTGACTTGGCCATTCTAACACCTGGATATGTTTATTTGTGAACCATTCCATTGTAGATTTTGCTTTATGTTTTGGATCATTGTCTTGTTGGAAGACAAATCTCTGTCCCAGTCTCAGGTCTTTTGCAGACTCCATTAGGTTTTCTTCCAGAATGGTCCTGTATTTGGCTCCATCCATCTTCCCATCAATTTTAACCATCTTCCCTGTCCCTGCTTAAGAAAAGCAGGCCCAAACCATGATGCTGCCACCACCATGTTTGACAGTGGGGATGGTGTGTTCAGGGTGATGAGCTGTGTTGCTTTTACGCCAAACATAACGTTTTGCATTGTTGCCAAAAAGTTCGATTTTGGTTTCATCTGACCAGAGCACCTTCTTCCACATGTTTGGTGTCTCCCAGGTGGCTTGTGGCAAACTTTAAACGACACTTTTTATGAATATCTTTAAGAAATGGCTTTCTTCTTGCCACTCTTCCATAAAGGCCAGATTTGTGCAGTATACGACTGATTGTTGTCCTATGGACAGAGTCTCCCACCTCAGCTGTAGATCTCTGCAGTTCATCCAGAGTGATCATGGGCCTCTTGGCTGCATCTCTGATCAGTCTTCTCCTTGTATGAGCTGAAAGTTTAGAGGGACGGCCAGGTCTTCGTAGATTTGCAGTGGTCTGATACTCCTTCCATTTCAATATTATCTCTTGCACAGTGCTCCTTGGGATGTTTAAAGCTTGGGAAATATTTTTGTATCCAAATCTGGCTTTAAACTTCTCCACAACAGTATCTCGGACCTGCCTGGTGTGTTCCTTGTTCTTCATGATGCTCTCTGCGCTTTAAACGGACCTCTGAGACTATCACAGTGCAGGTGCATTTATACGGAGACTTGATTACACACAGGTGGATTCTATTTATCATCATTAGTCATTTAGGTCAACATTGGATCATTCAGAGATCCTCACTGAACTCCTGGAGAGAGTTTGCTGCACTGAAAGTAAAGGGGCTGAATAATTTTGCATGCCCAATTTTTCAGTTTTTTATTTGTTAAAAGAGTTTGAAATATCCAATACATTTTGTTCCACTTCATGATTGTGTCCCACTTGTTGTTGATTCTTCACAAAAAATTACAGTTTTATATCTTTATGTTTGAAGCCTGAAATGTGGCAAAAGGTCGAAAAGTTCAAGGGGGCCGAATACTTTCGCAAGGCACTGTATATTATTTGAGGTGTTATATTTTATTTGTATATGAATTGTTTACATGTTGAAGTGTGGGAAACTTAAAGAGACAGCGCTTTTTTCTGTTGGTTATGTTAGTTTCCGTATTCAGGCTCTTATGAAGTGCAGGAACCCTATTAGTGGCTGAGCGCGAGTTCCAAATTCTTTTTAGTTAACACCCTCTAACTTCTACTTTGTCTGGACAGCTTACTAAGTTGGAAAAAAGCCTGACCTACCACCAGGTGAGAATAAAGGTAAAAAGTCTGAAAAAAAAAAAACGAATGCAGCCACCACAGCTAAGAATTAGTAATCTGATATATATTAAACCTAAAACCAAACATGTCATATATTGCAGCTTACCAGTCATTAGATAGGATGGCTGCATTCGTTTTTTTCCCCTCCCCCTGTTTTCACCTGGTGATCTGGTCAGCAACACACCTCCTGTATTACTGAGACACAACTCTGGATGAAGGATAACAGGATGCACAGCAGCCTTGTCAGTCTAGGGGGAGGGGAGTGTTCCATGCACTCGGACTAGCAGATTTTAATACACTTACAAATTGCAGCCAAACTCCATGTCACACTTTATAATCAATTACAGCAAACTATTTTTTATTCCTTTTGGGATTAAGGTTTTACATGAATAAATAAAAGCTGATCGTTTTTTGCCTTCCTCTGGATCAATTGTGGGTATAGGATTGTAAGATTTCTGTAAGTTTGCCCAATTACAAAGAAATGAAGGATCTATAATTTTTATCATAGGTGTATTTTTAAATGATAGAGACAGAATATCAACCAAAAATCCAGGAATAACACGATACAAATGTTATAAATTGAGTTGCATTTCAGTGAGTAAAAGAAGTATTTGATCCCCAAGCAAAACATGACTTAGTATTTGGTGGAGAAACCCTTGTTGGCAAGCACAGAGGTAAGATGTTTCTTGTAGTTGGTTACCAGGTTTGCACACATCTCAGGAGGGATTTTGGTCCACTCTTCTTTACAGATCTTCTCTAAATCCTTAAGGTTTCTTGGCTGTTGCTTGGCATCTCGAAGTTTCAGCTCCCTCCATAAATTTTCTATAGGATTAAGGTCACTCCATGACCATAATGTGTTTCTTCTTGAGACACTCATTTGTTGCCTTAGAGGTATGTTTTGGGTTATTGTCATGATGGAAGACCCATCCATGACCCATCAGTGTCCTGGCTCGGGGAAGAAGGTTCTCATTCAAGATTTTACAATACATGGCCCCGTCTATTGGCCCCTCAATGCGGCAAAGTCGGCCTGTACCTTTAGCAAAGAAACTGCCCCCAAGCATCATGTTTCCACCTCCGTGCTTGACTGTAGGGATGGTGTTCTTAGGGTCATAGTCAGCATTTTTCTCTCTCCAAACAGCGAGTCGAGTTAATGCCTAAGAGCTTAATTTTGGTCTCATCTGACCACAGCACTTTCTCCAAATCTTTCTCTGATTCATTTAGTCCTTTGACAGCTCTTTGATCTTGCCCATGATGGTGAGGTTTGAATGGAAGAAAGATTCTGTGGACAGGTGTCTTTTATACACATTTTGAGTTGTCGTTAGGAGCACCTTCCTACATTGACAGGACTAATCTGGAGACTGGCTAGGCCACTCCATGATCTTAATGTGCTTCTTCTTGAGCCACTCCTTTGTTGCTTTGGCGGAATGTTTTGGGTTATTGTCATGATGGAAGACCCATCCATGACCCATCTTCAGTGTCCTGGCTCGGGGAAGAAGATTCTCATCCAAGACTTTACAATGCATGGTCCCGTCCATTGGCCCCTCAAAGTGGCAAAGTCAGCCTGTACCTTTAACAGAGAAACAGCCCCAAAGCATAATATTGCCACCTCCGTGCTTGACTGTAGGGATGGTACTTTTAGGGTCAAAGTCAAGCTTTTTTCTTCCTCCAAACACGGTGAGTCGAGTTAATGCCAAAGAGCTCAATTTTGACCTCATCTGACCACAGCACTTTCTTCCAATCCTTCTCTGAATCATTTAGATGTTCATTGGCAAACTTCAGACGGGCCTGTACATGTGCCTTCTTGAGGAGGGGGACCTTGCGGGCACGGCAGGATTTTAATCCATGGTGGCATATTGTGTTACCAATGGTTTGTTTGGTGACGGTGGACCCAACTGCCTTGAGATTATTCACAAGGTCTTCTCGTGTAGTTCTGGGCTGATCCCTCACTCTTCTCATGATCATCCTTACCCCATGAGGCAAAATCTTGCATGGAGCTCCAGACTAAAAGCAATTGCGTCACACCTTGGCTGGGAATTGATCTTGTGGTCTGGTGTGTTCTGGATCATTTCCCTGCTGGCTGAGCCACTGGGTGATTCCTATTCTGGGCTTGATTCTCACTATCTCCTACCTTTTGGTATGAGACTCTTGCTCCACCTAGTGGCCAGCTGTAGTCGGTAACCTCGTCCCCTGACCTAAATATACCCTCTTCCACTTCCTGCTAGTGGCTTAGTATAGGTTTGTCCTGTTTGTCTTCTGTGTATGTTCTACACTCGTTGCTGACCTTGGCTTACCTTGACCTCTCTTCGGATCACCCCCGGCTCTGGCTATCGAACTTGGCTTGCGCTTGACTACTCTTCTGGACTTCGCTCCCTTGAGGTCTGACTCCCGACCTACTCCAAACCGTGAGTCATTTTCTTATTAGTTGTTCCCTAAGTTTGTTGGTTGCACTTTCATTTGCGGTCCCGATATTTCGGCTGCAGGATCCTATCCGCTCTTCCACCTAATACCGGGATAACAAGACTACTGGTCAGGAAACCGGAGGGGCGGTTGGGGTCTCTGGCAGGCCTAACAGATTGATGGTTATTTTGTATTTCTTCCATTTGCGAACAATCGCTCCAACAGTTGTCTCCTTCTCACCAAGCTTCTTGCTGATGGTCTTGTAGCCCATTCCAGCCTTGTGCAGGTCTACAATCTTGTCCCTGACTCCTTTGACAGCTCTTTGGTCTTGGCCATGATGGTGAGGTTTGAAGGGAAGAAAGATTTTGTGGACAGGTGTCTTTTATACACATATCGAGTTGTCATTAGGAACACCTTCTTAAATTGACAGAACTAATCTGTATACCAAATGAGCACCTACTGTAGCCAGTCTGTGGGAGCCAGAATTTTTGTTGGTTGGTAGGAGATCAAATACTTATTTTATTTACTGAACTGCAACTCAATTTATAACATTTGTATCGTGTTTTTTGTGGATTTTTGGTTGATATTCTGTCTCCATCTACACCTATGATAGACCCTTCATTTCTCTACTGTACATGGTGCCCCGTACCTTAACCACTTTACGACCGCTCACATTGACACTACTGCGGCAATGTGGCACGATCCCGTCCAGCGACGTAGACCTACGTCGCTGGACTCCTCCCCTTGTGGGCGGCGCACGCGCGCCGCCGGAGGCTCGCACCCGCTGTAACTGAATACAGATAGAATAGAGTCAGGCCAGGGGAGGAGAGGCGGTAATCACCGCTGCTCTTCCCCAAACGTCGGGGATCGAGTGTGGAGATCCGCCCACTTGTGTAAACAAAGTGGGCGGATCTCCTAAGTGACAGTCAGGGTCAGATTGCAGGGTTCAGCATAGCTGAACCTGCGATCTGTCCCTGTATCACACAGTCCCCTCCCCCCACACATGTCAGTAAGCACCAGGCATACATTAACCCCTTGATCACCAATAAAAATTAACCCCTTCCATGCCAGTGTCATTTTTACAGAAACAGTGCATATGTATAGCACTGATTACTGCAGTAATGTCACTGGTAACCCCAAAAGTGTCAAAAATGTCAGTCAAGGGTCCGATCTGTCCGCCGCAATGTCGCAGTCCCGCAAAAAATGTCACTGGTAATGTCACTGGTACCCCCAAAAGTGTCAGTCAAGGGTCCGATCTGTCCGCCGCAATGTCGCAGTCCCGCAAAAAATTTCACTGGTAATGTCACTGGTACCCCCAAAAGTGTAAAAAATGTCAGTCAAGGGTCCGATCTGTCCGCTGCAATGTCGCAGTCCCGCAAAAAAAAAAAATCACGGATCGCCGCCATTACTAGTTAAAAAAAAAAAAAAAAAAATGACATAAATTTCCTGTAGTTAGTAGCTGCGATAACTTTTGCACAAACCAATCAAAATACGCTTATTGCAATTTTTTTTTTTCAAAAATATGTAGCGGAAAACAAATTGGCAAAAAAAGTTAAAAAATTTCGATTTTTACATTTTTTGGGAGGGGAATTTCATATAAAAAAAATTTAAAAAATCTTGTTATTTTTTTCAAAATTGTCGCTCTTTTTTTGTATATAGCGCAAAAAGTAAAAATCGCACATGTGATCAAATACCACCAAAAGAAAGCTCTATTTGTGGGAAAAAAAAGGACATAAAGGTAATTTGGGTACAGCATCGCACGGCCGCGCAATTGTCCTTTACAGTAACCCAGTGCCGAATCGCAAAATATGGCCTGGTCAGGAAGGGGGTAAAATCTTCATGCATTAACGCGGTTAAAAATACGCTCATTGAGAATTTTTTTGTCAAAGACATGTAGATAAATACATTTTGGCCTAAATATATGACAAAAATATATTGACAACATCTTCTTCCTAGTTGAATACATTTAAGATTAGGAAGAGGTTGATAATTGTATCTGTGTTGCCGGAATGTGCTTTTTTTTTTTTTTTCGCTCTTTTGGGTGATATTTTGTAACACATTGTTTGTAACTTTCAGCAACGATAAAATAAAAAAAAGATTTAAATAAAAAAAAAAACAAAAATTTAATATATTGGATATTTTTTAACTGTCAAAGTAGAAAAATATTGTTATTTTTTCAAAATTGTCGCATTTTTTTATTAATATCGCAAAAAATGAAAAGCGCAGAGGTGATCAAATACCACCAAAAGAAAGCTCTGTTTGTGGGGAAAAAAGGACGTAAATTTCGTTTGGGTACGGTGTTGCATGACCGCGCAATTGTCAGTTAAAGTCGCACAGTGCCGAATCGCAAAAAGTGGCCTGGACGTAAGACAGCAAAATCCTCCGGTGGTAAAGTGGTTAACACGCACCCCTCCGTATAACCTAGACATCCCCAGTAAGCGCACGCTACACGTGATCTCACTAATTAGATTGCTGGTCAGCTCGTCACAAGGTAAGACCCAGATTGTTTTGCTTTTTCCATTATCACTTGTATAATTAGCGCTAATGTGAAAACAGAATTAGCAGCTCACCTAAGCAGCCTCTTCCTTACCCTCGCAGTCTTTTATGGCTTATTCTAGAAAGACGCCGAAGAACTGTCACCGGATTAATTGCCTTTTAACATTAAAAAAACATAATAATTACATAAACGAACAAAGACGAGGCTCAGCTAAGGCGCTTAGTTCTAATGTTATCCTATGTACCGAAGAACCTTTCAGCACTTAAAGGGTTAGGCAGGGTAAAGTACGGGAAATCGGCGGTTTTGGCTATTAACTGTAATTCTGTTGTTTTGACTTGAAAATCTTCCCCCTCATTCTTTATGGGTAGGGCTGTTATCTCTCGAGGCTGTAAATTATCTCTCTTTACATCCTGCAAGGGATAACATCGTCACCATGCTTACCTGTCTACCCTCCGCATCCTCAGGTTACCTAGGCAACCCATCCTGGACCAGCGTGAGCAAGGAGCTTACTAATGAATGAAAAGTGACCACATTATGTCCTTCTCACGTTCGTGGTACACGCCGGCTCCCGGTTTGGAGGACTAGACCTGGGCTATGCTGGGGAACCGTCTCGTCCTGGGAATCCACAGGAATGTGAAGTTCTCAGACCGGCCTCCGTGTCTCGTACAAAGTATGTGATAAAGCGGCCTTTCTCATCCTTTTTAACACAGAGGAACCCTTACAAGTAGTTTACAGTCTCCGGGAACTTCTGCTAAAAATGACTATATCTATGGAAACAAAGAAACAAAGTGGTGTTCCAATACATCAGACCCTGAAATAGCCCCACAGGGACCTGTGTATGTGAGAAGGATACACCCACGTGGGACTTTAAAGGCGGAGGTCACTTGGCATAGATAGATAAATAATAAAGAACAACTGAATAAAATGCAGTGAATTTATTGATACATATAAACACATAAAAAGTGATAAACAACAAAGATGCATGAGCATCAATACAGACATAAGAATTTGTGCAATATAAAAAGTTGAGAACCATATCCTAGAGTAATGGGGTCCACACAGGTCCAACATGTTTCGCCGCCTTTATGGGCTTCTTCAGGGACCATGAGTACTGGTGACCTCCGAATAGGTTCACTATCATAAAATCTGGGGCACAATCAATAAGTCAACGACAAATAGCATGGTCTGCAAGTCCCTCCGGGGAGTGCTCACACTCCTGGACCAGGGTCATGACTACAAGCGGTGTTACCTGCTGGACTGCGAACACACGTATCTGGACGTGTTGATACTTCTGGTGGCAGCGATTCAATTTCCTTTATTGTTGGCCGCTGTACAAATCACAGTTGTCTGGCACTGTCCGGTCCAGTCTTCACCACATTAAGAGGACGCATCTGTCTGGACCCTGGTCCAGGAGTGTGAGCACTCCCTGGAGGGACTTGCAGACCATGCTATTTGTCATTGACTTATTGATTGTGCCCCAGATTTTATGATAGTGAACCTATTCGGAGGTCACCAGTACTCATGGTCCCTGAAGAAGCCCATAAAGGCGGCGAAACATGTTGGACCTGTGTGACCCCATTACTCTAGGACACAGGTGGCAAACACAAGGCCCGAGGGCCGAATCCGGCCCGCGGGACCTTGTCATGTGGCCAGCAGCGGCCCCTGCCGCCACCACCAGCTCTCACTCGCTTTTCCTGTCTTCACTCTCAGTGACAGTTATAGTCACTCGAGTCCCAGTAGCGGCAACATTCGTATATCGGTGAAAGACGGCATCTCCTCCCGTTACTGCGCATGCGCCGGCTCCAGGCTTTACAAGCTGAGCGCGGAGATGCTGCAGCTGAACAGGCAGCTTAGTAAAACTAACCCTTTGCATGCCGAGTGGTCGGTCGGACACACAGGCTGGAACGGAGGACACACAGGCTGGAACGGAGGACACACAGGCTGGAAGAACCACTTGAATGCCAAAAGTTGAGAGCTTATCCCCGGGGATTTCACAGGGGGTGCCAGTCTGGTAATGGAGGGTCAGAAGTTGGGTGGGTGATCTGGTAGGGGAGGCAATATTTGGGTGGGAGGTGGTCTTGTAGTGGGGGGGTGCATTAGTTGGGGGGGGGTGGTCTGGTAGTGGGGGGCAGTAGTTGGGTGGGTGGTGGTCTGGAAGTGGGGGGTGGAGGTTAGTTGGGGGGTGGTCTGGTAGTGGGGGGGCATTAGTTGGTGTGGTAGGGGTCTGTCAGTGGTGAGTGTTGGAGCAGTAGTTGGGGGTCTCGTAGTGGGGGGCATTAGTTGGTGTGGTGGGGGTCTGTCAGTGGTGAGTGTTGGAGCAGTAGTTGGGGGTCTCGTAGTGGGGGGGGGGCATTAGTTGGTGTGGTAAGGGTCTGTCAGTGGTGAGTGTCGGAGCAGTAGTTGGGGGGAATTAGTTGATGTGGTAGGGGTCTGCCAGTGGGGATTGGTGGGGCAGATCCTTGCAGGCACTGACGGCGTCACTCACAGTGGGACACAGAGGGGTAGGGTAGGGCCAGATCTGACAGAAGGATCTCCCTGCAAGGCGACAGAAGTGAACTGTTACTGGGGCCATATACACAAGTCCACCTATATAGGTACTAGAGCGCAATACAAAGGGAGAGAACTGCTTAGAAGAGATGCGGGGAAGCTTTGGGAATGGTGGGCTGGGGGGATGTGGGCTGTGGGGGCAGATCTGTGCAGAGGTGGGGGCAGATCTGTGCAGAGGTGGGGGGATGGGGGAAAAGGCGGGTGCAGAGGGTTCAGCGCACCCCTGAACACTGCACTCTGTGCATAGTGCACCCCTGAACACTGCAATCTATGCATGGCGCACCCCTGAACACTGCACTCTGTAACACACGCCTGTCTGTAACACAACTGGCCCCTTGAGGACAACCATATTGCTGATGCGGCCCCCGATGAATTTGAGTTTGACACCCCTGCTCTAGGATATGGTTCTCAACTTTTTATATTGCACGAATTCTTATGTCTGTATTGATGCTCATGCATCTTTGTTGTTTATCACTTTTTATGTGTTTATATGTATCAATAAATTCACTGCATTTTATTCAGTTGTTCTTTATTATTTATCTATCTATGCCAAGTGACCTCCGCCTTTAAAGTCCCACGTGGGTGTATCCTTCTCACATACACAGGTCCCTGTGGGGCTATTTCAGGGTCTGATGTATTGGAACCCCACTTGTTTCTTTGTTTTCATATACTATTAGGGATGTGGCGTGAGCTCTCTTGGCTTACTGACATTTGGAGTCTGGCACCATTAATGTCTTGACTATATCTATGGATCGTGGTAAATTAGGATGATGGTGACCAGGAAGAATGCCCGTTACACTTATAGTCATTGGAGAGAATCCCCCTCCCCTTACAGATAGCTAAAAAGTTCATTGGTATCCATGGTTTCTTATACGAAAGTCAGAGGAACCCCTGCCAACTTCTGGAGGAACCATAGGGTTCCATGGAACCCTGGTGGAGAAACATTGAGATACAGTGAACACTCTGTGCTTTACTTACTCCTGACCCATGCGCTCGGTGCTTTACGAAAGGCCCGTACACACGTAGCGATTGTCGGCCGTAAATATTCGGCCAACGTCCGATTGTCGGCTTGTTAGTATGATGCTTCCGACAACCGACAGCGACTTTTCGGCCGAACAGAATCGGGTGTGCAGGCTATAAAATTATTGGTGGCCAACACTGGAACGGCCGATTGTTCCTCAGTCAGTACAGAATTCGGCCGACAAAAAGCAGATGAGCAAGACTGGGCATGCTCAGAGAAGAAAAAACACACGAAAAGTTAACCATCACATGACATCACTTCTACAGTCGGCTGTTGTTGGCTGACAAAATTCGTGTGCAGTCTTTAGCACTTTTCAACCGACAGGACAGCACCGGACAAAAGACGGCTGATCGTTTGGCCGACAATCGATACGTGTGTACGGGGCTTTACTCCTGACCCATGCACTCTGTGCTTTACCTCCTCCTTACTTCTGAACTCTGTGCTTTACTTACTTTTGACCCCTGCACTCCATGTGTTACTTACTCCTGACCCCTGCACTCCATGTGTTACTTACTCCTGACCCTTGCACTCTGTGCTTTTCTTACTCCTGACCCCTGTGGTCTGTGCTTTTCTTACCCCTGACCCCTGTGGTCTGTGCTTTTCTTACTTCTAAAACCTGTGGTCTGTGCTTTTCTTACTCCTGACCCCTGCACTTCTTATGGTACTTACTCCTGACCCCTGCATTCTGTACCTTACTCCTGAACCCTGCGCTCTGTGATTTACTTACTTCTTACATCTGCACTCCATGTGTTATTTACTCCTGACCCCTTTACTCCATGTGTAACTTATGTCTGACCCGTGCACTCTGTGCTTTACTTACTCTTGACCCGTGCAGTCTGTGCTTTACTTACTCCTGACCTCTGTGCTTTACTTACTTTTGACCTCTGCACTCCATATGTTACTTACTCCTGACCCCTGCACTCTGTACTTTATTAACTCCTGACCCCTGCACTGCATATGTTACTTACTCCTAACCCCTGCACTACGTGTGTTCATTTACTCTTGACCCTTGCACTCTGTGCTTTACTTACTCCTGACCCCTGTTGTCTGCTTTTCTTACTCCTGGCCTCTGCACTCCATTTGTTACTCATGAATCAGAGCAGAGAAGGCACATGTGTGAACCATACACCTTCAAGCCCCTACCACATTTATGAACAACTTAGCCACGCCCACAATTAGCAGCGGCTTTCTATGTGCACTGGATCTCTCTTCTCCTTAGGGTACCTATGGGTTCTCCTGGGTCTTTCACATTCCTAGTCATGCCCCTGACAGTATTTACCAAATTCTCAGCAGACTAGCTCATAATTACCTTTAATTAATAGAATATTGCAAAAAAAAAAAAAAAAAATCAATAAAAAGTAATCATTGACTTGGTTACCATATTTCTGAAAGCTAATTAGTTACTTCGGGCTACAAAGATCATAACTCTTTCCCCTAGTTAGTTACATAGGTTGAAAAAAAAAGAAACATCCATTATATTGGAGCAGCGCCATCAGTGGAAATGCGCAGTAACCCATAGCAACCAATCAGAAATCATTTCACTGATGTCCCCCCCCCCCCCCCCCACCCGTGCAAAATGGATTCTGGTTGCCATGGGTACGGCGCTCTGTTCCGCGCCGCACACCGTTCCACCGAATGAGGTCATCACATATGGGCACGTACACCTCTGCTGCGGGAGATGCCGGGTATCCCGCTAGACAGCGGCGCTCCGCGCGTTAGCCGCAGGTCACATCTCCCTAATCTGCTGTTACCAGTGAGCCTAATGATTCCTAATTAGCCTGTATGGGGCGGCTTCATTATCTCATTTCGCACGGTTCTAATATCAGATCGGGAGATCTGTGAAAAAGGATACGTAACATTAATACTCTGCTTTCGCTGACACGGGGGAAAACGGCGATCAGGTTACCCGGGCCTCGCCGCCCCGCTGAGAGCCGCGCCAGTCCTTTAAGGGTGGTGGTGGTGAAGAGGGGGTGGGGGGGGAGGAGGATTTCTTTGATAAAATGCATCAGTAAAAATTACTGACGGAGATGATGTCTGAGATTCTTGCAGAAAGAGAAGGAACAGCTGGTAAACGCTTCACAGATGGCGAAGCTCTTGGCATCTCTCGTGAGAGGGCCACCCATGCAGATGGCTCATTATTTTAACATTTGGATTTTCATCTTATTAAAACATCTTTTTCTGCGGATTTATTTAGCATCTCGCTTTCTGTCACACGTTGCAGAGAACGCCGGCGGAATGAGGGAAGTGTGGCGCCCAGCGTCATTACCCCGCACACACGCCACCCTGACGGACCGCGGGCCCTACTTCCCTCTACCTGTCCAGGACTGCCAACCCCTCCCCCATACTTTAATCAATTGTAAGGCGGCCTCCGGAGGAGTTCACCTTCAGGCGCCATGACTTTCTGTATCCAGCGCCTACAGAGGCCGCAAAGTGGAACTCCACTATTGAGACGGTTCCTTTTTAGTCTCCAAAAATAAATTCTAATTTTAATGGGAAATTGTGCTTTTCCAACAATTTATGATGCCTTACCTTGTGTTACTTCATATTGTAATGTGCATGGCATTAGGGCAGATCATTCAATTACAACCCTTAAAGTACCAGATTGAAAGGGGGGCACGCTGGTCTCTCTGCATTGAAGGGGGCACGCTGGTCTCTGTGCATTGAAAGGGGGCACGCTGGTCACTCTGCATTGAAGGGGGCCCGCTGGTCACTCTGCATTGAAGGGGGCCCGCTGGTCACTCTGCATTGAAGGGGGCACGCTGGTCACTCTGCATTGAAGGGGCACGCTGGTCACTCTGCATTGAAAGTGGGCACGCTGGTCACTCTGCATTGAAAGGGGGCACGCTGGTCACTCTGCATTGAAAGGGGGCACGCTGGTCACTCTGCATTGAAGGGGGCACGCTGGTCTCTGTGCATTGAAAGGGGGCACGCTGGTCACTCTGCATTGAAGGGGGCACGCTGGTCACTCTGCATTGAAGGGGCACGCTGGTCTCTCTGCATTGAAGGGGGCAAGCTGGTCACTCTGCATTGAAGGGGGCACGCTGGTCACTCTGCATTGAAGGGGGGCACGCTGGTCACTCTGCATTGAAGGGAGCACGCTGGTCACTCTGCATTGAAGGGGGCACGCTGGTCACTCTGCATTGAAAGGGGCACGCTGGTCACTCTGCATTGAAGGGGGCACGCTGGTCTCTCTGCATTGAAGGGGCACACTGGTCTCTCTGCATTGAAAGGGGGTACGCTGGTCACTCTGCATTGAAGGGGGCACGCTGGTCACTCTGCATTGAAGGGGGCACGCTGGTCACTCTGCATTGAAGGGGGCACGCTGGTCACTCTGCATTGAAGGGGGCACGCTGGTCACTCTGCATTGAAGGGGGCACACTATACCTTGATTACTGAAGGCCCCTTTCACACTCTTGTGACCTCAGTCACGCAATTTTTTTTATAGCATTTTGTGCCGCAAAGCAATGCCTATTACATTTTTCTGTTTGCGCCCCCCCCCCCCAAAAAAAAAAATTTTGAGCACCAGCCGCCACTGCCTCAGTGTGTCAGATCACCCTATCACTGTTACAGATGGATCCCTCGTGGTATCAGATCACCCTATCACTGTTGCAGATGGATCCCTCGGAGTATCAGATTACCCTATCACTGTTACAGATGGATCCCTTGTAGTATCAGATCACCCTATCACTGTTACAGATGGATCCCTCGTAGTATCAGATCACCCTATTACTGTTACAGATGGATCCCCCCCCAGCGTATCAGATCACCCTATCACTGTTACAGATGGATCCCTCGTAGTATCAGATCACCCTATCAGTGTTACAGATGGATCCCTCGGAGCATCAGATCACCCTATTACTGTTACAGGTGGATCCGCCCAGCATATCAGATCACCCTATCACTGTTACAGATGGATCCCCCAGCATATCAGATCAGCCTATCACTGTTACAGATGGTTCCCCCAGAGTATGAGATCACCCTATCACTGTTAAAGATGGATCCCTCAGAGTATCAGATCACCCTATCACTGTTACAGATGGATCCCCCAGAGTATCAGATTACCCTATCACTGTTACAGATGGATCCCTCAGAGTATCAGATCACCTTATCACTGTTACAGATGGATCCCCCAGAGTATCAGATTACCCTTTAACTGTTACAGATGGATCCCTCAGAGTATCAGATCACCCTGTCACTAGTACAGATGGATTCCCCAGCAGATCAGATTGCCATATAACTGTTACAGATGGATCCCTCAGAGTATCAGATCACCATATCACTGTTCCAGATGGATCCCCAGAGTATCAGATCACCCCTATCACTGTTACAGATGAATCCCTCTGAGTACTGGATCACCCTATTACTGTTACAGATGGATCCCCCAGCGTATCAGATCACCCTATAACTGTTACAGATGGATCCCTCGGTGTGTCAGATCACTCAATCACTGTTATAGATGGATCCCTCAGAGTATCAGATCAACCTATCATCACTGTTATAGATGGATCCCTCGTAGTATCAGATCGCCCTATCACTGTTACAGATGGATCCCCCAGAGTAACAGATGGGTCCCCCAGAGTATCAGATTACCCTATCATTATTATAGATGGATCCCTCAGAGTATCAGATCACACTATCACTGTTACAGATGGATCCCCCATAGTATCATATCATCCTATCACTGTTACAGATGGATCCCCCAATGTACCAGATCACCCTATCACTGTTATAGATGGATTCCTCAGAGTATCAGATCACCCTATTAATGTTACAGATGGATCCCTCGGAGTATCAGATTACCCTATCACTGTTATAGATGGATTCCTCAGAGTATCAGATCACCCTATTAATGTTACAGATGGATCCTTCGGAGTATCAGATCACCCCGTCACTGTTATAGATGGATTCCTCAGAGATAACACCCTAAGTTTTAAAGCTGGATCCCTCAGAGTACCCTATCACACCTTCACAGTTACAGATGGAGCCCTCAGAGCACCAGATTACATACTAAGTTTTAAAGCTGGATCCCTCACTATTAAAGGTAGATCACTTTATATACACTTTCACTGGTACAGGTGAATCCCTCCCAGTACCAGATCACACTATGACCGCTAAAGTAGTGTGCATTGAAGCACTATATTACACTTTTACTGGTACAGGTGGATCCCTAGGAGCATCTGGTCACACTTTCACTGGTACAGGTGGATCCCTAGGAGCATCTGGTCACACCTTCACTGGTACAGATGGATCCCTAGGAGCATCTGGTCACACTTTCACTGGTACAGGTGGATCCCTAGGAGCATCTGGTCACACTTTCACTGGTACAGGTGGATCCCTAGGAGCATCTGGTCACACCTTCACTGGTACAGGTGGATCCCTAGGAGCATCTGGTCACACTTTCACTGGTACAGGTGGATCCCTAGGAGCATCTGGTCACACTTTCACTGGTACAGATGGATCCCTAGGAGCATCTGGTCACACTTTCACTGGTACAGGTGGATCCCTAGGAGCATCTGGTCACACCTTCACTGGTACAGATGGATCCCTAGGAGCATCTGGTCACACTTTCACTGGTACAGGTGGATCCCTAGGAGCATCTGGTCACACTTTAACTGGTATAGGTGGATCCCTAGGAGCATCTGGTCACACTTTAACTGGTATAGGTGGATCCCTAGGAGCATCTGGTCACACTTTCACTGGTATAGGTGGATCCCTAGGAGCATCTGGTCACACTTTCACTGGTATAGGTGGATCCCTAGGAGCATCTGGTCACACCTTCACTGGTACAGGTGGATCCCTAGGAGCATCTGGTCACACTTTCACTGTTAGAACCTGATCCCTCAGAAGTTTCTATAGAAATCTTTCAGGACTGTGATGTTTGCACAGATGTAGTATACCCAACGGTTCTCCATCCTTGGCCCATTGCCCAGCGTTGGCTCCCACACCCCCCCATCTCCCATCCAATTCTGTCAATAAGAGACCTCTCTCTTACCGTTCCCATTTACAAACCTTCTACATCATCCGCCATCATTTCTCACTTTAAACAAAGTGACTTCTGAGTTCTTCTGGAAGTTTGGCGTCCCGCCTCCTCTCTGTCTCTCTCCCCCCCCGCACTTACTCCAACGCCTATAATTCAACAAATGGAAATCCATTTTGGGGAGCATCCATCATTCAGACGGCCGATCTGGCTGACACTGAGAGCCCAGGAAATGTTGCCTTTGGCAATTAGAAGCCATGAGTGTATTTATCATCGGATGGGCTCTTGTCCCAGCCAGGCACTAATCTGCTGCTCTGCTTTATCTCCTACATATATTAATGAGACGTCTCCACCGACACACTCCTCAGGTCCATCACACCCCGGCCAGCCGTCTCCTCACCCCACTGGGATCATACAAGGCCCTCAAACCAATTCCTGAGTAATGTGAGCACCAAGTAGGATGAGAAATGTACGACAGAGGGGAAGGGGATGATGCCAGGAGATGCAGCGTATGTTCCACAATGACTTCACCTGTGGTCACAAGTGATCCCAGCAGAGCAAGATCCAACGAAAAGCCTCAGGCTTAGGGTTGCCACCTCATCCCTTTAAGGCCCCGTTCACATACAAGCGACGCTACTTCCCGGGGCGACCTCCGAGGTCGCGGTGCGAGCATTGAAGTCTATGGCGGTCGCCTCCAGGTCGCCCCAAAGAAGCTCCGGACCCTTTTTCTAAGTCGGAGCGACTTGTGTCGCTCCTATTAGAACGGGTCCGCAGCTTCCCTATGGAAGGCGACCTACGGCGACCTGTGAGGCGACCAGGTCGCCTCACAGGTCGCCTTAGTGTGAACGGGGACTAAACCAGGACACATATTAATTACACTCACTTGGTGCCTTATGTTACATAGTTACATAGTAGGTGAGGTTGAATAAAGACAATAGTCCATTCAGTTCAACCTGTGTAGGTGTGTGTGGCTGTAATCATTTCTCATACCCCTGAATGTTCTGATCCTTGAGATGTACGTCTAAGAGTCTTGAAAGCCACCATACTTCCCGCAGAAACCACCCCTTGTGGTAGAGAATTCCACAATCTTGAAGCCCTAACAGTAAAGAACCCCTCACGTTGCCTGAGGTTAAACGCTTCTCCTCTAATCGCATTGTATACCCTCGAGTCCTCATGCAATCCCTTCGACTGAACAGCTTTTTTTCTAAGCTGAGATCCCCATTGAGATATTTATAAATTGCTATCATGTCCCCTCTCAGTCGTCTCTTCTGCAGGGAGAATAAATCGAGCGATTGTAGACGCTCTTCATAGTCAAGGTCCTCCAATCCCCTAATCAGTTTAGTTGCCCTTTTCTGGACTCTCTGCAGCTCCAACACATCCCTCCTGAGGACTGGTGACCAGAACTGGACAGAATACTCCAGATGCGGTCGGACCAGAGTTTAATAAAGTGGAAGGATTATAGACTTATCTCTGGAATACATCCCTTTCTTTATGCATGCTAATATTCTGCTGGCTTTGGCAGCTGCCGCTTGACATTGCATGCTGTTGCCTAATCTATCATCAACCAAGACTCCCAGATCCTTCTCCATTTTTGATTCCCCCAAGGGTTCCCCTCCTAACGTGTATTGTGCTTTTATGTTTTTAGTCCCCAAGTGCAAAACCTTACACTTCTCCACGTTAAACCTCATTTGCCATGTCGTTGCCCACTCCGTTATTTTGTCCAGGTCATTCTGTAGGATATCTGCTTCATGCTGTGCAGTTATTGCCCTGCCCAATTTTGTGTCATCTGCAAAAACTGATAACGCACTACTGATCCCGTCCTCAATGCTGTTTATGAATAAATTGAACAAGGTTGGTCCCAGGACTGAGCCCTGGGGCACCCCGCTTACTACCTCAGATGCCTTATGTGCATTATATCAGCCTTAGAACCTGTGTAAATAATGTGTGCCCTGGATTAAAGGGATGAGGTGGCAACCCTACTCGGGCTGGGTTCACACATATACGAATTGGATGTGGGTTTCCCTGCATCCAATTCACATGACAGGCGAGTGTTGACCGGCTTTCAAGGAAGCTGGTTAATGCAGTTGGCCACTATCCGCATTCAAAATGGGTCCTATGCGTCTTTGGGTCCGATTTCAGGTGCAAATTCAAGCAAAAACTTGGACCTGATTCACACCTGAACCGGTAAACTGGGACGGCCTAGACCTCAGGCACAAATCCGCGGCCACATATGTGTGAGCCTGGCCTCAAAAGAAAAATTTTAGAGGGTTTTTTCTTACAAAATACTAGTGGTGTACCAAAATGAAAATTCTGGATCGAAACCGAAAATTTGGGGTGCGTTGGCCAAAAACCGAAACAGAAATGGACAGGTTTTTAAAAAAAATATATATTTTTTTTATATTCTACTTTTTAATTAAATTTTATTATTAATTTAAATTAGGGATCGACCAATTATCGGTTTGGCTGATAATCGGCGGCCAATATTAACCAATAATAACAAACTTGGCCGATGTGACCGATATTTCTGCCTCCGGAGGGGGGTGGGGGGGGGGATATGGGGATTAGAGCGCTGCCTGATAACACAAAAAGCAGTGTTCTTCTGGGTGCTGTCATACGAAGTCCTGCCTCCTGGGCCGGCTCCTACCAATGATAGACATCACACTGGTCTAGGAGGCAGGACTTCGTATGAGAGCACCCACGCCGGGTAAGCAAAGGAACCCTGCTTTTTGTGTTATCAGGTGGCGCTCTAATCCCCATGCACTGGTCATTCTACATTGATGGGGGTACTGGTCACTCTGCATTGATGGGGGCACTGGTCACTCTGCATTGATGGGGGCACTGGTCACTCTGCATTAAATGGTGAATTGATGGGGGCACTGGTCATTCTGCATTGGATGGGGGCACTGGTCACTCTGCATTCGATGGGGGCACACTGGTCACTCTGCATTGGATGGGGGCACACTGGTCACTCTGCATTGGATGGGGGCACACTGGTCACTCTGCATTGGATGAGGGCACTGGTCACTCTGCATTGGATGGGGGCACGGGTCATTCTGCATTGGATGGGGGCACTGGTCACTCTGCATTGGATGGGGGCACTGGTCACTCTGCATTGGATAGGGGCACTGGTCACTCTGCATTGGGTGGGAGCACTGGTCACTCTGCATTGGGTGGGAGCACTGGTCACTCTGCATTGGATGGGAGCACTGGTGACTCTGCATTGGATGGGAGCACTGGTGACTCTGCATTGGATGGGAGCACTGGTCCATACAAATTACTTAGCACCACAAAATGATACTTGGTTCTGTATTCTATAAAAAGGGGAAGTACTGGGCGGTAGGTAAGGGGTGGAACCAAAGGACGGGCTTGCGGGTGGGTAGGTGAGGTATTTTGCTGCAGGGGGGCATTGATGTGTGGGTGAACTATTGTTGCGGAGGGGTCTATTGTTGCTAGGGTAGTATTTTGCTGCAGAGGGGCATTGTTGTGTGGGTGAACTATTGTTGCTGGGGGGTCTATTGTTGTTGGCTGCAGGGGATCTATTTTTCTGCGTCTCTTGTTATAATTAATAAAGTCCATACAAAATTATTTAGCACCACAAAATAATTGGTTCTGTACTCTCTAAAAAAGGAAGAACTGGGGGGTGGGTAAGGGGTGGAACCATAGGACGGGCTTGCGGGTAGGTAGGGGTGGTATTTTGCTGCAGGGGGGCATTGTTGTGTGGGTGAACTATTGATGCTGGGGGGGGGGTCTATTGTTGCTGGGGTGGTATTTTGCTGCAGGAGAGCATTGTTGTGTGGGTGAACTATTGTTGCTAGGGGGGGTGTATTGTTGCTGGGGTGGATTTATCATTGCTGTGGTGGTATTTTGCTGCAGGAGGGCATCGTTGTGTGGGTGAACTATTGCTGCTGGGGTGGATTTATCGTCACTGGGGAGGTATGTTGCTGCAGGGGGGCATTGTTGTGTGGGTGAACTATTGTTGCTGGGGGGGTCTATTGTTGCTGGGGTGGATTTATCGTTACTGGGGTGGTATTTTGCTGCAGGGGGGCATTGTTGTGTGGGTGAACTATTGTTGCTGGGGGGGTCTATTGTTGTTTAACTGCAGGGGATCTATTTTTCTGCTTTTCTTGTTCTAATTACCAAAGTCCATAAAAATTATTTAGCACCACAAAATAATTGGTTCTGTATTCTATAAAAGGGGAACTACTGGGCGGTGGGTAAGGGGTGGAACCAAAGGACGGGCTTGCGGGTAGGTAGGGATGGTATTTTGCTGCAGGGGGGCATTGTTGTGTGGGTGAACTATTGTTGCATGGGGGGGTCTATTGTTGCTGGGGTGGTATTTTATTGCAGGGGGGCATTGTTGTGTGGGGGGGTCTATTGTTGCTGGGGGGGTCTATTGTTTCTGGGCTGGATTTATTGTTGCTGGGGTGGATTTATTGTTGATGGGGTGGTATTTTGATGGACAGATTCACTGGAAACGTGATACTACCCCTCCGAAGCAAGATTCATACTGGTACCAAGCTTCATCTGCTGAGGTGGAGATGACCTCCTATGTGCTCCTGACTCTACTCTCTGGGCATGAGCCGGACCTGGGGAAATATTCCAAGATTGTTAATTGGATAAGCAAACAGCAGAACCCCTATGCTGCTGTCAATCACAGCCAGTAAGGAGGGAGATGAGGGGCGGGCCTGAGCCGCGCTCTGTGTGTCTTATGGACACTCAGAGATCCGGCTCGGGAGCGAGCAGACATACGTGCCCCCATAGCAAGCATATAAGACCAGAGCTGTGGGAGGGGCATAGCAGGCTCCACCCACTACAGATAACTACAGGAGGGGCAGAGACAAGACCAGTCACCCTGCACACAGAAAGAGAAGAGCTGTGGGAGGGGCCCAGCAGACTCCACCCACTACAGAAAACTACAGGAGGGGGAGGAGACAAGACCAGCCCCCCTGCACAAGGAGAGAGCAGATCTGTAGGAGGGGCCCAGCAGGCTCCACCCAAAACAGAAAAAACAGGAGGGGGCGGAGACAAGACTAGACACCCTGTACAAGGAAAGAGAGCTGAGCAGTGGGCGGGGTACAGCAGGCTCCACCCAACACAGAAAACTACAGGAGGGGGTGGAGACCAGACCAGTCACCCTGTACAAGGAAAGAGAGCAGAGCTGTGAGAGGGGCACAGCAGGCTCCGCCCATTAAAGATAACTATAGGATGGGATGGAGACTAGAGCAGTCACCCTGCACACAGAAAGAATGCAGAGCTGTTGGAGGGGCACAGAAGGCCCCACCCACTACAGAAAACTACAGGAGGGGGGATACCCGACCAGCCACCCTGCACAAGGAAAGATTAGAGCCTTAGAAGGGGCCCAACAGGCTCCACCTACTATAGAAAACTACAGAAGGGGGTGGAGACCAGACCAGCCACCCTATACAAGGAAAGGGATCAGAGCGGTGGGAGGGGTCCACTACAGAAAACTACAGGAGGGGCGGATACCAGACCAGTCACCCTGCACAAGGAAAGATTAGAGCTGTAGGAGGGGCCCAACAGGCTCCACTTACTATAGAAAATTACAGAAGGGGATGGAGACAAGACCAGCCACCCTGCACAAGGAGAGATTAGAGCCGTAGGATTGACCCAACAGGCTCCACCTACTATAGAAATTACAGAAGGGGTGGAGACCAGACCAGCCACCCTGCACAAAGAAAGAGCAGAGCTGTGGGAGGGGTCCACTACAAAAAACGACAGGAGGGGGGCGGAGACCAGACCAGTCACCCTGCACAAGGAAAGATTAGAGCTGTAGGAGGGGCCCAACAGGCTCCACCTACTATAGAAAACTACAGAAGGGGGTGGAGACAAGACCAGCCACCCTATACAAGGAAAGGGATCAGAGCGGTGGGAGGGGTCCACTACAGAAAACTACAGGAGGGGCGGATACCAGACCAGTCACCCTGCACAAGGAAAGATTAGAGCTGTAGGAGGGGCCCAACAGGCTCCACTTACTATAGAAAATTACAGAAGGGGATGGAGACAAGACCAGCCACCCTGCACAAGGAGAGATTAGAGCCGTAGGATTGACCCAACAGGCTCCACCTACTATAGAAATTACAGAAGGGGTGGAGACCAGACCAGCCACCCTGCACAAAGAAAGAGCAGAGCTGTGGGAGGGGTCCACTACAAAAAAACGACAGGAGGGGGGCGGAGACCAGACCAGTCACCCTGCACAAGGAAAGATTAGAGCTGTAGGAGGGGCCCAACAGGCTCCACCTACTATAGAAAACTACAGAAGGGGGTGGAGACCAGCCACCCTGCACAAGGAAAGAGCAGAGCTGTAGGAGGGGCCCAACAGGCTCCACCTAATACAGAAGGGGGTGGAGACCAGACCAGTCACCCTGCACAAGGAAAGATTAGAGCCGAAGGAGGGGCCCAACAGGCTCCACTTACTATAGAAAACTACAGAAGGGGGTGGAGACCAGACCAGCCACCCTGCACAAGGAAAGAGCAGAGCCGTGAGAGGGGTCCACTACAGAAAACTACAGGAGGGGGGCGGAGACCAGACCAGTCACCCTGCACAAGGAAAGATTAGAGCTGTAGGAGGGGCCCAACAGGCTCCACCTAATACAAAAGGGGGTGGAGACCAGACCATCCACCCTGCCCAAGGAAAGATTAGAGCCGAAGGAGGGTCCCAACAGGCTCCACCTACTATAGAAAATTACAGAAGGGGGTGGAGACCAGACCAGCCACCCTGCACAAGGAACGATTAGAGCTGTAGGAGGGGCCCGACAGGCTCCACCTAATACAGAAGGGGGTGGAGACCAGACCAGCCACCCTGCACAAGGAAAGAGCAGAGCAGTGGGAGGGGTCCACTACAGAAAACTACAGGAGGGGCGGATACCAGACCAGTCACCCTGCACAAGGAAAGAGCAGACCAGTGGGAGTGGTCCACTACAGAAAACTGCAGGATGGGGGGCGGAGACCAGACCAGACACTCTGCACAAGGAGAGATGGCAGCAGTGACCGGTCTTTATTACAGGAAGTCTCACACTGGATTACTGCACAGATCTGGAAGAAATACACAGAACTCACCAAGATTCAGGAAGACCCATGAATGAATTTAGATGATTTTTGCCGATCCCGGAATTGTATTTGTGAATGTATTTTAAACTGAGAAACGATTCCAACCCCCCTCAGAAAATAACTTGCATAAGATGCAAAAACACACCTGACACGTGGTCTCCTCTCACTAATCAAAGCTGCAAAAAATGCAAATTCAGGGGGGGAAAAACGGATGGCGAAGCTTTGAAAATGAGTCAGATTCCGGGGTGATTGACAGATGCATAGGATGTGCTTATAGAAGAGGCTGACGTCTCTCTTTGAACAAATCTCTTCCTGACAAGTTTATAGAAAAGATTCCAACAGAAGATTCCCCAGTCAGCTCCCATAATATCAGGTTGTGTGCACTCAGAGCACACCTACATTCTAACATTCATTCACAGCTAAACAAATGATATCATTTACAAAAAAAAGAACTTAAAGCGGTATTAAACCTATAAAAAAAAAAAATACATTGCATATACAGTGGGTACGGAAAGTATTCAGACCCCCTTAAATTTTTCACTCTTTGTTATATTGCAGCCATTTGCTAAAATCATTTAAGTTCATTCTTCTTCCTCATGAATGTACACATAGCACCCCATACTGACAGAAAAACACAGAATTGTTGACATTGTTGCAGATTTATTAAAAAAGAAAAACTGAAATATCACATGGTCCTAAGTATTCAGACCCTTTGCTGTGACACTCATATATTTAACTCAGGTGCTTTCCATTTCTTCTGATCATCCTTGAGATGGTTCTACACCTTCATTTGAATCCAGCTGTGTTTGATTATACTGATTGGACTTGATTAGGAAAGCCACACACCTGTCTATATAAGACCTTCCAGATCACAATGCATGTCAGAGCAAATGAGAATCATGAGGTCAAAGGAACTGCCTGAAGAGCTCAGAGACAGAATTGTGGCAAGGCACAGATCTGGCCAAGGTTACAAAAAGATTTCTGCTGCACTTAAGGTTCCTAAGAGCACAGTGGCCTCCATAATCCTCAAATGGAAGACGTTTGGGACGACCAGAACCCTTCCTAGAGCTGGCCGTCCGGCCAAACTGAGCTATCGGGGGAGAAGAGCCTTGGTGAGAGAGGTAAAGAAGAACCCAAAGATCACTGTGGCTGAGCTCCAGAGATGCAGTCAGGAGATGGGAGAAAGTTGTAGAAAGTCAACCATCACTGCAGCCCTCCACCAGTCGGGGCTTTATGGCAGAGTGGCCCGACGGAAGCCTCTCCTCAGTGTAAGACACATGAAAGCCCGCATGGAGTTTGCTAAAAAACACCTGAAGGACTCCAAGATGGTGAGAAATAAGATTCTCTGGTCTGATGAGACCAAAATAGAACTTTTTGGCCTTAATTCTAAGCGGTATGTGTGGAGAAAACCAGGCACTGCTCATCACCTGTCCAATACAGTCCCAACAGTGAAGCATGGTGGTGGCAGCATCATGCTGTGGGGGTGTTTTTCAGCTGCAGGGACAGGACGACTGGTTGCAATCGAGGGAAAGATGAATGCGGCCAAGTACAGGGATATCCTGGACAAAAACCTTCTCCAGAGTGCTCTGGACCTCAGACTGGGCCGAAGGTTTACCTTCCAACAAGACAATGACCCTAAGCACACAGCTAAAATAACGAAGGAGTGGCTTCACAACAACTCCGTGACTGTTCTTGAATGGCCCAGCCAGAGCCCTGACTTAAACCCAATTGAGCATCTCTGGAGAGACCTAAAAATGGCTGTCCACCAACGTTTACCATCCAACCTGACAGAACTGGAGAGGATCTGCAAGGAGGAATGGCAGAGGATCCCCAAATCCAGGTGTGAAAGACTTGTTGCATCTTTCCCAAAAAGACTCCTGGCTGTATTAGATCAAAAGGGGGCTTCTACTAAATACTGAGCAAAGGGTCTGAATACTTAGGACCATGTGATATTTCAGTTTTTCTTTTTTAATAAATCTGCAACAATGTCAACAATTCTGTGTTTTTCTGTCAGTATGGGGTGCTATGTGTACATTCATGAGGAAGAAGAATGAACTTAAATGATTTTAGCAAATGGCTGCAATATAACAAAGAGTGAAAAATTTAAGGGGGTCTGAATACTTTCCGTACCCACTGTATATACACTATATTACCAAAAGTATTGGGACGCCTGCCTTTACACGCACATGAACTTTATTGGCATCCCAGTCTTAGTCCGTAGGGTTCAATATTGAGTTGGCCCACCCTTTACAGCTATAACAGCTTCAACTCTTCTGGGAAGGCTGTCCACAAGGTTTAGGAGTGTGTCTATGGGAATGTTTGACCATTCTTACAGAAGAGCATTTGTGAGGTCAGGTACTGATGTGGGGTTGAGGTCAGGCCAGTCAAGTTCCTTCACTCCAAACTCGCTCATCCATGTCTTTATGGACCTTGCTTTGTGCATTTGGTGAAGGGGGGGGATATGGTGTGGGGTTGTTTTTCAGTTGTTGGGCTTGGCCCTTTAGTTCCAGTGAAGGGAACGCTTAAGGCGTCAGCATACCAAGACATTTTGGACAATTTCATGCTCCCAACTTTGTGGGAACAGTTTGGCCCCTTAATTCCAGTGAAGGGAACTCTTAACCACTGGCCAACCAGCCACTGTACATATACTCCAGCAGGTCGGCTCATTCCCACAAAACGACGTACCTTTTAGGTTGCTTCAGGGAATTCACCAAAGGGAAAGCTGATCTGCGGGTGCCCGGCGGAAATCGAAGCTGATGGAGAGGGGATCTGTGATGGAGAGGAGTCTGCGATGGGGGATCTGTGATGGAGAGCAGTCTGTGATGGGAGGGGCATCTGTGATGGAGAGGAGTCTGATTGGGGAGGATCTGTGATGGAGAACAGTTTGTGACTGGGGGGGGGGATCTGTGATGGAGAGCAGTTTGTGATGGGAAGATCTGTTGTGGGGGGGGTCTGTGATGGAGAAGAGTCTGTGACTGGAGGGGGATCTGTGATGGAGAGGAGTCTGATGGGGGGGGGGGATCTGTGATGGAGAGGAGTCTGATGGGGGGGATCTGTGATGGAGAGGAGTCTGATGGGGGGGGGGATCTGTGATGGAGAGGAGTCTGTGATGGGCCGGGAGATCTGTGGTGGAGTGGAGTCTGTGATGGGGGAGATTTGTGATGGGGTGCTCTGTGATGAGGGTACTCTGTGGTGGGGGGGGGGATCTGTGATGGAGAGGAGTCTGTGATGGGCCGGGAGATCTGTGATGGAGAGGAATCTGATGGTGGGGGGGATCTGTGATGGAGAGGAGTCTGTGATGGGCTGGGAGATCTGTGATGGAGAGGAGTCTGTGATGGGGGGGGGGGATCTGTGATGGAGAGGAGTCTGTGATGGGCCGGGAGATCTGTGATGGAGAGGAGTCTGTGATGGGCCGGGAGATCTGTGATGGAGAGGAATCTGATGGTGGGGGGGATCTGTGATGGAGAGGAGTCTGTGATGGGGGGGGATCTGTGATGGAGAGGAGTCTGTGATGGGCCGGGAGATCTGTGATGGAGAGGAGTCTGTGATGGGCTGGGAGATCTGTGGTGGAGAGGAGTCTGTGATGGGGGAGATTTGTGATGGGGTGCTCTGTGATGAGGGTACTCTGTGGTGGTGGGGGGGATCTGTGATGGAGAGGAGTCTGTGATGGGCTGGGAGATCTGTGATGGAGAGGAGTCTGTGATGGGCCGGGAGATCTGTGATGGAGAGGAGTCTGTGATGGGCTGGGAGATCTGTGATGGAGAGGAGTCTGTGATGGGCTGGGAGATCTGTGATGGAGAGGAGTCTGTGATGGGCTGGGAGATCTGTGATGGAGAGGAGTCTGTGATTGGGGGGGGATCTGTGATGGAGAGGAGTCTATGATGGGCCGGGAGATCTGTGATGGAGAGGAGTCTGTGATGGGGGGGGGGGGGATCTGTGATGGAGAGGAGTCTGTGATGGGCCGGGAGATCTGTGATGGAGAGGAGTCTGTGATGGGGGGGATCTGTGATGGGGGCTCTGTGATGAGGGTACTCTGTGGTGGTGGGGGGGATCTGTGATGGAGAGGAGTCTGTGATTAGGGGGGGGGGATCTGTGATGGAGAGGAGTCTGTGATTAGGGGGGGGGGATCTGTGATGGAGAGGAGTCTGTGATGGGGGTGGGGGGAGTCTGTGATGGAAAGGAGTCTATGATGGGGGATCTGTGATGAAGTGAATTCTGTGATGGGGAATCTGTGGTAGAGAGGAGTCTGTGATGGGGGGGGGGGGGAATGTGTGCTATGGAGTTTGTGGTTTGGAACATAATGGTAAGTGATATCATTTTGCATGTAGACTGACTGACTTCCTGATAAATGTATTTTTAGTTTTAATTATCATGTTATAAAATAATGGATGTGGGGGCCTTTTGGTGGGCGGGATTTTTTCTTGTGGGGGGGGGGGCAGCATTTCATTCTTGGACCCAGGCGGTAACTATTTGGTTGGATTTAAGGAAACAACACAACACATTTTTAGTTTAATGTGATGAAACGTTACCTGTGTGGCTCCAGCCTGAATCTTGGTGTCCTGAGGATGAAGTCTCTGTAGTTGACCAATCCTCGGCCAGCTTGCAGCGAGCCGGTACAAAGCACGTCGTCTTCTCCTGCCCATCTCACACACCCCCCTTGTTACTCTCACATATGATCATACTATCCTGTGTGCTGGAAGAGATTGCCCGTGTTTTATAGTCACCGTTGTACCGGCATTAAAACTTCAGCAACACAGGAAAGGCGCTAATTATTATTATTAGTGTTTTATACCAACAATAAATGTCAAATTGAACCCGGCAAACAAATAGCTACCTGTCACTAAATGAATGCAAAAGCAATCTCGCCAAAGTGAATTAAAACCCAAACAGGGCCAAAAAAAAAGTGAGGCGGCGAGCTGCGGTGGCTGCGGCGGCCCCGGCGAGATAGTCAGCTCAGTCAGGGAAGATCACGGTGCCCTTGAGAGTGACAGGCCCCCCATCCCGATGTCTCCGCACTGACACGTTGGGGCACCTGGCTGGTGGGAGGTGTGCGGGAAGATATCACTTCAACAGTGCGAGATGTAAAAACCACTTCATCATTGCACATGGAAATGGGATCTCACCGGAGGTGGCGGGGTGGGGGGGGGATCTGTGTGTTATATTGTACCGGCGCGGGACTGACGCCAGGAGATGAATTAACGCTGAGTGAAGGGGAGGGGGTGGGGATCGGCTTCAAAGCCCAATTTCCCCTTTATATACCTGAGAAAACCAGGGTGCATAAAATCAGTTTTTTTTTTTTTTTTTTAATCATTTTTTTTTTATTTAAATCGGATTTATTTCATTTAAATCAGATTTTTTTTAAATCAAATTTATTTTAATAAAATGCTTTTGGAGTAAAAATCTAAAAATCTATCTAAAGATAGTCTTCTACTTAAGATACATTAATAATTTAGTTTATTCAGCATGAAATGGAGCTTAGTTATGTAGCATGTGGAAACTTTATATACCTAAGAAAACATGGGTGCATAAGAAAAATCTATTTTTCTTTTTTAATCTGATTTTTTTTTTTTTTATGAAGTTTATTTTAATAGATTTTTACTCTAAAATCATTTTATTAAAATAAACTTGGTAAAAAAAAAAAAATCAGATTTGAATAAATAAAAAAAAAATCAGATTAAAAAAAATAGATTTTTTTTATGCACCCATTTTTTCTCAGGTATATAAAAGGTGAAAATTTCCATATGCTACATAACTAAGCTCCATTTCATGCTGAATAAACTTAATTATTGATGTATCCTAAATAGAAAACAATCTTTAGATAGATTTTTACTCCAAAAGCATTTTATCTATTTAGGAATCGGATACATTAATAATTAAGTTTATTCAGCATGAAATGGAGCTTAGTTATGTAGCATGTGGAAAAATTCACTTTTATACACCTGAGAAAACCAGGGTGGATAAAAAAAAAAAAAAAAGATTGATTTTTATTTTTTTAAAACAGATTTTTTTTTTTTTATTTAAATCAGATTTTTTTTTGTATCAAATGTATGTTAATAAAATGCTTTTGGAGTAAAAATCTATCTAAAGATAGTTTTTCTATTTAAGATACATTAATAGTTTAGTTTATTCAGTATGAAATGGAGCTTAGTTATGTAGCATGTGGAAAAAAGGAAGGTGTGTTTTTTTTTTTTATAACAGCGAATGAATCTTGAGAGCAGAAATGTAAAATTATTAATTTTATTTATTAACTTGTTGGTTGTGATTGTTTTTATTGTCCTTTTTTGTGTCATTTTTGATGGGTCAATTGTGTACGCTATATTGTTTTTTCTTTAATCGCTTTTTTTTTTCCCCTACGAAAGTGGAGTTACCCTCTAAAACTGATTTTCTATTTGTGTTCATTAACTGGATGAAAAAGAAACGAATGGACGGACGGACGGACCAAAATGACAGATTTTCGAATGATTTTAGAGGTTGGTGTATGGCCAGCATAAGGCCTCATGCACACGGGGCGTTTTTACAGCGGCTGTTTTTGGCGGCAGAGGTTTTTTTCTGCAGCCAGTAAACTCCCCAGCATGTTCTCCTATGTCTCCCCAGCATGTCCTCCTATGTCTCCCCGGAATGTTCTCCTATGTATCCCCAGCATGTCCTCCTATGTCTCCCCAGCATGTCCTCCTATGTCTCCCCGGAATGTTCTCCTATGTCTCCCCAGCATGTTCTCCTATGTCTCCCCAGCATGTCCTCCTATGTCTCCCCGGAATGTTCTCCTATGTCTCCCCCAGCATGTTCTCCTATTGGCGCTTTTCCACTGCATGGAACCGTACCGGTTCGGCACCCTTTTGTGCTTTTCCACTGCTGGTACCGCATGGTATAGGGTCGGAACGGTTCGGTACGGTACGGTATAGGTTTGCTTTTCCACTGCATGGAACCGAACGGTACGGTACGGTACGGCTCTGAAAAAACAGTACCTACTCGATTGTGGTTCCAACAGGTACCAAACTGGTACCATATCCCACAATCCTTTGCATGCAGTCACTACTAGCCACTGATTGGTCAGAGAATCCCACCCACCCCGTTGTTATCCCACCCACTTAACTTTAGTACTGCTTTAGTGGAAAAGCAAACCTATACCGTACCGTACCGAACCGTTCCAACCCTATACCATGCGGTACCAGCAGTGGAAAAGCAAACCAGGCCAAGCAGGGCCGAGTAGAGCCGAGCCGGTACTAGCCGGTACTTGCAGTGGAAAAGTGCCATAAGTCTCCCCAGCATGTTCTCCTATGTCTCCCCAGCATGTTCTCCTATGTCTCCCCAGCATGTTCTCCTATGTCTTCCCGGCATGTTCTCCTATGTCTCCCCAGCATGTTCTCCTATGTCTCCTCAGCATGTTCTCCTATGTCTCCTCAGCATGTTCTCCTATGTCTTCCCAGCATGTTCTCCTATGTCTCTCCAGCATGTTCTCCTATGTCTCCTCAGCATGTTCTCCTATGTCTTCCCGGCATGTTCTCCTATGTCTCCCCAGCATGTTCTCCTATGTCTCCCCAGCATGTTCTCCTATGTCTCCCCAGCATGTTCTCCTATGTCTTCCCGGCATGTTCTCCTATGTCTCCCCAGCATGTTCTCCTATGTCTCCTCAGCATGTTCTCCTATGTCTCCTCAGCATGTTCTCCTATGTCTTCCCAGCATGTTCTCCTATGTCTCTCCAGCATGTTCTCCTATGTCTCCTCAGCATGTTCTCCTATGTCTTCCCGGCATGTTCTCCTATGTCTCCCCAGCATGTTCTCCTATGTCTCCCCAGCATGTTCTCCTATGTCTCCCCAGCATGTTCTCCTATGTCTCCCCGGCATGTTCTCCTATGTCTCCCCAGCATGTTCTCCTATGTCTCCCCCAGCATGTTCTCCTATGTCTCCCCGGCATGTTCTCCTATGTCTCCCCAGCATGTTCTCCTATGTCTTCCCGGCATGTTCTCCTATGTCTCCCCCAGCATGTTCTCCTATGTCTCCCCGGCATGTTCTCCTATGTCTCCCCGGCATGTTCTCCTATGTCTCCCCGGCATGTTCTCCTATGTCTCCCCCAGCATGTTCTCCTATGTCTTCCCGGCATGTTCTCCTATGTCTCCCCCAGCATGTTCTCCTATGTCTCCCCGGCATGTTCTCCTATGTCTCCCCAGCATGTTCTCCTATGTCTTCCCGGCATGTTCTCCTATGTCTCCCCAGCATGTTCTCCTATGTCTCCCCCAGCATGTTCTCCTATGTCTCCCCGGCATGTTCTCCTATGTCTCCCCGGCATGTTCTCCTATGTCTCCCCCAGCATGTTCTCCTATGTCTCCCCGGCATGTTCTCCTATGTCTCCCCGGCATGTTCTCCTATGTCTCCTCGGCATGTTCTCCTATGTCTCCCCAGCATGTCCTCCTATGTCTCCCCGGAATGTTCTCCTATGTCTCCCCCAGCATGTTCTCCTATGTCTCCCCGGCATGTTCTCCTATGTCTCCCCAGCATGTTCTCCTATGTCTTCCCGGCATGTTCTCCTATGTCTCCCCCAGCATGTTCTCCTATGTCTCCCCGGCATGTTCTCCTATGTCTCCCCGGCATGTTCTCCTATGTCTCCCCGGCATGTTCTCCTATGTCTCCCCCAGCATGTTCTCCTATGTCTCCCCGGCATGTTCTCCTATGTCTCCCCAGCATGTTCTCCTATGTCTTCCCGGCATGTTCTCCTATGTCTCCCCAGCATGTTCTCCTATGTCTCCCCCAGCATGTTCTCCTATGTCTCCCCGGCATGTTCTCCTATGTCTCCCCGGCATGTTCTCCTATGTCTCCTCGGCATGTTCTCCTATGTCTCCCCAGCATGTCCTCCTATGTCTCCCCGGAATGTTCTCCTATGTCTCCCCAGCATGTTCTCCTATGTCTCCCCGGAATGTTCTCCTATGTCTCCCAGGAATGTTCTCCTATGTCTCCCCAGCATGTTCTCCTATGTCTCCCCGGCATGTTCTCCTATGTCTCCCCGGCATGTTCTCCTATGTCTCCCCAGCATGTTCTCCTATGTCTCCCCAGCATGTTCTCCTATGTCTCCCCAGCATGTTCTCCTATGTCTCCCCAGCATGTTCTCCTATGTCTCCCCAGCATGTTCTCCTATGTCTCCCCAGCATGTTCTCCTATGTCTCCCCAGCATGTTCTCCTTTGTCTCCCCAGCATGCTCTCCTATGTCTCTCCAGCATGTTCTCCTATGTCTCCCCAGCATGTTCTCCTATGTCTCCCCCAGCATGTTCTCCTATGTCCCCCCCGGCATGTTCTCCTATGTCTCCCCCAGCATGTTCTCCTATGTCTCCCCCAGCATGTTCTCCTATGTCTCTCCAGCATGTTCTCCTATGTCTCCCCAGCATGTTCTCCTATGTCTCCCCAGCATGTTCTCCTATGTCTCCCACAGCATGTTCTCCTATGTCTCCCCCAGCATGTTCTCCTATGTCTCCCCCAGCATGTCCTCCTATGTCTCCCCGGAATGTTCTCCTATGTCTCCCCAGCATGTTCTCCTATGTCTCCTCAGCATGTTCTCCTATGTCTTCCCGGCATGTTCTCCTATGTCTCCCCCAGCATGTTCTCCTATGTCTCCTCAGCATGTTCTCCTATTTCTTCCCGGCATGTTCTCCTATGTCTCCCCCAGCATGTTCTCCTATGTCTCCCCCAGCATGTTCTCCTATGTCTCCCCCAGCATGTTCTCCTATGTCTCCCTGGCATGTTCTCCTATGTCTCCCCAGCATGTTCTCCTATGTCTCCCCGGCATGTTCTCCTATGTCTCCCCGGCATGTTCTCCTATGTCTCCCCCAGCATGTTCTCCTATGTCTCCCCCAGCATGTCCTCCTATGTCTCCCCAGCATGTTCTCCTATGTCTCCTCAGCATGTTCTCCTATGTCTCCCCCGGCATGTTCTCCTATGTCTCCCCCAGCATGTTCTCCTATGTCTCCCCCAGCATGTTCTCCTATGTCTCCCCCAGCATGTTCTCCTATGTCTCCCCCAGCATGTCCTCCTATGTCTCCCCGGAATGTTCTCCTATGTCTCCCCAGCATGTTCTCCTATGTCTTCCCGGCATGTTCTCTTATGTCTCCCCGGCATGTTCTCCTATGTCTCCCCGGCATGTTCTCCTATGTCTCCTCAGCATGTTCTCCTATGTCTCCCCCAGCATGTTCTCCTATGTCTCCCCAGCATGTTCTCCTATGTCTCCCCGCCATGTTCTCCTATGTCTCCCCCAGCATGTTCTCCTATGTCTCCCCCAGCATGTCCTCCTATGTCTCCCCGGAATGTTCTCCTATGTCTCCCCAGCATGTTCTCCTATGTCTCCTCAGCATGTTCTCCTATGTCTTCCCGGCATGTTCTCCTATGTCTTCCCGGCATGTTCTCCTATGTCTCCCCCAGCATGTTCTCCTATGTCTCCCCGGCATGTTCTCCTATGTCTCCCCCAGCATGTTCTCCTATGTCTCCCCCAGCATGTTCTCCTATGTCTCCTCAGCATGTTCTCCTATGTCTTCCCGGCATGTTCTCCTATGTCTCCCCCAGCATGTTCTCCTATGTCTCCCCCAGCATGTTCTCCTATGTCTCCCCCAGCATGTTCTCCTATGTCTCCCCCAGCATGTTCTCCTATGTCTCCCCAAGCATGTCCTCCTATGTCTCCCCAGCATGTTCTCCTATGTCTCCTCAGCATGTTCTCCTATGTCTCCCCCGGCATGTTCTCGTATGTCTCCCCCAGCATGTTCTCCTATGTCTCCCCCAGCATGTTCTCCTATGTCTCCCCAGCATGTTCTCCTATGTCCCCCCAGCATGTTCTCCTATGTCTCCCCGGCATGTTCTCCTATGTCTCCCCCAGCATGTTCTCCTATGTCTCCCCCAGCATGTCCTCCTATGTCTCCCCGGAATGTTCTCCTATGTCTCCCCAGCATGTCCTCCTATGTCTCCCCGGAATGTTCTCCTATGTCTCCCCCAGCATGTTCTCCTATGTCTCCTCAGCATGTTCTCCTATGTCTCCCCCGGCATGGTCTCCTATGTCTCCCCCAGCATGTTCTCCTATGTCTCCCCAGCATGTTCTCCTATGTCTCCCCCAGCATGTTCTCCTATGTCTCCCCAGCATGTTCTCCTATGTCTCCCCAGCCTGTTCTCCTATGTCTCCCCCAGCATGTTCTCCTATGTCTCCCCAGCATGTTCTCCTATGTCTCCCCAGCATGTTCTCCTATGTCCCCCCGGCATGTTCTCCTATGTCTCCCCCAGCATGTTCTCCTATGTCCCCCCAGCATGTTCTCCTATGTCTCCCCAGCATGTTCTCCTATGTCTCCCCCAGCATGTTCTCCTATGTCCCCCCAGCATGTTCTCCTATGTCTCCCCCAGCATGTTCTCCTATGTCTCCCCAGCATGTTCTCCTATGTCTCCCCCAGCATGTTCTCCTATGTCCCCCCAGCATGTTCTCCTATGTCTCCCCCAGCATGTTCTCCTATGTCCCCCCAGCATGTTCTCCTATGTCTCCCCAGCATGTTCTCCTATGTCTCCCCCAGCATGTTCTCCTATGTCCCCCCAGCATGTTCTCCTATGTCTCCTCAGCATGTTCTCCTAGGTCTCCCCCAGCATGTTCTCCTATGTCTCCCCCAGCATGTTCTCCTATGTCACCCCCAGCATGTTCTCCTATGTCTCCCCCAGCATGTTCTCCTATGTCCCCCCAGCATGTTCTCCTATGTCTCCCCAGCATGTTCTCCTATGTCTCCCCCAGCATGTCCTCCTATGTCTCCCCGGAATGTTCTCCTATGTCTCCCCAGCATGTTCTCCTATGTCTCCCCAGCATGTTCTCCTATGTCTCCCCAGCATGTTCTCCTATGTCTCCCCGGCATGTTCTCCTATGTCTCCCCAGCATGTTCTCCTATGTCTCCCCAGCATGTTCTCCTATGTCTCCCCAGCATGTTCTCCTATGTCTTCCCGGCATGTTCTCCTATGTCTCCCCAGCATGTTCTCCTATGTCTCCTCAGCATGTTCTCCTATGTCTCCTCAGCATGTTCTCCTATGTCTTCCCGGCATGTTCTCCTATGTCTCCCCAGCATGTTCTCCTATGTCTCTCCAGCATGTTCTCCTATGTCTCCTCAGCATGTTCTCCTATGTCTTCCCGGCATGTTCTCCTATGTCTCCCCAGCATGTTCTCCTATGTCTCCCCAGCATGTTCTCCTATGTCTCCCCAGCATGTTCTCCTATGTCTTCCCGGCATGTTCTCCTATGTCTCCCCAGCATGTTCTCCTATGTCTCCCCCAGCATGTTCTCCTATGTCTCCCCGGCATGTTCTCCTATGTCTCCCCAGCATGTTCTCCTATGTCTTCCCGGCATGTTCTCCTATGTCTCCCCCAGCATGTTCTCCTATGTCTCCCCGGCATGTTCTCCTATGTCTCCCCGGCATGTTCTCCTATGTCTCCCCGGCATGTTCTCCTATGTCTCCCCCAGCATGTTCTCCTATGTCTTCCCGGCATGTTCTCCTATGTCTCCCCCAGCATGTTCTCCTATGTCTCCCCGGCATGTTCTCCTATGTCTCCCCAGCATGTTCTCCTATGTCTTCCCGGCATGTTCTCCTATGTCTCCCCAGCATGTTCTCCTATGTCTCCCCCAGCATGTTCTCCTATGTCTCCCCGGCATGTTCTCCTATGTCTCCCCGGCATGTTCTCCTATGTCTCCCCCAGCATGTTCTCCTATGTCTCCCCGGCATGTTCTCCTATGTCTCCCCGGCATGTTCTCCTATGTCTCCTCGGCATGTTCTCCTATGTCTCCCCAGCATGTCCTCCTATGTCTCCCCGGAATGTTCTCCTATGTCTCCCCCAGCATGTTCTCCTATGTCTTCCCGGCATGTTCTCCTATGTCCCCCCAGCATGTTCTCCTATGTCTCCCCAGCATGTTCTCCTATGTCTCCCCCAGCATGTTCTCCTATGTCTCCCCAGCATGTTCTCCTATGTCTCCCCGGAATGTTCTCCTATGTCTCCCAGGAATGTTCTCCTATGTCTCCCCAGCATGTTCTCCTATGTCTCCCCGGCATGTTCTCCTATGTCTCCCCGGCATGTTCTCCTATGTCTCCTCAGCATGTTCTCCTATGTCTCCCCGGCATGTTCTCCTATGTCTCCCCAGCATGTTCTCCTATGTCTCCCCAGCATGTTCTCCTATGTCTCCCCAGCATGTTCTCCTATGTCTCCCCAGCATGTTCTCCTATGTCTCCCCAGCATGTTCTCCTATGTCTCCCCAGCATGTTCTCCTATGTCTCCCCAGCATGTTCTCCTTTGTCTCCCCAGCATGCTCTCCTATGTCTCTCCAGCATGTTCTCCTATGTCTCCCCAGCATGTTCTCCTATGTCTCCCCCAGCATGTTCTCCTATGTCCCCCCCGGCATGTTCTCCTATGTCTCCCCCAGCATGTTCTCCTATGTCTCCCCCAGCATGTTCTCCTATGTCTCTCCAGCATGTTCTCCTATGTCTCCCCAGCATGTTCTCCTATGTCTCCCCAGCATGTTCTCCTATGTCTCCCACAGCATGTTCTCCTATGTCTCCCCCAGCATGTTCTCCTATGTCTCCCCCAGCATGTCCTCCTATGTCTCCCCGGAATGTTCTCCTATGTCTCCCCAGCATGTTCTCCTATGTCTCCTCAGCATGTTCTCCTATGTCTTCCCGGCATGTTCTCCTATGTCTCCCCCAGCATGTTCTCCTATGTCTCCTCAGCATGTTCTCCTATTTCTTCCCGGCATGTTCTCCTATGTCTCCCCCAGCATGTTCTCCTATGTCTCCCCCAGCATGTTCTCCTATGTCTCCCCCAGCATGTTCTCCTATGTCTCCCTGGCATGTTCTCCTATGTCTCCCCAGCATGTTCTCCTATGTCTCCCCGGCATGTTCTCCTATGTCTCCCCGGCATGTTCTCCTATGTCTCCCCCAGCATGTTCTCCTATGTCTCCCCCAGCATGTCCTCCTATGTCTCCCCAGCATGTTCTCCTATGTCTCCTCAGCATGTTCTCCTATGTCTCCCCCGGCATGTTCTCCTATGTCTCCCCCAGCATGTTCTCCTATGTCTCCCCCAGCATGTTCTCCTATGTCTCCCCCAGCATGTTCTCCTATGTCTCCCCCAGCATGTCCTCCTATGTCTCCCCGGAATGTTCTCCTATGTCTCCCCAGCATGTTCTCCTATGTCTTCCCGGCATGTTCTCTTATGTCTCCCCGGCATGTTCTCCTATGTCTCCCCGGCATGTTCTCCTATGTCTCCTCAGCATGTTCTCCTATGTCTCCCCCAGCATGTTCTCCTATGTCTCCCCAGCATGTTCTCCTATGTCTCCCCGCCATGTTCTCCTATGTCTCCCCCAGCATGTTCTCCTATGTCTCCCCCAGCATGTCCTCCTATGTCTCCCCGGAATGTTCTCCTATGTCTCCCCAGCATGTTCTCCTATGTCTCCTCAGCATGTTCTCCTATGTCTTCCCGGCATGTTCTCCTATGTCTTCCCGGCATGTTCTCCTATGTCTCCCCCAGCATGCTCTCCTATGTCTCCCCGGCATGTTCTCCTATGTCTCCCCCAGCATGTTCTCCTATGTCTCCCCCAGCATGTTCTCCTATGTCTCCTCAGCATGTTCTCCTATGTCTTCCCGGCATGTTCTCCTATGTCTCCCCCAGCATGTTCTCCTATGTCTCCCCCAGCATGTTCTCCTATGTCTCCCCCAGCATGTTCTCCTATGTCTCCCCCAGCATGTTCTCCTATGTCTCCCCAAGCATGTCCTCCTATGTCTCCCCAGCATGTTCTCCTATGTCTCCTCAGCATGTTCTCCTATGTCTCCCCCGGCATGTTCTCCTATGTCTCCCCCAGCATGTTCTCCTATGTCTCCCCCAGCATGTTCTCCTATGTCTCCCCAGCATGTTCTCCTATGTCCCCCCAGCATGTTCTCCTATGTCTCCCCGGCATGTTCTCCTATGTCTCCCCCAGCATGTTCTCCTATGTCTCCCCCAGCATGTCCTCCTATGTCTCCCCGGAATGTTCTCCTATGTCTCCCCAGCATGTTCTCCTATGTCTTCCCGGCATGTTCTCCTATGTCTCCCCCAGCATGTTCTCCTATGTCTCCCCCAGCATGTTCTCCTATGTCTCCTCAGCATGTTCTCCTATGTCTCCCCCGGCATGGTCTCCTATGTCTCCCCCAGCATGTTCTCCTATGTCTCCCCAGCATGTTCTCCTATGTCTCCCCCAGCATGTTCTCCTATGTCTCCCCAGCATGTTCTCCTATGTCTTCCCGGCATGTTCTCTTATGTCTCCCCGGCATGTTCTCCTATGTCTCCCCGGCATGTTCTCCTATGTCTCCTCAGCATGTTCTCCTATGTCTCCCCCAGCATGTTCTCCTATGTCTCCCCAGCATGTTCTCCTATGTCTCCCCGCCATGTTCTCCTATGTCTCCCCCAGCATGTTCTCCTATGTCTCCCCCAGCATGTCCTCCTATGTCTCCCCGGAATGTTCTCCTATGTCTCCCCAGCATGTTCTCCTATGTCTCCTCAGCATGTTCTCCTATGTCTTCCCGGCATGTTCTCCTATGTCTTCCCGGCATGTTCTCCTATGTCTCCCCCAGCATGCTCTCCTATGTCTCCCCGGCATGTTCTCCTATGTCTCCCCCAGCATGTTCTCCTATGTCTCCCCCAGCATGTTCTCCTATGTCTCCTCAGCATGTTCTCCTATGTCTTCCCGGCATGTTCTCCTATGTCTCCCCCAGCATGTTCTCCTATGTCTCCCCCAGCATGTTCTCCTATGTCTCCCCCAGCATGTTCTCCTATGTCTCCCCCAGCATGTTCTCCTATGTCTCCCCAAGCATGTCCTCCTATGTCTCCCCAGCATGTTCTCCTATGTCTCCTCAGCATGTTCTCCTATGTCTCCCCCGGCATGTTCTCCTATGTCTCCCCCAGCATGTTCTCCTATGTCTCCCCCAGCATGTTCTCCTATGTCTCCCCAGCATGTTCTCCTATGTCCCCCCAGCATGTTCTCCTATGTCTCCCCGGCATGTTCTCCTATGTCTCCCCCAGCATGTTCTCCTATGTCTCCCCCAGCATGTCCTCCTATGTCTCCCCGGAATGTTCTCCTATGTCTCCCCAGCATGTTCTCCTATGTCTTCCCGGCATGTTCTCCTATGTCTCCCCCAGCATGTTCTCCTATGTCTCCCCCAGCATGTTCTCCTATGTCTCCTCAGCATGTTCTCCTATGTCTCCCCCGGCATGGTCTCCTATGTCTCCCCCAGCATGTTCTCCTATGTCTCCCCAGCATGTTCTCCTATGTCTCCCCCAGCATGTTCTCCTATGTCTCCCCAGCATGTTCTCCTATGTCTCCCCAGCCTGTTCTCCTATGTCTCCCCCAGCATGTTCTCCTATGTCTCCCCAGCATGTTCTCCTATGTCTCCCCAGCATGTTCTCCTATGTCCCCCCGGCATGTTCTCCTATGTCTCCCCCAGCATGTTCTCCTATGTCCCCCCAGCATGTTCTCCTATGTCTCCCCAGCATGTTCTCCTATGTCTCCCCCAGCATGTTCTCCTATGTCCCCCCAGCATGTTCTCCTATGTCTCCCCCAGCATGTTCTCCTATGTCTCCCCAGCATGTTCTCCTATGTCTCCCCCAGCATGTTCTCCTATGTCCCCCCAGCATGTTCTCCTATGTCTCCCCCAGCATGTTCTCCTATGTCCCCCCAGCATGTTCTCCTATGTCTCCCCAGCATGTTCTCCTATGTCTCCCCCAGCATGTTCTCCTATGTCCCCCCAGCATGTTCTCCTATGTCTCCTCAGCATGTTCTCCTAGGTCTCCCCCAGCATGTTCTCCTATGTCTCCCCCAGCATGTTCTCCTATGTCTCCCCCAGCATGTTCTCCTATGTCCCCCCAGCATGTTCTCCTATGTCTCCCCAGCATGTTCTCCTATGTCTCCCCCAGCATGTCCTCCTATGTCTCCCCGGAATGTTCTCCTATGTCTCCCCAGCATGTTCTCCTATGTCTCCTCAGCATGTTCTCCTATGTCTTCCCGGCATGTTCTCCTATGTCTCCCCCAGCATGTTCTCCTATGTCTCCCCAGCATGTTCTCCTATGTCTCCCCCAGCATGTTCTCCTATGTCTCCTCAGCATGTTCTCCTATGTCTCCTCAGCATGTTCTCCTATGTCTCTCCAGCATGTTCTCCTATGTCTCCCCCAGCATGTTCTCCTATGTCTCCCCCAGCATGTTCTCCTATGTCTCCTCAGCATGTTCTCCTATGTCTCCTCAGCATGTTCTCCTATGTCTCCTCAGCATGTTCTCCTATGTCTCCTCAGCATGTTCTCCTATGTCTCCCCGGCATGTTCTCCTATGTCTCCCCCGGCATGTTCTCCTATGTCTCCCCAGCATGTTCTCCTATGTCTCCCCAGTATGTTCTCCTAAGTCTCCCCAGCATGTTCTCCTATGTCTCCCCAGCATGTTCTCCTATGTCTCCTCAGCATGTTCTCCTATGTCTCCCCAGCATGTTCTCCTATGTCTCCCCAGCATGTCCTCCTATGTCTCTCCAGCATGTTCTCCTATGTCTCCCCGGCATGTTCTCCTATGTCTCTCCAGCATGTTCTCCTATGTCTCCCCAGCATGTTCTCCTATGTCTCCCCAGCATGTTCTCCTATGTCTCCCCCAGCATGTTCTCCTATGTCTCCCCAGCATGTTCTCCTATGTCTCCCCAGCATGTTCTCCTATGTCTCCCCGGCATTTTCTCCTATGTCTCCCCCAGCATGTTCTCCTATGTCTCCCCCAGCATGTTCTCCTATGTCTCCCCAGCATGTTCTCCTATGTCTCCCCAGCATGTTCTCCTATGTCTCCCCGGCATGTTCTCCGGCATGTTCTCCTATGTCTCCCCAGCATGTTCACCTATGTCTCCCCAGCATGTTCTCCTATGTCTCCCCCGGCATGTTCTCCTATGTCTCCCCAGCATGTCCTCCTATGTCTCCCCAGCATGTTCTCCTATGTCCCCCCGGCATGTTCTCCTATGTCTCCCCCAGCATGTTCTCCTATGTCTCCCCAGCATGTTCTCCTATGTCTCCCCCGGCATGTTCTCCTATGTCTCCCCAGCATGTCCTCCTATGTCTCCCCCCGGCATGTTCTCCTATGTCTCCCCCAGCATGTTCTCCTATGTCTCCCCGGCATGTTCTCCTATGTCCCCCCGGCATGTTTTCCTATGTCTCCCCAGAATGTTCTCCTATGTCTCCCCGGCATGTTCTCCTATGTCCCCCCGGCATGTTCTCCTATGTCCCCCCGGCATGTTCTCCTATGTCCTCCCGGCATGTCCTCCTATGTCTCCCCGGAATGTTCTCCTATGTCTCCCCGGAATGTTCTCCTATGTCTCCCCGGCATGTTCTCCTATGTCCAGGACAAGGGTCAAAACACAGGCCGAGGTCACAGGCAGGCAGGAACCCAGAGGAGAGCCGGAGGACAAGCCGAGTCAAACACAGGTAAACAGGAAGCAGGTCAGGGCACAGGAGAACAGGAACAAGCTGAAAGACCCCTCAGCAATGTGCTCCTGCCATTGCTCAGCTTTAAAAGGCAGTTTAGTGCCAATGCGTGCATTCGCACACACATCTTTCTTGTGCATGCGCTAATGCCCCCGCGCATGCGCGCCAACGCCTGTTTGGGTCCGGCTGAACTTCTCTTAGATACAGAACAAGCTGAACAGCGGCTGCCGGCCAGTGGATGTCTGTTGCCACCCGCTGACCGGCGAGGAGAGACACAGGACAGTAAACAAGGCAGAGCTCTCTCCTATCAGCAGGGATCTAATGGATTGTCTTTCCCTGCAAAGCAGGGAACACAATCCATCACTTCCCTTAGTAACAGGTGGTACACAAAAACACCGGCTAGACACACACTTAACCCTTTGATCGCCCCTAGATGTTTAACCCTCTTCCCAGCAAGTGTCATTAGTACAGTGACAGTGCATATTTTCAGCACTGATCACTGTCTTACTGTCCATGTACACATGTTTGTTTACAGTCATTTGCAGGCAGTTGCGTTCAGGGACTTTTTTTAGAACGCAATTATTTGCGTTCGAACGTGTGTTTCCCCGCGTTTCAAACGCAGAAACGCGGCCGAACGTGACTAAACGTGACTGAACGTGATGAACCTACGTTCAGCCACGTTATACGTTTTTTTTCTTCCATTCAAAATCAATAGTTCCCTATGGGAGCCTATTGATTTGAATGGAAGTCGCACCGCAAGTCGGATCCGACCTGCGGCGCGACCTGCACTGTGAGAATCTTGAGGGGGAACTCCATGCCAAAAATGGGAAAAAAAATCTGCGTGGGGGTCCCCCCTAGGTTCCAAGCCAGGCCCTTCGGGTCCAGTATTGAATTTGAGGGAATTTTTTCGGCGTGGGGTCCCCCCCAAAATCCATACCAGACCCTTATCCGAGCATGCAGCCCGGAAGGCCAGGAAAGGGGATGAGCGAGTGGCCCCACCCCCCTGGACCACACCAGGCCACATGCCCTCAACATGGGGGGGTGTTGGTGCTTTGGGGCAGGGGGAGCTCTGCACCCCCCACCTCAAAGCACCTTGCCCCCATGTTGATGAGGACAAGGGCCTCATCCCCACAACCCTGGCCGGTGGTTGTGGGGGTCTGCGGGTAGGGGGCTCATCGGAATCTGAAAGCCCCCTTTAACAAGGGGGCCCCCCAGATGCCGGACCCCCTCCCTATGTGAATGGGTATGGGGTACACTGTACCCCTACTCATTCACCACATAAAAGGCAGTGTATGGAAATAACGACAGGAGACGTTTTAGAAAGTTTATTAAAAATCTTCATCCGGCTCTTCGGGGTCTTCTCCTCTCCGGGGGTCTTCTGCTCTTTTGCTCTCCGGGGTCTTCTGCTGTCCTCTCTTCTTCTCCTCTCCGGTCTTCTCCTTCCTCCGGTCCTCCTCCGACAACGTCTCCGGTAATATGTCGGTCTCCGGTCTCTGCAGCTTATTATATAGCCATTAGGGGCGTGGCCCCGATGACATTATCGGGAGGCCCCGCCCCCTCGTGTCACAGATGACGTCATCTGTGACACGAGGGGCGGGGCCTCCCGATGATGTCATCGGGGCCACGCCCCTAATGGCTATATAATAAGCTGCAGAGACCGGAGACCGACATAATTACCAGAGACGTCGTCGTCGGAGGACCGAGGAAGGAGAAGAGCCAACAGCAAAAGAGCAGAAGACCGGAGAGGAGAAGAAAAGAAGAGAGGACAGCAGAAGACCCCGGAGAGGAGAAGAAAAGAAGAGAGGACAGCAGAAGACCCCGGAGAGCAAAAGAGCAGAAGACCCCGGAGAGGAGAAGACCCCGAAGAGCCGGATGAAGATTTTTAATAAACTTTCTAAAACGTCTCCTGTCGTTATTTCCATACACTGTCTTTTATGTGGTGAATGATTCACATAGGGAGGGGGTCCGGGATCTGGGGGCCCCCTTGTTAAAGGAGGCTTCCAGATTCTGATGAGCCCCCTGCCCGCAGACCCCCACAACCACCGGCCAGGGTTGTGGGGATGAGGCCCTTGTCCTCATCAACATGGCGGCAAGGTGCTTTGAGGTGGGGGGTGCAGAGCTCCCCCTGCCCCAAAGCACCAACACCCCCCCATGTTGAGGGCATGTGGCCTGGTGTGGTCCAGGGAGGGTGGGGTCGCTCGCTCGTCCCCTCCCCTTTCCTGGCCTTCCGGGCTGCATGCTCGAATAAGGGTCTGGTATGGATTTTGGGGGGGACCCCACGCCGTTTTTTCGGCGTGGGGCTACCCTCAAATTCCATGCCGGACCCGAAGAGCCTGGTTTGGAACCTGGGGGGACCCCCACGCAGTTTTTTTTCCCATTTTTGGCGTGGAGTTCCCCCTCAAGATTCTCACAGTGCAGGTCGCGCTGCAGGTCGGATCCGACTTGCGGTGCGACTTCCATTCAAATCAATAGGCTCCCATAGGGAACCATTGATTTTGAATGGAGGCAGAAAAACGCTGCTAAAAGCAACGTGGCCAAACGTGCAATAACGCAAATGGAAAAAGCTACTGAAAGCACGTTTAACAGCTGCTTTTTCCCGGCGTCAGAAATAGCTTTGCAGGACGTTTTTTCTAACGTCCCGTGTACATGGAGCCTTAGGCTCAGGTCAGCACTGATCACTGTCTTGGGCTCAGGTCAGCACTGATCACTGTCTTGGGCTCAGGTCAGCACTGATCACTGTCTTGGGCTCAGGTCAGCACTGATCACTGTCTTGGGCTCAGGTCAGCACTGATCACTGTATTAGGCTCAGGTCAGCACTGATCACTGTATTAGGCTCAGGTCAGCACTGATCACTGTATTAGGCTCAGGTCAGCACTGATCACTGTATTAGGCTCAGGTCAGCACTGATCACTGTCTTGGGCTCAGGTCAGCACTGATCACTGTCTTAGGCTCAGGTCAGCACTGATCACTGTCTTAGGCTCCGGTCAGCACTGATCACTGCCTTAGGCTCAGGTCAGCACGGATCACTGTCTTAGGCTCAGGTCAGCACGGATCACTGTCTTAGGCTCAGGTCAGCACTGATCACTGTCTTAGGCTCAGGTCAGCACTGATCACTGTCTTAGGCTCAGGTCAGCACTGATCCCTGTCTTAGGCTCAGGTCAGCACTGATCACTGTCTTAGGCTCCGGTCAGCACTGATCACTGTCTTAGGCTCCGATCAGCACTGATCACTGTCTTAGGCTCAGGTCAGCACTGATCACTGTCTTAGGCTCCGGTCAGCACTGATCACTGTCTTAGGCTCCGATCAGCACTGATCACTGTCTTGGACTCAGGAGGGCACTGATCACTGTCTTGGGCTCAGGAGGGCACTGATCATTGTCTTGGGCTCAGGTCAGCACTGATCACTGTCTTAGGCTCAGGTCAGCACTGATCACTGTCTTAGGCTCAGGTCAGCACTGATCAATGTCTTAGGCTCAGGTCAGCACTGATCACTGTCTTGGGCTCAGGTCAGCACTGATCACTGTCTTGGGCTCAGGTCAGCACTGATCACTGTCTTGGGCTCAGGTCAGCACTGATCACTGCCTTAGGCTCAGGTCAGCACTGATCACTGTCTTGGGCTCAGGTCAGCACTGATCACTGCCTTAGGCTCAGGTCAGCACTGATCACTGTCTTGGGCTCAGGTCAGCACTGATCACTGTCTTAGGCTCCAGTCAGCACTGATCACTGTCTTAGGCTCCGATCAGCACTGATCACTGTCTTAGGCTCAGGTCAGCACTGATCACTGTCTTAGGCTCCGGTCAGCACTGATCACTGTCTTGGGCTCAGGAGGGCACTGATCACTGTCTTGGGCTCAGGAGGGCACTGATCATTGTCTTGGGCTCAGGAGGGCACTGATCATTGTCTTGGGCTCAGGTCAGCACTGATCACTGTCTTAGGCTCAGGTCAGCACTGATCACTGCCTTAGACTCAGGTCAGCACTGATCACTGTCTTGGGCTCAGGTCAGCACTGATCACTGTCTTGGGCTCAGGTCAGCACTGATCACTGTCTTAGGCTCCAGTCAGCACTGATCACTGTCTTAGGCTCCGATCAGCACTGATCACTGTCTTAGGCTCAGGTCAGCACTGATCACTGTCTTAGGCTCCGGTCAGCACTGATCACTGTCTTGGGCTCAGGAGGGCACTGATCACTGTCTTGGGCTCAGGAGGGCACTGATCACTGTCTTGGGCTCAGGAGGGCACTGATCATTGTCTTGGGCTCAGGAGGGCACTGATCATTGTCTTGGGCTCAGGTCAGCACTGATCACTGTCTTAGGCTCAGGTCAGCACTGATCACTGCCTTAGACTCAGGTCAGCACTGATCACTGTCTTGGGCTCAGGTCAGCACTGATCACTGTCTTGGGCTCAGGTTCACACTAGGGCGGCTTCAAACTTCAGCGCAGCTTGCAAATGACTTGATAGAAATCAATGCAAGCGGCTCCGAAGTCGCCCCCCAAGTAGCACAGGAACCTTTTTCTAAGTCGGAACGATTTGAGTCGGTCCAATAAGAATGGTTCCATTGCACTGAATGGAGCGTCGACTCGTCAGGTGACCCAATGTGAACCGGGCCTTGATACCACTGGTTCCCACAAAGTGTCAGTTAGTGCCGGTTCACATTATAGCGATGTCAGACATCGCATGTGATTCGCACAGCACTGCTCTGCAAATCACATGCGATGCGAATTCAGCCATACAGATCGTATGGCTGAATTCGAATCCCATTCGGACCAAAGTCGTGCAGGACCCTTTTTTTTTGGTCCGCACCAGAATCGGATCACATGGCTGTTCACACCTATGCGATCTGGACTCCTATCCGAACTGACAGTTCGCGCTGCGATATGCAAACTAATCTGGGGGGGTGTCATTAACTTTGTGTTGACACTCCCAGCAGTTTGCATATGGCAGTGTGAACTGCCTGCGAGTCGGGTGCGATTCGGGAACCCGCAGTAGATTCGCAGGGTTCCCGCATCTCACGAATGTGAACCGCCACTAAGTGTCAGATTGACCGCCGCAATATCGCAGTCCCACAATATGTTGTACCACTACTAAATATAAAAAAACAAAATAACTCATTAAAGGCTCTTTCACACGGGCGATCCGATCAGATCCGCCTGTCAGTTTTTTAGGCGGATCTGATCGGATCCTCCATGCAGCTCTATGGGGCAGCGGATGTCAGCGGAGACACCTCCACTGACACCCGCTGACACCCGTATCCGATCCTGTCCGTGAAATCTGGACGGATGGAAACCCTATTTTTCCATCTGTTCAGGTATCGGATCGGATGAGAGTGGACAGGCGGTCCTGTCCACTCTCCGCACTGCAAGCGGAGACGGAGCTGTCATCTGCTGGCTCAGCGGGGATCTCGGATCGATCCCCGCTGAGCAGCACGGATCCACCTACGGAGGCGGACCGTGTGAAAGAGCCCTTATTTTGTACTCAAAATAACTCATAATATCATATAATATATAATAATACATCCCCTAGACGCAATACCTTTTGCGAAAACCAATCAATATACTCTTATTGGTATTCTTTTTACCAAAAATATGTAGCAGAATACAAATTGGCCTAAATATAGAAAGAAAGTCGATTTTTTAACCACTTTTAGTTATACTGCAACAGGCAGCCCCTCCTGCGCAAACCGACGTCGGTCGCGCACCTGCAGCTAGAGAGCAAATGATATAGTGAATGCAGGCTCCTGGGGAGAGCAGATATAGTGAATACAGGATCCTGGGGAGATCATTTTTAGTGACTGCAGGCTCCTGGGGAGACCAGATATTGTGAATGCAGGGTCCTGGGGAGACCAGATATAGTGAATGCAGGCTCCTGGGAGACCAGATATAGTGAATGCAGGCTCCTGGGGAGACCAGATATAGTGACTGCAGGCTCCTGGGGAGACCAGATATAGTGACAGCAGGCTCCTGGGGAGACCAGATATAGTGAATGCAGGTTCCTGGGGAGACCAGATATAGTGAATGCAGGCTCCTGGGGAGACCAGATATAGTGAAAGCAAGCTCCTGGGGAGACCAGATATAGTGAAAGCAAGCTCCTGGGGAGACCAGATATAGTGAATGCAGGCTCCTGGGGAGACCAGATATAGTGACTGCAGGCTCCTGGGGAGACCAGATTTAGGGAATGCAGGTTCCTGGGGAGACCAGATATAGTGAATGCAGGCTCCTGGGGAGAGCAGATATAGTGAATGCAGACTCCTGGGGTGACCAGATATAGTGAATACAGGATCCTGGGGAGATCAGATATAGTGACTGCAGGCTCCTGGGGAGACCAGATATTGTGAATGCAGGCTCCTGGGGAGACAAGATATAGTGAATGCAGAGTCCTGGGGAGACCAGATATAGTGAATGCAGACTCCTGGGGAGACCAGATATAGTGAGTGCAGACTCCTGGGGAGACCAGATATAGTGAATGCAGGCTCCTGGGGAGACCAGATATAGTGAATGCAGACTCCTGGGGAGACCATATTTAATGAATGCAGAGTCCTGGGGAGACCAGATATAGTGAATGCAGGCTCCTGGGGAGACTATTTTATTTAGGTACAGCGTCGCTTGACCGCGCAATTTTCCATTAAAGTAGCACAGTGCCGAATCGCAAAAAATTACCTGGTCATTAAGGGGGCAAATCCTTCCGGTCTAGAACCGGTTAATATAAAACTGACCTTTCCTTTTTAATCTGCAGCCGCTGTAATTTTCTTAAAATGCAATATGGCCGCCTGGAGGTGTTCTGTACACAGAATGTATACTGACCACACCCCCAGAAACATAATTTCCTGCTTGTGTGATTGGCTCACAAATTTTCCCAGACGTCTGCCTAAGATACAAGTCAGATTTCTGGTATCCCCTGCAACAAAAATATAATTTTTGGTGAGATACTCCCAAGAGGAACACCTCTAAAAGGATGCAGGCCCAGCAGCTTTCCTCATTAGTGCTCTGCAGCTGCACAGCTGATTGATAATTATGAAACCACTCCCATTTGACCCACTCAGCACAGAGGAAAAAATAATGATTTCTTCAGAATAACAAAAGGTAGGAATCTGCAACAAAAGTTGTTATAATCCCTGCAATGTACAGAGATCACCCAGAGGGGAATGTTTTTTTCTCAACAAAAGTGGAGTTACGCTTTAAAGGAAGAGGGGAGGAGGCGTCCTCACCACCTGGAATTTGCCTATGAAAAGTTGCAAGTTTAGATCAGGTAAGACCCCACTGATAAAGAAGTGAAGGCCCTACAATGGTGTCATTCACTTCAGTAAAAGAAGCCAATGACTGATAGAACCAAGGACGGGGCTGTGCTGGAATTTCACCAGTACGCAGTGACCATTATGACATTTTGAAGGGAATTTTCGTTTTAATTCAGAGTCCCCCCCTTTAGGGACACATTTTCTCGGCATTATGTTAATGTTAATTGCCAAATGGCCTGACAAATTTTGCTTTGACAATCCTTCCTTAAGAAACGCGTCTTATGGTATGTTATGTCAACTGTCTCAGATGGAACACGCAACATTTTCCTTAAATTAACAGCTTGGTTGGGCTGGTGTGAAGCGGGGAGCCGCTCCTCCGGTATCGTCTCTGGTAAACAGTATGGGCTGAAGAGCTGTTTCCCATCTCCCTCGCGCGGTGACGAGAGCACGCCTGCTTCTGTTTAGCTCTGACATGTCAACAACATACCGCCGGAACGCAATCCAAAATATACACTTCTCGCCGACTTTACAGGGAAGAGCGGTGGGGTTCCGGCCAAAAATGCAAATGGGGCTTTAATTAGTGACACAGAACAGGTTCACTGTATCAACAAAGGAATAACGGGATAACAAAAACTATTATAATCGGCAGAGTTAGAGAAAAACTCCTCGGGAGCAAGCACCGGCTACCGGTAAAAGCTCTTCTCTGTTCATCTATCAGTAACCCCCTCCATCCTTCCCAAGCTGAATGGAGGAGGAAGCTCCTGAGCCTGCAATAATCTACTGACCCTTCTCCATGTAGGGCCTCACCAAGCCTTTTTCAACCTTTTTACCCCAGAATAACTCCTTAAATAATCTGCATGTCTCAGGGATCCCTTACTAAAACAAATCCACTGGGGTCAATGGGAAGTGCCCCTTCCATTGGTTGCCATTGAGAAGAATGACACCCTTATGGCGCTTTTCCACTGCATGGAACCGAACGGTTTGGCTCGCTTTTGTGCTTTTCCACTGCTGGTACCGCATGGTATGGTGTAGGAACGGTTCGGTACGGAACGGTACAGCTGCGCTTTTCCACTGCATGGAACAGAACGGTACGGCTCTCAAAAACAGTACCACCTCAATTGTGCTTCCAAGAGGTACCATATCCCACAATCCTTTGCATGCAGTCACTACTAGCCACTGATTGGTCAGAGAACCCCACCCACCCCGTTGTTATCCCACCCACTTAACTTTAGTACTACTTTAGTGGAAAAGTAAACCATACCGTACCGTACCGAACCGTTTCAACACCGTACCATGCGGTATCAGCAGTGGAAAAGCAAACATGGCCAAGCAGGGCCGAGTAGAGCCAAGCCGGTACTTAAAGTGGAAAAGTGCCATTACAGTGATGGTGATAATGCCACCCTTACAGACAGTTAAGGAGATCATTGGTGTAATATAGCTAGCTCTACCACATGGCATTGGCCCACACCTATGCAGGAACCATCAAATAGGAGGTCAATCAACCACAGTGTAAAGAACTCCTGGTAACCTCTGGAGGAAACCTAGGAAATAGTAGGTCAATCAGCCAGAGCTCAAGGAACTCTTCGTAACCTCTGGAGTACTCTAGGAAACAGAAGGTCAATCAACCACAGGTCAAGTAATTCCTAGTAACCTATAAAGGAACCCTAGGAAATAGGTCAATCATCCACAGCTAAAGGAACCCCTAGTAACTTCTGAAGGAATTCCTCATAACCACTGGAGGAACCCCTAGTAACTTCTGAAAGAATTCCTCATAACCACTGGAGGAACCCTAAGAAGTAGAGGGTCAATCAACCACAGCTCAAGGAACCCCTAGTAACCGCTGGAGCAACCCTAGAAAATAGAAGGTCAATTATCCACAGTTTAAGGAACTCCTAGTAACCTATAAAGGAACCCTAGGAAATAGGTCAATCATCCACAGCTCAAGGAACCCATAGTAACTTCTGAAGGAATTCCTCATAACCACTGTAGGAACCCTAGAAAATAGAAAGTCAATCAACCACAGCTTAAGGAACTCCTAGTAACCTCTGGAGGAACCCTAGAAAATAGAAGGTCAATTATCCACAGTTTAAGGAACTCCTAATAACCTCTGAAGAAACCCTAGGAAATAGAAGATCAATCATCCACAGCTCAAGGAACTCCCAGTAAACTCTGGAGAACCCTAGGAAATAGAAGGTCAATCAACCACAGCTCAAGGAATTCCTAGTAGCCTATAAAGGAACAATAGGAAATAGGTCAATCATAAACAGCTCAAGGAACCCCTAGTAACTTCTGAAGGAATCCTAGGAAATTGAAGGTCAATCAATCAACCACAGCTCATGAAATTCCTCATAACCTCTTGGAGGAACCTTGAGAAATAGAGGGTCAATCAACCACATCTCAAGGAACCCCTAGTAACCTCTGGAGCAACCCTAAGAAATAGAAAGTCAAATCAACAACAGCTTAAGGAACTCCTAGTAACCTCTGGAGGAACCCTAAAAAATAGAAGGTCAATTATCCACAGTTTAAGGAACTCCTAGTAACCTCTAAATTAAACCCTAGGAAATAGAAGGTCAATCATCCACAGCTCAAGGAACCTCTAGCAACATTTAGAGCAGGGGTGGGGAACCTTTTTTCTGCCAAGGGCCATTTGGGTATTTATAAAACCATTCGGGGGCCGTACAAAATTATCAACTTAAAAATTTGCCTGTTATATTTGGTCAAACATTTAATTACCTCACCCCTAATGTGATGGCTGCAACTGCTTCTCTTTGGTGAGGTGTGTGATGTTAGCTGGTATTGATGATGTTGCTACTCGCAACAGGTTTTCCAGGTTTGCGTCGGTCAGTCTGGAGCGCAGTCTACTTTTTTGTGGTGGTAAGTTTTGAAAGAACTGCTGGCAGGTACTGCTGGTGGGGACTGCTGGCGTGTTCTGTGCTGCGAGTACTGCTGGATGGTACTGCTGGCTCAGGCTGATACTGCTGGGGGTACTGCAGGCTGGTACTGCTGACTCAGGCTGGTACTGTGCTGTAGCTACTGCTGGCTGATACTGCTGTGGGTACTGCTGGCTCAGGCTGGTACCGATGGCTGGTACTGTGCTGTGGGTACTGCTGGCTGGTACTGCTGGCTCAGGTAGGTACTGCTGTGGGTACTGCTGGCTCAGGCTGGTACTGCTGGCTGGTATTGCTGTGGGTACTGCTGGCTGGTACTGTGCTGTAGACACTGCTGGCTGGTACTGTTGTAGGTACTGCTGACTCTGGCTGGTACTGCTGGTTCTGCTGTGTGTACTGCTGGTTCTGGCTGGTACTGCTGTGTGTACTGCTGGTACTACTGTGAGTACTGCTGGCTCTGGCTGGTACTGCTGGTTCTGGCTGGTACTGCTGGCTCTGGCTGCTGGCTAGCAGCGCCACGCTGGAGGAAGAAGTGATGTTTCCTGTATTGGTCACAGGCGGAGTGCATTTGATATCACTCCGCCTGTGACTCACTCAGACTGTAATAACGGAGCAGGAACCATACAGGAAGCATCGGCTCCATTCTGACAGATCAGCTGAGAGACACAGACTCAGCTGCGTGGGGGGCCGGACCAGATGACTTCGGGGGCCGCATACGGCCTCCGAACCGTAGGTTCCCCACCCCTGATCTAGAGGAACCCTACGAAATAGAAGACCAATATACCACAGCTCAATGAATTCCTTGTACCCTCTGGAGGAACCCTGGGAAATAGAAAGCTAATCATCCACAGTTTAAGAAGCTCCTTGTAACTTCTGGAGGAACCGTAGGAAATAGAAAGTCAATCATCCACAGCTCAAGAAACCCCTAATAACCTCTGGAGGAACCCTAGGATTCCATGGAACCCTGGTTGAAACAGAGAAAAGTGATGGCAGAAAAAGGCAGAAGTAGTCCATCGCATCTGCCCATTTTTTTTTCCGTTAACTTTATTGTTATATAGTATAAGTATAGATCTTCCCATTGAGACTTAAGGTGGCTGTTTACTCATTACAATGACACGGTTCACTGTTGTCACCATCAGGAAACCCACCCTGAGAAACGCAATGAAGCCATCGCCAAAGTGCATGTAGACATGAAGTGGAATATCAAAAATCTATTTGGATCCACAGGTGAAAATAACTCAGAGGCCCATACAAAAAAAAAAAAAAAAAAAAAAAAAAAAAAAAAAAAAAACACAGGGGCACTTGCTCCACCTGGATTTACCCAAATTCACCATACACATTTCTGGACCACTACATTTATAAAATCGGTGAGTGTGACTGGTGAAGGTTGGTGGCCTTTCAGGCTTCCTCCTGTGCAAGTGAACATGGAAGCACCATAATATATGGTATGGACACTCACTGTATGTTTGTTCATTCTAAATGGCACCCAAAAACGCATATGCATTGAAGACCAACACACCCGCACAACACAACGCACGGATGTGAATGGGCTGTATATTGCAGTGGGCCAAAAGAAGAGAAGATACAGACAGCATTGGAACGCATTAAAGCCCAAGATCTCCACCCCTTCTTTGCCTTTCCATTCCCCACACCAAAGCTAGCTGTGGTGTTGACTGGCCGTGCGCCAAAGGGGTTGGCGCGGGGGGGGGGGGGCCTTGCCCGACATTGCAGCTAGTGTTACAGGGCATCTAGGAAGATGGGACAATGTACAAACCCAATTCCAAAAAAGTTGGGACACTGTACAAATTGTGAGTAAAAAAGGAATGGACTCATTTACAAATCTCATAATCTTATATTTTATTCACAATATAATATAGATAACATATCAAATGTTGAAAGTGAGACATTTTGAAATGTCATTCCAAATATTGGCTCATTTTGGATTTCATGAGAGCTACACATTCCAAAAAAGTTGGGACAGGTAGCAATAAGAGGCCAGAAAAGTTAAATGTAGATATAAGGAACAGCTGGAGGACCAATTTGCAACTTATTTGGTCAATTGGCAACGTGATTGGGTATAAAAAGAGCCTCTCAGAGTGGCAGTGTCTCTCAGAAGTCAGGATGGGCAGAGGATCCCCAATTCCCCCAATGCTGCGGCGAAAAATAGTGGAGCAATATCAGAAAGGAGTTTCTCAGAGAAAATTGCAAAGAGTTTGAAGTTATCATCATCTACAGTGCATAATATCATCCAAAGATTCAGAGAATCTGGAACAATCTCTGTGTGTAAGGGTCAAGGCCGGAAAACCGTACTGGATGCCCGTGATCTTTGGGCCCTTAGACGGCACTGCATCACATACAGGAATGCTACTGTAATGGAAATCACAACATGGGATCAGGAATACTTCCAGAAAACATTGTCGGTGAACACAATCCACCGTGCCATTAGCCAATTAGCCTCTATAGGCCAATAAAGAAGCCATATCAAAACATGATCCAGAAGCGCAGGCATTTTCTCTGGGCCAAGGCTCATTTAAAATGGTCTGTGGCAAAGTGGAAAACTGTTCTGTGGTCAGACGAATCAAAATTTGAAGTTCTTTTTGGAAAACTGGGACGCCATGTCATCTGGACTAAAGAGGAGGAGGACAACCCAAGCTGTTCTCAGCGCTCAGTTCAGAAGCCGGCATCTTTGATGGTATGGGGTTGCATGAGTGCGTGCGGCATGGGCAGCTTACACATCTGGAAAGGCACCATCAATGCTGAAAGGTATATCCAAGTTCTAGAACAACATATGCGCCCATCCAGACATCGTCTCTTTCAGGGAAGACCTTGCATTTTTCAACATGACAATGCCAGACAACATACTGCATCAATTACAACATCATGGCTGCGTAGAAGAAGGATCGGGGTACTGAAATGGCCAGCCTGCAGTCCAGACCTTTCACCCATAGAAAACATTTGGCACATCATAAAGAAGAAGATGCGACAAAGAAGACCTAAGACAGTTGAGCAACTAGAAGCCTGTATTAGACAAGAATGGGACAACATTCCTATTCCTAAACTTGAGCAACTTGTCTCCTCATTCCCCAGAAGTTTGCAGACTGTTATAAAAAGAAGAGGGGATGCCACACAGTGGTAAACATGGCCTTGTCCCAACTTTTTTGAGATGTGTTGATGCCATAAAATTTAAAATCATTTTATTTTTCCCTTAAAATTATACATTTTCTCAGTTTAAACATTTGATATGTCATCTGTGTTGTATTCTGAATAAAATATTGAAATTTGAAACTTCCACATCATTGCATTCTGTTTTTATTCACAATTTGTACAGCGTCCCAACTTTTTTGGAATCGGGTTTGTATATGCAGAGCCTTGTCCCATCAGGAGCTGAATAATGTAAAATAGAACCAATAGGGACCCAGGTGGTAATAACATCTCCAGTCTTTATCCCTTCCCACTCCATCCAACACACACTAAAATGTTCTGCGCCGTACACTCAATATTCATAAATAGAGATTATGTATATTAGATTTTGCCTATTTATTTCCACTTGTCTGGCGCTGTGCCATACCTGGGAGTACGACAATGGATTTACAATTCCTGCTTGTCCCCAATAATCCACCAAGATTGATCGCTGCTCAGTGTCTGCGATACGACCATTTCACTTCTTTCGCATGCAAACCCTGCAGGTAAAATTGGAGTATATGATTATATTTTCTGTGCAACAAACAGCTTGAATGCCTCCAGATCGTCACATCGAAATGCGCCGGCTCGGTAAAAAGTACAGCGCAGCGCCGCTGAGCCCAAAAGTGTGTTTCTGCAAAATCGTTTTCACGGAATCGATGAGAAATACCTGTTCTGGTAACCTCTCAGGATCGGACTTATTATTCTGTTATTGGGCTCTCTCGAGAAATGGCGGCGGAGTTCCATGGCCAGCGTTACATGCTGGAGGAAATGAGTTTGGGCGGACGGGATGATTATTTCACGCACGGTGCGGTACCTGCTGTCCGCCAGGCATTAGGAAAGCGGCTACAATTACTGTTCTCCTGCTAATGTATCTATCACAAAAAATCGCATAAAAGTATTGACGAGGTGTCAGATTGTTGGCGGACTTACCGCTTTGTGGACTGACATGAGAGCTGTTCAGAGAGCGCTGTATTGATTGACCCCCAGCTAAAAAAATTCAAACGCTACACAAAGTGTCCCTGTCATCCAGAACGCACTTCCCGGAAATTGACAAATATACCCGTGTATCAATATAATATACTGGTTAATATATTATGAATGTATCGATATAATATAATATAATGTAATATAATATAAATGTATCATTATAATATGATATAATATGAATGTATATTTATAATATATATATATATATATATATATATATAATATGAATGTATCATTATAATATAAAATATGATATAAATGTATCATTATAATATAATATGAATGTATCTTTTTATAATATGTAATATACTATGAATGTATCTTTATAATATATAATATAATATGAATGTATCATAATATATATATAAATATATATATATATATATATATATATATATATATAATATAAATGTATCATTATAATATAATATGAATGTATCATTACCAGCTAATGTATCAATATATAAAATAATACGAATGTATCAATATATACTGCTAATGTATTAATGTAATATATAAAATAATATCAATGTATCAATATATTATATAATACTAGAGTATCAATATAATATATAAGGCCCCTTTCACATGGGCGGACCGATCAGGTTCACCTATCAGTTTATCAGGCGGACCTGATCAGACCACCCATTGCTCTCTATGGAGCTGCAGATGTTAACCAACATGTGTCCGTTAGCCCCTGCCAACATCCGATCTGCTAAAAACAGATGTTCCCCATCCATCTGGCGGATTGGATAGCAGTAGGATGTAAACCAGGGTCCTTCAAACTACGGCCCTCCAGCTGTTGTGGAACTACACGTCCCATGAGGCATTGCAAAACTCTGACATTCACAGACATGGCATGATGGGAGTTGTAGTTCCTGAACAACTGGGGGGCCATAGTATGAAGACCCCTGGAAACGGACAGGCGTTCAGTTTACATCTAACCGCCCATAGAGGAGAGTGGGCTGTGTCTGTGTCTGCTCTGCATAAGTGGACGGATTCTCTACTGAGCAGGCTGACTCCGCCCCATGTGAAATGGGCCTAATATAATATGAATGTATCAATAGAATATATACTGCTAATGTATCAATATAATATCATATAATAATGTTTCAATATAATATATAAATATAATATATAATACTAATATATCAATACTTAGAATATATATATATATATATATATATATATATATATATATATAATATGAATGTAGCAATATGATAAACAATACTAATACATTAATATATAATATGAATATATCAATATAATATAATAATGTATCAATATAATATATAAAACAATATGAATGTATCAATATAATGTAATAATAATTTATCAAATATATTATATAATACAATATGAATGTATCAATATAATACATTATATAAAATAATATGAATATGTACATATAATATATCAATATAATATAATACTAATGTATCTATATAATATATACTGATAATATATCAATATAATATAATATCATATATAATATAATATGAGTTTATCAATATAATATATACTGCTAATGTATTAATATACTATATAATATATTATGAATGTATCAATATAATGTAACACTAATGCATTAATATATAATATGATATGATTGTATGAATATATAATGCATCAATATATAATGTATCAATATAATATATACTGCTCATATATATCAATATAATATATAATATAATATGAATGTTTCAATATGATAAACAATACTAATGTATCAATACATCATATGAATGTATCAATTCAATATATAGTACTAATATATCAATATAATATATACTGCTAATATATCAATATAATATATAATACTAATGTATCAATATATTATATAATATGAATGTATCAATATAATATATAATACTAAAGTATAAACATAATATATGCTGCTAATATATCAATATAATATAGAATATATACTAACGTATCAATATAATATATACTACTAATATATCAATATATAATATAATATAATATGAATGTATCAATATAATACTAATATATTAATAGGCACTCCAAATATTTGTAAAGTATGAAAAAAAGTTACTAATGCAGAACACACTGTGTAAAGTAACCCCGTATTGTGCGGGGTATTGTGCGGGGTATTGTGCGGGGGTATTGTGCGGGGTATTGTGCGGGGGTATTGTGCGGGGTATTGTGCGGGGGTATTGTGCGGGGTATTGTGCGGGGGTATTGTGCGGGGGTATTGTGCGGGGTATTGTGCGGGGGTATTGTGCGGGGTATTGTGCGGGGGTATTGTGCGGGGGTATTGTGCGGGGTATTGTGCGGGGTATTGTGCGGGGGTATTGTGCGGGGGTATTGTGCGGGGGTATTGTGCGGGGTATTGTGCGGGGTATTGTGCGGGGTATTGTGTGGGGTATTGTGCGGGGTATTGTGCGGGGTATTGTGCGGGGTATTGTGCGGGGGTATTGTGCGGGGTATTGTGTGGGGTATTGTGCGGGGTATTGTGCGGGGTATTGTGCGGGGTATTGTGCGGGGGTATTGTGCGGGGTATTGTGCGGGGTATTGTGTGGGGTATTGTGCGGGGTATTGTGCGGGGTATTGTGCGGGGTATTGTGCGGGGGTATTGTGCGGGGTATTGTGCGGGGGTATTGTGCGGGGTATTGTGCGGGGTATTGTGCGGGGGTATTGTGCGGGGTATTGTGCGGGGTATTGTGTGGGGTATTTGTGGGGTATTTCCTGCCTAGAATGACTCGTCGTGTGCTAAGGCTTTAAGAGAGATGTAAACCCGAATTGAATGACTTTTACATTGCTAGAGCTCTGTGTATCATAAACCACTGCCATTCCTAAAATAAAATCCTTGTTTTCACCTTTTATCCCTTGCTGCATCTCAGTGCTGCTGGTTTACTGCTGCCTCTTTGCAGCCACGTCCTGTCTCCATAACCATTTCCATTTCCCAGGGTGACATTAGTGGACCATGCCTCCATGTGATAGGGACAGAGCGTTGTCACCCTATCACAGGACGTGCCTGGCAGGATCACCGAGTGTTACTTTAGTAATAGCGGCAGATTTAAAAGTATTGAAAAATATATTTTTTTTTTCAATGACATTAACATGTTACGGATTCTATGATATTTTACTGATAGGATTTTATTCTACTTCAAAGGACAACCTTAGCTGGGAACCGATGGGCGCAGGGAGAGACCCCCCCTGCCGGGATTTGTATGTTAAATTTTCAGACTTGGAGGAGATCTGAATGTAATTAGAGATCAATGAAGACGAGAGAGGAGAAATTCTACAATAATAAAGTGTGTGACAGGGTGACAACACAGGAACACTATTGGGAGACAGGGCCAGAGAGTTGTCACCCTATACCAGGAAGTGCCTGAACAAGAACCTTCATTACAGAATCACCAGAAAAAGTTTTTTATTTTTTTTCAACGCAGTTTTAAAAAGATTGAAAACAAAGTTTGAAACGACAGAAATATATTAAAGCGAGTTTGAGATTTAAAAATGTTTTCTTTTAATGTGGCCTGTGTGACAATTTTGGCTTTTGTTCTATGTGGGCCTGAATGTGAAAGAAATATTTTTATAGTCATTCATTTTATTACATCACCATTGTAATAACAATACAAACAAGAGTGACAATCCAATAGGCTTACTTGAAAAATCTCCTTTTCATGTTGTGAATGCTGCCTGTCTGCTGGTCTCTTTCCACAACTTCCTGGATTCCCTGCATGCTTTGTGGTGCATTCTCAGCAGCTTCAGCGGTTTACTGTAATTTTCTAAGGACTACGTGTCCCATGGTACCTTGCTTCTCCACAACTTCCTGGATTCCCTGCATGCTTTGTGGTGCCTTCTCAGCAGCTTCAGTGGTTTACTGTCCTTTTCTAAGGACTACGTGTCCCATGGTACCTTGCTTCTCCACAACTTCCTGGATTCCCTGCATGCTTTGTGGTGCCTTCTCAGCAGCTTAAGCGGTTTACTGTAATTTTCTAAGGACTACGTGTCCCATGGTACCTTGCTTCTCCACAACTTCCTGGATTCCCTGCATGCGTTGTGGTGCCTTCTCAGCAGCTTCAGTGGTTTACTGTCATTTTCTAAGGACTATGTGTCCCATGGTACCTTGCTTCTCCACAACTTCCTGGATTCCCTGCATGCTTTGTGGTGCCTTCTCAGCAGCTTCAGTGGTTTACTGTCCTTTTCTAAGGACTACGTGTCCCATGGTACCTTGCTTCTCCACAACTTCCTGGATTCCCTGCATGCTTTGTGGTGCCTTCTCAGCAGCTTCAGCGGTTTACTGTAATTTTCTAAGGACTATGTGTCCCATGGTACCTTGCTTCTCCACAACTTCCTGGATTCCCTGCATGCTTTGTGGTGCATTCTCAGCAGCTTCAGCGGTTTACTGTAATTTTCTAAGGACTACGTGTCCCATGGTACCTTGCTTCTCCACAACTTCCTGGATTCCCTGCATGCTTTGTGGTGCCTTCTCAGCAGCTTCAGTGGTTTACTGTCATTTTCTAAGGACTATGTGTCCCATGGTACCTTGCTTCTCCACAACTTCCTGGATTCCCTGTATGCTTTGTGGTGCCTTCTCAGCAGCTTAAGCGGTTTACTGTAATTTTCTAAGGACTACGTGTCCCATGGTACCTTGCTTCTCCACAACTTCCTGGATTCCCTGCATGCGTTGTGGTGCCTTCTCAGCAGCTTCAGTGGTTTACTGTCATTTTCTAAGGACTATGTGTCCCATGGTACCTTGCTTCTCCACAACTTCCTAGATTCCCTGCATGCTTTGTGGTGCCTTCTCAGCAGCTTCAGTGGTTTACTGTCATTTTCTAAGGACTACGTGTCCCATGGTACCTTGCTTCTCCACAACTACCTAGATTCCCTGCATGCTTTGTGGTGCCTTCTCAGCAGCTTCAGTGGTTTACTGTCATTTTCTAAGGACTACGTGTCCCATGGTACCTTGCTTCTCCACAACTTCCTGGATTCCCTGCATGCTTTGTGGTGCCTTCTCAGCAGCTTCAGTGGTTTACTGTCATTTTCTAAGGACTATGTGTCCCATGGTACCTTGCTTCCTGCAAGCAGCCCTCCCTGTGTTTGACTCCGCCTCCTAAAACTCCTCCTCTCAGCCCCTCTGCGTAGTTCAGTAGGCAGGCTCTGTGAAATGTGTGACACAACAGTGCCTACTCACAGGGAATAGTGACTACGTGTCACTGCAATATAGGAAATCTCATGGGATTCTTCAAGAATTTTCCAACTTCAAGATCATTCTCATTTATAGAAGTTTGTGAGAATTCATGGAAATGTAATATAGAAATTCACATGTTTATACATTTTTGACCATAAATATGCTATGACTGCTGGCCGCCCCCACCCGTAGTGGTTGTACCGCGGACGGGCGGTAGCTGCAGGCCCGGCACCGTACTGGTACATCATGGGCTTTCTTACGGGTTTGGGGCCCTTCCGGCCCCACGGTGTGATTGGACACAGCAGGTGTTTGGCAGCTGATTTCAGCCAGTGATACTTGGCTGAAGTCAGCTGATCGGCTGTGTCCAATCACACACAGAGTTCTGTGTTTACAAAAACACAGAGCTCTGTGTACTATGAACAGCGCGCTGGCTGTTTCTTCTCCCTGCAAAGCAGAGAAAGAGTTCTCTGTTTACAAAAACACAGAGCTCTGTGTACTATGAACAGCGCGCTGGCTGTTTCTTCTCCCTGCAAAGCAGAGAAAGAGTTCTCTGTTTACAAAAACACAGAGCTCTGTGTACTATGAACAGCGCTCTGGCTGTTTCTTCTCCCTGCAAAGCAGAGAAAAGAGTTCTCTGTTTACAAAAACAGAGCTCTGTGTACTATGAACAGCGCTCTGGCTGTTTCTTCTCCCTGCAAAGCAGAGAAAAGAGTTCCCTGTTTACAAAAACACAGAGCTCTGTGTACTATGAACAGCGCGCTGGCTGTTTCTTCTCCCTGCAAAGCAGAGAAAAGAGTTCTCTGTTTACAAAAACACAGAGCTCTGTGTACTATGAACAGCGCTCTGGCTGTTTCTTCTCCCTGAAAAGCAGAGAAAAGAGTTCTCTGTTTACAAAAACACAGAGCTCTGTGTACCATGAACAGCGCTCTGGCTGTTTCTTCTCCCTGCAAAGCAGAGAAAAGAGTTCTCTGTTTACAAAAACACAGAGCTCTGTGTACTATGAACAGCGCTCTGGCTGTTTCTTCTCCCTGCAAAAAAACAGCCAGATCAAAAAGTAAAAAGCGGCACATATTACACATTGTTAGGCACAGAGTTAACCCCTTTGATTGCCCCTAGATGTTAACTCCTTCCTAGCCAGTGCCATTAGTACAGTGACAGTGTGTAATATTATTACTGATAACCGTGTTAGTGTCACTAGCAATGTCAGTGTCAGTTATTGACCTTCCCAGCCAGTGTCAGTTAGTGTCAGATTGGCCGCCACACTCTCACAGTCCCCCCACTATAAGTCGCTGATCACCACCATTACTAGTATAATGTCACAGCTGTGTAAATATCACTATACAGTATATACACCATAGATTGTAGATGCTATAGCTTTGACACAAACCAATTAATGCTTAATGGGACTTTTTTTTTTTTGCCAAAGCCATATAGTAGAATACATTTAGCCTAAATTTATAAAGAAATGTTATTTTTTTTATATTGGATACATTTTATAATAGAAAGTAGAAAATATCAGGGTTTTTTATTTTTTTTAATTTTTGGTCTTTTTTCAACACATACCAGGGCCTGTAGTTCGGGACAAAGTCCAGACACTAACAGAACATATATTGAAAGTGTTACTAAACCCACATCAGTAAAATCAGTCTGTAAATGTAGTAAAGCATGCTTGTTATACTAACTGTGGAACCTAGGGTGTTAATCCTAAGCATTGTGTAAAAAGGCTGTTTGATCCTGTCTTCTCTGATCCTCTCCTCCTTCCATAGTCCCCAACCCATCTGCTGGCAGCACAGAGCCCTAGGGGGTACTTTGTACATGCTCAGTTTGGTGTGCAGGCTCCTGGGAAGACCAGATATAGTGAATGCAGAGTCCTGGGAGACCAGATATAGTGAATGCAGGCTCCTGGGGAGATCAGATATAGTGACTGCAGGCTCCTGGGGAGACCAGATATAGTGAATGCAGGCTCCTGGGGAGAGCAGATATAGTGACTGCAGGCTCCTGGGGAGACCAGATATAGTGAATGCAGGCTCCTGGGAGACCAGATATAGTGACTGCAGGCTCCTGGGGATATCAGATATAGTGAATGCAGGCTCCTGGGGAGACCAGATATAGTGATTGCAGAGTCCTAGGGAGATCAGATATAGTGACTGCAGGCTCCTGGGGAGATGAGATATAGTGAATGCAGGTTCCTGGGGAGACCCGATATAGTGAATGCAGGCTCCTGGGGAGAGCAGATATAGTGAATGCAGGCTCCTGGGGAGACCCGATATAATGAATGCAGGCTCCTGGGGAGATCAGATATAGTGAATGCAGGCTCCTGGGGAGATCAGATATAGTGAATGCAGGCTCCTGGGGATAGCAGATATAGTGAATGCAGGTTCCTGGGGAGACCCGATATAGTGAATGCAGGCTCCTGGGGAGATCAGATATAATGAATGCAGGCTCCTGGGGAGACCCTATATAATGAATGCAGGCTCCTGGGGAGATCAGATATAGTGAATGCAGGCTCCTGGGGAGATCAGATATAGTGAATACAGGCTCCTGGGGAGACCAGATATAGTGAATGCAGGCTTCTGGGGAGACCAGATATAGTGACTGCAGGCTCCTGGGGAGACCAGATATAGTGAATGCAGGCTCCTGGGGAGAGCAGATATAGTGACTGCAGGCTCCTGGGGAGACCAGATATAGTGAATGCAGGCTCCTGGGGAGATCAGATATAGTGAATGCAGGCTCCTGGGGAGAGCAGATATAGTGAATGCAGGTTCCTGGGGAGACCCGATATAGTGAATGCAGGCTCCTGGGGAGATCAGATATAATGAATGCTGGCTCCTGGGGAGACCAGATATAGTGAATGCAGGCTCCTGGGGAGATCAGATATAGTGAATGCAGGCTCCTGGGGAGAGCAGATATAGTGAATGCAGGTTCCTGGGGAGACCCGATATAGTGAATGCAGGCTCCTGGGGAGATCAGATATAATGAATGCAGGCTCCTGGGGAGACCCGATATAATGAATGCAGGCTCCTGGGGAGATCAGATATAGTGAATGCAGGCTCCTGGGGAGATCAGATATAGTGAATACAGTCTCCTGGGGAGACCAGATATAGTGAATGCAGGCTTCTGGGGAGACCAGATATAGTGACTGCAGGCTCCTGGGGAGACCAGATATAGTGAATGCAGGCTCCTGGGGAGAGCAGATATAGTGACTGCAGGCTCCTGGGGAGACCAGATATAGTGAATGCAGGCTCCTGGGGAGATCAGATATAGTGAATGCAGGCTCCTGGGGAGATCAGATATAGTGAATGCAGGCTCCTGGGGAGATCAGATATAGTGACTGCAGGCTCCTGGGGAGAGCAGATATAGTGACTGCAGGCTCCTGGGGAGACCAGATATAGTGAATGCAGGCTCCTGGGGAGACCAGATATAGTGAATGCAGGCTCCTGGGGAGATCAGATATAGTGAATACAGGCTCCTGGGGAGACCAGATATAGTGAATGCAGGCTCCTGGGGAGATCAGATATAGTGACTGCAGGCTCCTGGGGAGAGCAGATATAGTGACTGCAGGCTCCTGGGGAGACCAGATATAGTGAATGCAGGCTCCTGGGGAGACCAGATATAGTGAATGCAGGCTCCTGGGGAGAGCAGATATAGTGACTGCAGGCTCCTGGGGAGACCAGATATAGTGAATGCAGGCTCCTGGGGAGACCAGATATAGTGACTGCAGGCTCCTGGGGAGATCAGATATAGTGAATACAGGCTCCTGGGGAGACCAGATATAGTGAATGCAGGCTCCTGGGTTTAGTAACACTTTAACCACTTGCCGACCAGTCACGTTGACTGTACTGAGGCAAAGTGGTTCGTTATTGTCTGGCGACGTAGACCTACATCACCAGGTAATCTCCTTCCTCGGCGGCGTGCGCGCGCCGCCGGAGGCTCGCTCCCGTTGTATTCAGTCACAGCAGGAGTCGGGCCAGGGGAGAAGAGGCGGTGATCACCGCTGCTCTTCCCCGATCGTCGGGGAATCGAGTGTGGAAATCCGTTCGCTTGTGTAAACAAAGTGGGCGGATCTCCCAAGTGACAGACAGGGTCAGATTGCAGGGTTCAGCATAGCTGAACCTGCGATCTGTCCCTGTGTCACTCAGTCACCTCCCCCCACACACGTCAGTAAGCACCAGGCATACATTAACCCCTCCCTTACCAATAAAAATTAACCCCTTCCCTGCCAGTGTCATTTTTACAGTAACAGTGCATATTTATAGCACTGATTACTGCAGTAATGTCACTGGTACCCCCAAAAGTGTCAAAAATGTCAGTCAAGGGTCCAATCTGTCCGCCGCAATGTCGCATTCCCACAAAAAAAAAAAAAATTAGCAGATCGCCGCCATTACTTGTTAAAAAACAAAAAAACAAAAAAAAATGACAGAAATCTTCCCCGTAGTTAGTAAATGCAATAACTTTTGCGCAAACCAATCAAAATACGCTTATTGCGATTTTTTTTTTACCAAAAATATGTAGCAGAAAACAAATTGCCCTAAAATGTTAAAAAATTTAGATTTTTACATTTTTGGGGGGAATTTCATATAAAAAAATGTGAAAAATATTGTTATTTTTTCAAAATTGTCGCTCTTTTTTTGTTTATAGCGCAAAAAGGAAAAATCGCACAGGTGATCAAATACCACCAAAAGAAAGCTCTGTTTGTGGGGAAAAGGGGACATAAATTTAATTTAGGTACAGCGTCGCACAACCACGCAATTGTCTGTTAAAGTAACGCAGTGCCGAATCGCAAAATATGGCCTGGTCAGGAATGGGGTAAAACCTTTCGGTCATAAAACGGTTAAAAATACGCTCATTGAGGATTTTTTTGTCAGACATGTAGCTTAATACATTTTGGCCTAAATATATGACAAAAACTGAATATATTGGATATTTATTAACTGTCAAAGTAGAAAATGTCAATTTTTTCGCAAAATTTACACTGTTTTTTATTAATATCGCAAAAAATAAAAAGCGCAGAGGTGATCAAATACCACCAAAAGAAAGCTCTGTTTGTGGGAAAAAAAGGACGTAAATTTCGTTTGGCTACGACGTTGCATGACTGCGCAATTGTCAGTTGAAGTCGCGCAGTGCCAAGTTGCAAAAAGTGGCCCAGACGTAAGACAGCAAAATCCTCCGGTGGTAAAGTGGTTAATATATAAATGCATGATGAACACATTTCTTAAAGCTATATTATCTTAGTATAATCACATGTTCTGATCCGATTCAGACACCACTTTGTAGACTGACCTACCTCCACTCTGTGCGCATGGTATGGTCCTGGCATCCCCATCCACAGAGAGTTGAGCTCTTCAAGACAAGGAAGTTGAATAAAACTCAATGATACTTCAGCCAATTGCAGTGCAGAGAATGTTTCTTCCAGTCTTCTGAAGTGTGATAAGGACAAGGACTTTCCTATGTCCTTCCTCTGCAACAATCTAACACTGACTGAGGGAACATGGAGGGAACAGGGAGGGTTTAGCTAGGACTATACTAACTAGCAATGAACAAGAGGGGGAGAAACAGGGGTTTGTACCAAAATAAAGAAGTAAACAAGTTGTAGTGGCCCTAAACCACCATTAGATGTCAGTAGACATGAATCCAATAATAACCTGATACAGCTCAGTGCAAGCAGAAAAGTACATTGTCGGTGGGACAGAAAACCTCACTAATTAGACACTCATTGCAACTTTCTTAGAACACCATCAATAGCCCCCCCTAGTGTTAGCTCCACCCAGGGCTGGCCTAAGACATTGTGATGCTTGGGTCCAAAAATGAAATATTGCACCCCCCCCCCCCACACACACACACACACACCCCTCACGCTCACTAAAAGACCCCCACATCCATTATTTTATATCATAATATGGTAATGTTTCTCCTTCACTGATGTGCCCTGATGAGGCTGCACTGATGGCCACCGATAAGCTGCACTGATGGGCACTGATAGGTGGCACTGATGAGCACTGATGGGTGATACTGATGGGCACCGATAGGCTGCACTGAAGAGGTGGCACTGATGGGTGGTACTGATGAACACTGATAGGCAGGACTTACTGTATGTGCACTGATGAGGTGGCACATATGGGCAATGATGAGGTGGTAATGATAGGCTCTGATAGGTGGCACTGATGAGCACTGATGGGTGGGACTGATGGGCACTGATAGGCTGCACTGATGGACATTGATGAGGTGGCACTGATGGGTGGTACTGATGAGCACTGATAGGAGGCACTGATGTGCACTGATGAGGTGGCACTGATGGGCAACGATGAGGTGGTGCTGATAGGCTCTGATAGGTGGCACTGATGAGCACTGATGGGTGGTACTGATAGGTGACACTGATGGGTGGTACTGATGGGCACTGATAGGCTGCACTGATGGACACTGATGAGGTGGCACTGATAGGTGGTACTGATGAGCACTGATAGGAGGCACTGATGTGCACTGATGAGGTGGCACTGATGGGCAATGATGAGGTGGTACTGATAGGCTCTGATAGGTGGCACTGATGAGCACTGATGGTAGGTACTGATGGGCACTGATAGGCTGCACTGATGGACACTGATGAGGTGGTACTGATAGGCTCTTATAGGTGGCACTGATGAGCACTGATGGTAGGTATTGATGGGCACTGATAGGCTGCACTGATGGACACTGATGAGGTGGCACTGATGGGTGGTACTGATGAGCACTGATAGGAGGCACTGATGTGCACTGATGAGGTGGCACTGATGGGTACTGATAGGTAGCACTGATGGACACTCATGGGTGGTACTGATGGACACTAATGAGGTGGCACTGATAGGTGGCACTGATGGGTGGTACTGATGGGCACTGATAGGCTGCACTGATGGACACTGATGAGGTGGCACTGATGGGTGGTACTGATGAGCACTGATAGGAGGCACTGATGTGCACTGATGAGGTGGCACTGATGGGCAATGATGAGGTGGTACTGATAGGCTCTGATAGGTGGCACTGATGAGCACTGATGGTAGGTACTGATGGGCACTGATAGGCTGCACTGATGGACACTGATGAGGTGGTACTGATAGGCTCTTATAAGTGGCACTGATGAGCACTGATGATAGGTACTGATGGGCACTGATAGGCTGCACTGATGGACACTGATGAGGTGGCACTGATGGGTGGTACTGATGAGCACTGATAGGAGGCACTGATGTGCACTGATGAGGTGGCACTGATGGGTACTGATAGGTAGCACTGATGGGCACTCATGGGTGGTACTGATAGGTGGCACTGATGGGTGGTACTGATGGGCACTGATAGGTGGCATGGAGAGGTGACAATGATAAGCTTCACTGATGGGCACTGATAGGTGGTACTGATGGGCATTGATAGGTGGCACAGAGAGGTGGCACTGATGGGCAATAATAGGCTGCACTGATAGGCACTGATAATGGACACTGATGATGGGGCACTGATGGACACGGCTTGGCAGCACTGATGGGAAAGGTAATTTTTAATAACTTTCAATTACAATATGACTTGCTTACGCTATATATTTTTTTCTTTATTTGCTATTTCTCCCCCCAAAAAAGTGGAGATACCCTTTAAAGAGAAACCTCTGCCACCCCTTTTAAAGTTCTGCCTGGCTCCAATGGACCCAGCGGGACCCATAGTAGGGCCGGCCCGGGCTCCACCCTTTCTGCCGCATTATTATGCAGCATTAGGAGCCTACCAGAGAAGCCTGTTCAAGTGTATGGAAGCCCTAAACTGAGGATATGGTTACATGCCTGCAGATGTTCCGCTATGTCTTCAGAGCCCCCGGGGTGTCTTTATGTTCTGCAGTTATATACCTGCTGCTCCCGACAGATTCCAGGATCCTGGTGCAGGGACAATCATAAACCCCCAACACAAAATGCTGTGCACCCTCCTGTGCACGCTCCCCCCCCCCCCCACAACAGGTAGTCATGTTGTATCAATGCCCCTTGCAATGACCAGCAGTGCTGCAGGGAAGCAGCATGGCAATACCACAAAGAGGCTGGGATTAGTCCTTCAGCCCACAGTGATGTCACCAGAGGGGGGCGGTTCTTTGTGGCATCTCCCCACCCACAACTTCAGCCCAGTAGAGATTTAGGCCTCTTGCGCACCATACTCCTGTTTGAGCATCTCGCAGATTGAAAAAGCTCAGTACAGCAAGCGCTGCGTATTCTTCAGTAAAAACAAATTTGATCACCTGTGCGATTTTCTTTTTTTTTTTTTTTATCTTTGCGCTATAAACAAAAAAAGAGCGACAATTCTGAAAAAAAAATATTTTTCACTTTCTGCTATATAACATTCCCCTGAAAAAAAAAAAATTCTAAATCTAATTTTTTCATCATTTTAGGACAATTTGTATTCTGCTACATATTTTTGTTAAAAAAAAATCCCAATAAGCGTATTTTGATTGGTTTGCGCAAAAGTTATCGCGCCTACAAACTAGGGAAAAAGATTTATGTCATTTTTATGTATTCATTTTTTTTGTTATGATTGGCGATTTTTAGGGGGACTGCGACATTGCGGGGGACAGTTCGGACCCCTAACTGACATTTTTGACACTTTTGGGGGGGACCAGCAGTGACATTACTACAGTAATCAGTGCTAAAAATATGCACTGTTACTGTAATAATGGCACTGGCAGGGAAGGGGTTAACCCAGGGGTGATGAAAAGGTTAAGTGTGAGACTAGGGGGTGTTTTCTATCTGTGAGGTGGGTGGGCTTGTAAAATCAATACAGAGACCTGTGATAGGAGGGACACAGGAGCTCTGCATTGATTGCTGAGAGAAGAACCGTCTGCTGTGTTTACAACAGCAGATCGCCGTTCTCTCTCAGCAGAGAGCGATCGCAGCCGCCGGTCCTGTGGTTTGGCTTCCCCGCCGGCGAGTGGGTGCGTGCGCGACCCCAGGATTGCTATCGCGGACCGCCGTACAGGTACGGTAATTGGTGGGAATCTGCCGACCTGCCGGCTTATATAGGCGGTGGCTGGTCGGCAAGTGGTTAAGGACTTGGGTAGTGCCCACCGCAGTCACAGTGCCACTCCAGCAAGTGGTTCTGCCCCACTTTCATATACAGCATAGTTGCCAACATTTGAAAAAAAATTCCAGGGACATTTTGCAGCACAGCTATCAATTACTTACCACACCCACTTCCATGAAGCTCCGCCCACTCCACATAATTAATCTCCGCCTACTTATCACCAGGTTATAGGGTCTACTCAATAAAGAGAGAATTACAGGAAATTGAAAAGGAAATTTTAAACTTGAGGCCAAAGTAGCAGAGTTGGAATAATTCTCCCATTCAGCTGCACTACTTCTGCCTAAAGTTTAAAATTCTCATCACAATTCTCTGCAATTCTAAAGTATCAAATGTGCTCAGGTGTGACCGTACAAAAAAATGTAAATATCAATGAAGTTCAAGGTATAAATAAGTACATTAAGTGCAAAGTGTAAATAAGTACATTGCTGGGACAATGTAAATTACCCGGGACAGGCTTCTATTTTCCGGGACTGTCCCGGCAAAAACGGGACAGTTGGCAAGTATGCTACAGGTGCATCTCATAAAATTAGAATCCCATCAAAAAGTTAATTTATCTCAGTAATTCAATTTAACCACTTTACCGCTGAGTACCGTAGTACTACGTCGTCAGACACTCCCCTTGTGGGCGGCGCTCGCGCGCCCCCGGAGGCTCGCTCCCGCTGTTTTCAGTCACAGCGGGAGTCGGGCCAGGGGAGGAGCAGCGGCGATCGCCGCCGCTCTTCCCCGATCGTCGGGGAATCGAGTGTGGAGATCCGCCTGCTTGTGTAAACACAAACGGGCGGATCTCCCAAGTGACAAACAGGGTCAGATTGCAGGGTTCAGCATAGCTGAACCCTGGATCTGTCCTTGTGTCACACAGTCCCCTCCCCCCCCCCACACGTCAGTAAGCACCAGGCATACATTAACCCCTCCCTCTCCAATAAAATTAACCCCTTCCCTGCCAGTGTCATTTTTACAGTAACAGTGCATATATATAGCACTGATTACTGCAGTAATGTCACTGGTACCCCCAAAAGTGTAAAAAATGTCAGTCAAGGGTCCGATCTGTCCGCCGCAATGTCGCAGTCCCGCAAAAAAAATCGCAGATCGCCGCCATTACTCGTTAAAAAAAAACACCAAAAAAGACAAAAATCTTTCCCTTTGTTAATAAACGCAATAACTTTTGTGCAAACCAATCAAAATACACTTTTTGAGATTTTTTTTTACCAAACATATGTAGCAGAAAACAAATTGGCCAAAAATTTTAAAAAATTTTGATTTTTACATTTTTTTGGGGGGGAATTTCATATAAAAAAATGTGAAAAATATTGTTGTTTTTTCAAAATTGTCGCTCTTTTTTTGTTTATAGCGCAAAAAGTAAAAATCGCAGAGGTGATCAAATAGCACCAAAAGAAAGCTCTGTTTGTGGGAAAAAAAGGACGTAAATTTCGTTTGGGTATGGCGTCGCACGACCGCGCAATTGTCAGTTAAATTCGCACAGCGCCGAATCGCAAAAAGTGGCCCAGACGTAAGACAGCAAAATGCTCTAGTGGTAAAGTGGTTAAAGATATCAGTCTTTTTGATGTGTAAGAAGTGTGTTTTCACTTTGAAGTAAAATTGTGTTGGATTTATGTTCTGTGTTTAATTGAAGAGTGAAGCTGCCTGTGGATGGTGCCAAGTCTGGGTGTAAGGAGGTATGTCAATGCATAAAGTGTCATTTTAACCACTTGCCGACCGCTCACGTTGCTGCTACTGCAGCAGAGCGGCTCGGCTGGGTCTGACGACGTAGACCTACCTCGCCAGATAACTTCCTCTCTCGGCTCACAGCGGGAGTCGGGCCAGGGGAGGAGATGCGATGATCACCGCCGCTCTTCCCCGATCATCGGGGAAATACTGAGGAAATCCGCCCACTTGTGTAAACAAAGCGGGCGGATCTCCTCTGTGACTGGCAGGGACAGATCACAGGATTCAGCATAGCTGAACCTGCGATCTGTGTCTGTGTCACACAATCCCCTCCCCCCACACACGTCAGTAAGCATGAGGCATACATTTAACCCCTTGATCACCAACAGTGTTAACCCCCTCCCTGCCAGTGTCATTATTACAGTAACAGTGCATATTTATAGCACTGATTACTATAGTAATGTCACTGGTCCCCCCAAAACTGTCAAAAATGTCAGTTAGGGGTCCGATCTGTCGCAGTCCCGCAAAAAAATCGCAGCTTGCCGCCATTACTAGAAAAAAAAATAAACAATAAAAATGACATAAATCTTTCCCGTAGTTAGTAAACGCGATAACTTTTGCGCAAACCAATCAAAACACGCTTATTGTGATTTTTTTTTTACCAAAAATATGTAGCAGAAAACAAATTGGCCTAAAATGTTAAAAAAATTTGATTTGTAAATTTTTTGGGGGAAATGTTATATATCAGAATGTGAAAAATATTGTTTTTTTTTTTTTTCAAAATTGTCGCTCTATTTTTTTTAAAAAATTAAAAATCGCACAGGTGATTAAATACCACCAAAAGAAAGCTCTGTTTGTGTGGGGAAAAAAAGGCCATAAATTTAATTTGAGTACAGTGTCGCACGACCACGCAATTGTCCGTTAAAGTAACGCAAGTGCCGAATCGCAAAATATAGCCTGGTCAGGAATGGGGTAAAATCTTCCGGTCTTAAAGTGGTTAAAAATGCGCTGATTGAGAATTTTTTTGACAAGGACATGTAGTTAAATACATTTTGGCCTAAATATATGACAAAAATGGAATATATTGGATATTTTTTAACTGTCAAAGTAGAAAATGTCAATTTTTACGCAAAATATCCGCTCTTTTTTTATTAATATTGCAAAAAATGAAAATCGCACAGGTGATCAAATACCACTAAAAGAAAGCTCTATTTGTGGGGAAAAAAAGACGTAAATTTAGTTTGGGTACAGTGTCGCACGACCGCACAATTGTCTGTTAAAGTAACGCAGTTCCGAATCGCAAAATATAGCCTGGTCAAGAATGGGGTAACATTTTCCGGTCTTAAAGCGGTTAAAAATACGCTCATTGAGAATTTTTTTGGTCAAAGACATGCAGCTAAATACATTTTGGCCTAAATATGAAAAAAATTGAATATATTGGATATTTTTTAACTGTCAAAAGTAGAAAATGTCAATTTTTACGCAAAATATTCGCTCTTTTTTTATTAATATCACAAAAAATGAAAAGCGCAGAGGTGATCAAATACCACCAAAAGGAAGCTCTGTTTGTGGGAAAAAAAAGGACGTAAATTTAGTTTGGGTACGGCGTTGCATGACCGCGCAATTGTCAGTTAAATTTGCGCAGTGCCAAGTTAAAAAAAGTGGCCTGGACATTAAGCAGGAAAATCTTCCGGTCCTAAAGCGGTTAAAAATACGCTCATTGAGAATCTTTTTGGTCAAAGACATGCAGCTAAATACATTTTGGCCTAAATATGAAAAAAAAAATAATATATTGGATATTTTTTAACTGTCAAAAGTAGAAAATGTCAATTTTTACGCAAAATATTCACTCTTTTTTTATTAATATTGCAAAAAATGAAAAGCGCAGAGGTGATCAAATACCACGAAAAGAAATCTCTGTTTGTGGGAAAAAAAGGACGTCAATTTCATTTGGGTACGGCGTTGCACGACCGTGCAATTGTCAGTTAAATTTGCGCAGTGCCAAGTTAAAAAAAGTGACCTGGACTTTAAGCAGGAAAATCCTCCGGTCCTAAAGTGGTTAGGGAGAACAGCCTGCTACGGGCAGGGCAGCCATCAGAAATGTTGGGGCCCCTTACACAGCTTTAGGCCTGGGCCCCTCTGGGCCTGACCACCAACATTTTGTGGGGGCCCGCCCTCTGCCCGTCTCACCGAATCTGCCCACTGGCCGTCCTTCAGTGTGCCCACTTCTGTTTTAACACTCTTACAACTTAATGAATGAAAATGAATCCAATCCATCAAAGAGACATCCCCATATATTCAGCAAAGAGACATCCCAATCCAGTGAAGAGACGGCCTCATATATTCAGCAAAGAGACTTCCCAATCCAGTAAAGAGACGGCCTCATATATTCAGCAAAGAGACATCCCAATCCAGTAAAGAGACGGCCATATATATTTAGCATGAGACATCCTAATCCAACAAAGATGGCCTCATATATCCAGCAAAGAGACATCCCAATCCAGTAAAGAGACAGCTTCATATATTCAACAAAGGCACATCCCAATCCAGGAAAGAGACATCCCTTCAGCTGCATCGGCTTACTCTGCAGCTGCCATGCTTCAGCAATTGCTAGTTACTACAGCAGCAACAACTGTCTTATTGGTTGGGGCCTGGGCGGCTGGGCCCCTTACATGTGTATGGGCTGTCCCCCCCTGATGGCTGCCCTGGCTACGGGAAACAACCATAAAAAGAAGTCCAGTGCAGGACAGAGGTAGGTAGGTATTTACACATCACTGGCACTATGACATATTGGGCACAATGGACTCTAATAAGGGAGTTAATAGGCTACTTTTTTTTTAGCTCCCTGCCCTATCCTTTTTTTTTTTTTATAACCCACATTGTTTACTTTAAAATATAGGCTGCTGGTGCCCCATTTATATATTTAAATGTGAATGTATTTAGAGAATGCCTCCTTCCCATGCCAAGCATTAGATGTTATTTAAAACTAAAGTCATCCGGAGCGTAAAGTCCCCTTAAAGCAACTGTATAATAGAGTGTCACGGCTCTTGACATAAATCACAAGTAATTGTAGAGCGGTGTGTCACCGGGCGGTGAGTCTGGGGTCCCTGTAAATGAAGTCTCAGGACTGCTGAATAAGCTGGGAAGGGGGTCCTCTTCTCTCCCCCAGCTTCTCCCCCGGTGCAGCTTGCCTGAAGGATCCCTCATGGTGAGAGAGCGGGAGGGAAGCCATGTTAGCGGCAGCTGAACGGCCCAATTGGTCAGAAAAACTGCTGATTTGTACTCGCCCTTCAAAGATTTCTTTCTTGCAATTAAAGCAGACAGTTTGTGACCCAAAAATCCTGACAATCTGGATGTTTTATGCAAATCGGCTTCGCTCATCTCACAGAGGAAATGTGAGAGCGTTCGGAAAGCCGGGCTATTCTGCTGACAGCGGGAGTGAGCGCCCCAGGAGCCCGCGCTGCTTCTACAACCAGCATCCCCAATACACTGCCAGGGACCGCCAATGCCAATCTGCCTCCCGTCTTGGGAAAGTGTTCAGGAAGAGCTCTGTCCTCACATTGGAAAACCCGCACTGATCCTCTTTAAATTATCGCTATACTCTCATACACTATATTGTCAACATTTTTGGGACGCCTGCTTTTACACGCACATGAACTTTAATGGCATCCCAGTCTTAGTCCGTAGGGTTCAATATTGAGTTGGTCCACCCTATGCAGCTATAACAGCTTCAACTCTTCTGGGAAGGCCGCCCACAAGGTTTAGGAGTGTGTCTATGGGAATGTTTGACCGTTCGTTCAGAAGTGCATTCGTGAGGTCAAGCATTGATGTGAACAAGAAGGCCTGACTCGCAGTCTCCGCTCTAATTCATCCCAAAGATGTTCTATCAGGTTGAGGTCAGGCCAGTCAAGTTCCTCCACCCCAAATTTGCTTATCCATGTCTTTATGGACCTTGCTTTGTGCACTGGTGTGCAGTCATGTTGGAACAGGAAGGGGCCATCCCCAAACTGTTCCAACAATGTTGGGAGCATGAAATTGTCCAAAATGTCTTGGTATGCTGATGCCTTAAGTGTTCACTGGAACTAAGGGGCCAAGCCCAACCCCTGAAAAACCCCCCCACAACATAATTCCCCCCCCCCCCGCCCCCCCCAAAAAAAAATTTTTCTTGGACCAGTGCACAAAGAAAGGTCCATAAAGACATGGATGAGTGAGTTTGGGGTGGAGGAACTTGACTGTCCTGCACAGAGTCCTGACCTCAACCCGATAGAACACCAGAGACTGCGATCCAGGCCTTCACGTCTAACATCAATGTCTGACCTCACAAATACGCTTCTGGAAGAATGGTCAAACATTCCCATAGACACTCCTAAACCTTGTGGACGGCCTTCCCAGAAGAGTTGAAGCTGTTATAGCTGCAAAGGGTGGACCAACTCAATATTGAACCCTACGGACTAAGACTGGGATGCCATTAAAGCTCATGTATGCATAATGGCAGACGTTCTAATACTTTTGATAATATAGTGTATAAGCGTTACAACATTCAGAGATTTTCAAAAGTTGTTTTTTAACCTGTTGCCACCCATGTGCGTCAGCAAAAAGACGGGCTTTAATGCCCACATGCCACCCACGTGCGTCAGCAAAATACAGGCTTGAGTGTCCACAGACTGCTCATGTGCGTCAGCAAAATAACGGCTCTAATGCCCACACGGCACCTATGTGCATCAGCGAAATTATTGGCTCTAACACCCACATGCCACCTATGTGCATCAGTATAAGCTCGGGCTCTAGCGGCCACACGCCGGCCATATGCGTCCGTAAAAGGGTGGGCTCTAACGCCCACACGCCGGCCATATGCATCAGCAAAAGGGTGGGCTTTAACACTGGGTGGCCAATGTTTTTGTGCTGAGAGTGCGCTCCCACCACAGAGAAAGCTCTCAGTCCCCACTAATGCGGGACCGATGTGACAGCAAATCATAGTGGTCACATGGTCACTGATTCTTCCCATCCCCAGGGTGTACAGACCATATTAAAGGAAAGCTGGGGTTAATCCTTTGTAATCTGCAGCTTTCAATAAAATAATACCTAGAGATCCTGCCATGAAAGGCCTTGTGTAGGCACTTCCTGTTATGGTGGGGCAACTGCATCTCAATTGTGCACCTGTGTTGTCACCCTGTCACATAAAGTCCTGGTTGAGGTTACAAGTGACTTTACTGAAACACATTGCGCAAGCATGGCCCGCTGTTGAACTCCGATGCTCCTTGGAAGATGGCCCTTAGGACGAAAAACGTAGAGCGGAGCTTAGTGGTGATGTCATCATGTCCACTCAGAAGAGTGGCAGTTTACGTGATCTGTTTACATTTTATCTTTGTGAAATAAAGTGGGTTAAATTGCGCTCAGCACTTATGTGCATAATACAATAGAAATGCAAATACAAATGAATAAATGATCCCCTGATGACGTCAGCACGCCTGACGAAACGTGCGTCGGGAACGTGAGACCGTTGAGTTCTGGGTTGGTGATACGCAGGAGCAGAGGAGCGTCTCGTACACCGAACCTATGCAGCATATATCTTATGAAGGCATTATGAATCTTGTATTCGAGTAAGTGCAATTCTACTAATAAACCCCAAGTATTAGAACTTATTACACTATTGGAGTTTCCTTATCTTTTCTCTATAATACCCTGGAGTTACCTGGAGTTCCCTATGCGAGCTGAGCCTTATTTAAAGAGATCCTAAGGATAGCTTGGAGGCATATGTGGACCATCTATGCTGTTTGAGACCCCCTATAATTAAGGGGTCCACCAGTTCTGGTAAGGAGTAATTACCCCGAGCACTGGGTGGAGAGAGTTCTTATGGTGGAGGTCCCTCACTTGAAGATAGAGTGTATTCAGTCTTTGCTGAGAGATCCGTGTTGCACTGGGCACTTTAAGGACTTCCTATATTTATTTATTTATTCACTTAAAGGACTTTTCACACAAGGAATATTTATTCATTTGTATTTGCATTTCTATTGTATTATGCACATAAGCACTTTTTGTGTTTTTAAGTGCTGAGCGCAATTTAACCCACTTTATTTCACATTTTATGCGTTTTACACATTTTTTATTGCAGCTTGCACTATGGAAGAAATTCCTCACATATTTATTTAATTTATCACATTGATTTATCTATTTATTTATTTATTATTGTTAGATATCACCATTTTGTGCAGTTTCCTTTGGGCTACCAAATTTTTATTTACATTTTATCTTTGCTCATGAGTATTTACTTTCATTTGAAATAAAAAACTGTCCAGAGTTACTGCATTAAGCAGTTCCTCTTGCATTTTCTCTGTATGTGCTGTTGAGTTATGCTGCAGTTGAAGGAATAGTGCCCCATCATTGGTGTCAGTGGGAGGAATAGTGCCCCATCATTGGTGTCAGTGAGAGGAATGGTGCCCCATCATTGGTGTCAGTTGGAGGAATAGTGCCCCATCATTGGTGTCAGTGGGAGGAATAGTGCCCCATCATTGGTGTCAGTGGGAGGAATAGTGCCCCATCATTGGTGTCAGTGGGAGGAATAGTGCCCCATCATTGGTGTCAGTGGGAGGAATAATGCACTATCATTGGTGTCAGTGGGAGTAATAGTGCCCCATCAACGGTGTCAGTGAGAGGATAAGGGCCCCATCATTGGTGTCCGGGGGAGGAACAGTGTCCCATCATAGGTATCAGTGGAAGGAATGGTGCCCCATCAAAGGTTTCAGTGGGAGGAATAATGCCCCATCATTGCTGTCAGTGGGAGGAATAGTGCCCCATCATTGGTATCTGTGGAAGGATAGTGTCCCATCAATGGTATCAGTGGGAGGATAAGGGCCCAATCATTGGCAGCGTGGAAGGAATATTGCCCCATCATTGATGTCAGTGGGAGTAATAGTGCCCCATCATTGGTATCAGTGGGAGTAATAGTGCCCCATCATTGGTATCAGTGGAAGTAATAGTGCCCCATCATTGATGTCAGTGGGAGGAATAGTGTCCCATCATTGGTGTCAGTGTGAGGAATAGTGTCCCATCATAGGTATTAGTGGAAGAAATAGTGCCCCATCATTGGTATCAGTGGGAGGAATAGTGCTCCATTATTGGTATCAGTGGGGGAATAGTGCCCCATCATTGGTATTAGTGGAAGAAATAGTGTCCCATCATTGGTATCAGTGGGAGGAATAGTGCTCCATTATTGGTATCAGTGAGGGAATAGTGCCCCATCATTGGTATCAGTGAGAGGAATAGTGCCCCATCACTGATGTCAGTGGGAGGAATAGTGTCCCATCATTGGTGTCAGTGGAAGGAATAATGCCCTATCATTGGTATCAGTGGAAGGAATAGTGTCCCATCATTGGTGTCAGTGGAAGAGATAATGCCCTATCACTAGTGTCAGTGGGAGGAATAGTGCCCCATCATTGATGTTAGTGGAAGAAATATTGCCTACCAATGGTGTCAGTGGGAGGATAAGAGCCCCATTGTTGGTATCAGTGGGAGGAATAGTGTCCCATGATTGGTATCAGTGGTAGGAATAGTGTCCCGTCATAGGTATCAGTGGGTGGAATAGTGCCCCATCAATGATGTCAGTGGGAGGATAAGGGCCCCATCATAGGTATCAGTGGGAGGATAAGGGCCCCATCATTGGTGTCAACGGGAGGAATAGTACCCCATCAGATCAGTGGTGTCAGTGGTAGCATAAGGGCACCATCGTTGGTGTCAGTGGAAGGAATAGTGCCCCATCGTTGGCGTCAGTGGAAGTATAAGTGTCCTATCATTGGTGTCAGTAGGAGGAAATCTGCCTCATATCAGTGGGAGGAATAGTACCTCAAGGGCCAGAAAAGGCCAAGCACAGGGCTGCATCCAGCCCAAGGGCCGCAGCTTGGAGAAGCATTGTACTAGAGCATCAGCAGCACAAGGAACTGTACAGAAATAGTCCTACAATGATTCAGACTGGCTGTGTCATCTGCGTCTATTTCAATGGAAAACATTTTTTTAGAGAATCCTTTTATCTCCTTTTGTAAAGCGGCCCTGGCACACATTCCGAGTGACATCCGCGTCATTCCTCTGGGCACATGAGACCAGCCGCAAAACTGGCGAGTGGCAAAAGGGTTAACGGCGCTTTTGATTCGGAGCTGAAATATAAATAGCAAAGTGGCCGATTAAATATAAATTATAAGCCATTTCACAAGTGTTGCCCGTTTGTGGATGAGACGAAGGGAAAGGTCTCTTCAAAATGGAATTTTTTTTTTTTTTGCATGCAACATATTGTGTTCTTCGGAAGAGATAAATCTTATATAACTCATAAAGAGAGCTCATTTCCATAATTGTTTTCTTAAATTGTGTCCTGATTGAAAATCACTTCAGTGACAGTTAAAGAAAACAATGATACCTTCTGCCTAATAGCCGGAGTTAAATGTTTTTCTCTATTGCAATCAGGTAATTATGCAAATGAGAAAGTAGAAACAAAATATGCTGATTGACGAGACCGTGCCTAATTGAAGATGAACGGAGGCAGGCATGCATGCAACACGCCACTCACCTCGTCCCGAATCTTATACAAGTACAACTTCCCAGGCACCCCTTCGTGTCACCGGTGACATTGAGAAATCCTCCCCGAAGAACGGGAGCCGGCCGCCAATGTCACCATGTACACAACCCCCCCCCCTGTGTTCAGGAGGCAGACCCTGCCCATATCAGAACCATACTGGAGATGTTCTCCAGGTGTATTGTAAATAATAGAAACAGAATAGCAACCGAAAACCCAGAAAAAAACATGATACAAATTTTATTGAACAGAATAAGTATTTGATCTCCTACCAACCAACAATAATTCTGGCTCCCACAGACTGGCCACAGTAGGTGCTCATATGGTCCACCAATTAGTCCTGTCAATTTAGGAAGGTGCTCCTAACAACAACTCATTATGTGTATAAAAGACACCAGTCTACAGAATCTCTTTCTTCCATTCAAACCCACCATCATGGGTATGACCCATGCTCCTAACAACGACTCATGTCTATAAAAGACACCTGTCTACAGAATCTTTCTTCCATTCAAACCCACCATCATGGGTATGACCAACGAGCTGTCAAAGGACGTCAGAGACAAGGTTGTAGTCCTGCAAAAGGCTGGAATGGGCTACAAGACCATCAGCAAAGAGCTTGGTGGAAAGAAGACAAGTGGTGGAGCGATTATTCGCAAATGGAAGGAATACAAAATAACCATCAATCGCTCTCACTCTGGAGTTCCATGCAAGATTTTGCCTCATAGGGTAAGGATGATCATGAGAAAAGTGAGGGATCAGTCCAGTACTACACAGAAGGAGCTTGTGAATGATCTCAAGGAAGTTGGGACCACAGTCTCCAAACAAACCATTGGTAACACAATACGCCACCATGGATTGAAATCCTGCAGCGCCCGCAAGGTCCCCCTCCTTAACCACTTAAGCCCCGGAGGATTTGGCTGCTTAAAGACCAGGGGGTATTTTGCGATTTTTTTACTGCGTGACTTTAACAGACAATTGCGCGGTCGTGCGACGCTGTACCTAAACGAATTTGACGTCCTTTTTTTCCCACAAACAGAGCTTTCTTTTGGTGGTATTTGATCACCTGTGCGATTTTTACTTTTTGCGCTATAAACAAAAAAAGAGCGTAAATTTTGCAAAAATAACAATATTTTTCAAATTTTTTTATATGAAATTCCCCCCCAAAAAAATGTAAAAATCTAAATTTTTTAACATTTTCGGCCAATTTGTTTTATGCTACATATGTTTGGTAAAAAAAAAATGCAAAAAGCGTATTTTGATTGGTTTGCGCAAAAGTTATTGCGTTTACTAACAAAGGGAAAGATTTTTGTCATTTTTGTTGTTTTTTTTAACGCGTAATGGAGGCAATCTGCGATTTTTTTTGCAGTACTGCGACATTGCGGCGGACAGATCGGACCCTTGACTGACATTTTTGACACTTTTGGGGTTACCAGTGACATTTCTACAGTAATCAGTGCTATACATATGCACTGTTACTATAAAATTACACTGGCAGTGAAGGCGTTAACTTTTTTTGAGAGGGAGGGGTTACGTGTGTCCCTAGGGGCATGATTCTAACTGTGATTGGCTGTGGCTTGAGCTGTAGGAACAATGATCAACGATCCTACATAGTAGAACCGTATGATCACCATTCATACACAGGGGAGAACTGACAGGCGGCTTGTTTACATCAGCCGCCTGCCTTTCTCCCTCTGCACCGACGATCGCCGAGTGACCGGCGGACATCAGGTCCACCGGTCACACGCGCGGGGGGGTCCGTGACCATGCGGGAGCGACCCTCCGGGGGCGCGCGCTCGCTCCCTAGACCCTCACAGGCTAGCGAAGTAATACTACGTCGCTCTGCCTGTGAGGGGCTGACCGCCGCAGTAAATAGTCGTGCGGCGGTCGGCAAGTGGTTAAAAAGGTAAGAGTACAGGTCCATCTGAAGTTCTTCAATAAACATCTAAATGATTCAGAGAAGGAATGGGAGAAAGTGCTGTGGTCAGAATAGAACAAAATTGAGCTCTTTGCCATAAATTTGATTTGCCATGTTTGGAGGAAGAAAAATGCTGACTATGACCCTAAGAACACCATTTCTACAGTCAAGTACGGAGGTGGAAACATGATGCTTTGGGGCAGTTTCTCTGCTAAAGGTACAGGCTGACTTTGCCGCATTAAGGGGGCCAATCGACAGGGTCATGTATTGTAAAATCTTGGATGAGAACCTTCTTCCCTCAGCCAGAAAACTGAAGATGGGTTGTGGATGGGTCTTCCAGCATGACAATGACCCAAAATATACCGCCAATGCAAGAAAGAAGTGGCTCAAGAAGAAGCACATTAGGGTCATGGAGTGGCCTAGTCAGTCGCGGGATCTTAATTCTATAGAAAATTTATGGAGGGAGCTGAAACTTCGAGTTGCCACGAGACAGAGAAGATCTGTAAAGAAGATTGGACCAAAAATCCCTCCTGAGATGTGTGCAAACCTGGTCACCAACTACAAGAAACGTCTGACCTCTGTGCTTGCCAACAAGGGTTTCCCCACCAAGTACTCGGTCATGTTTTGCTTGGGAATGAAATACTTATTTTACTCTCTGAACTGCAACTCAATTTATAACATTTGTATCATGTTTTTTTGGGTTGTATTTTTGGTTTATATCCCGTCTCTATCATTTAAAAATACATCTATGATAACAATCATAGACCCTTCATTTCTTTATAAAGTGGGCAAACTTACAAAATCTGCAGAGGATCAAATAATTTTTCCCCCACTGTAGATCCAAATAACTGTCATAGCCACATGTGGGTCACTGCCATAGCTGGACAGAGATCACTGCCACAGCTGCCCAAGAATTTCTGCCATAGCTGCACAATTATTACCAATTACCAGCACAGCTGCCCATTTTCTGCTACCAGAAATGCCCAATTATTGCTGCTACAGCTGCTAGTTTATTGGTGCCACATCTGTCTTTCTAATTATGTTACAGAAATCACTGCCACGGCTGTCCAATTAGCATTACTGCAGCTGCCCAATTATTACCGACACATCAGCCCGTTTTCTGCTGCCAGAACTGCTTGGTTATTGCTGCCATAGCTGCTTATTTGCTGGTGCCACACCTGTCTAATTATTGCTTCTACAACTTTACTCGGCCCCAGATGCCCAATCATTGTTGTCACACCTGTGTGCAAATCATTACCATGACTGCCCATTCATTAACTACCACAGCTGAGAACAGATCATTGTCACAGGTGCACAACGATCACAGCCACAACTGTAAGGAGATGCCAGCCACAGCTGCCTGATTATTACTACCATAGCTGTACACAGATCATTACCACAGCTGCCCAATTATTGATTCCACAGTTCTAATGAGACCATAACCATAGATGTAACGAGATCCCTAAAGCAGCTGCCTAATTATTGATGCCACAGCTGTACACCGATTATTGGCACAGCTGTCCAATTATTTATGCCACAGCTGTACACAGATCATTAGCACAGCTGCCCAATTATTGATGCCACAACTGTTCACAGATCATTGGCACAGCTGCCCAATTATTGATGCCACAACTGTTCACAGATCATTGGCACAGCTGCCCAACTATTGATGCCACAGCTGTACACAGATCATTTGCGCGGCTTCCCAATTATTGATGCCACAAGTGTACACAGATCATTGGTACAGCTGCCCAATTATTGATGCCACAGCTGCCTAATTGAATGATGCCACAGCTGTGTACAGATCAGGGGCACAGCTACCCAATTATTGATACCACGGCTGCCTAATTATTGATGGCACAGCTGCACAATTATTGATGCCACAGGTGTACATAGATCATTGCTACAGCTGCCCAATTATTGATTCCACATCTGCCTAGTTATTGATGCCACAGCTTTACACAGATTAATGGCACAGCTGCCCAATTATTGATTCCACACCTGCCTAGTTATTGATGCCACAGATTTACACAGATTAATGGCACAGCTGCCCAATTATTGATGCACAGCTCATTGGCACCAATCACTGGCACAGCTGACCAATTATTGAAGCCACATCTTACATAGTTACATAGTAGGTGAGGTTGAATAAAGACAATAGTCCATCCAGTTCAACCTGTGTAGGTGTGTGTGACTGTAATCATCTAACATAGCCCTTTATCTCCTGATCCTTGAGATGTAAGTCTAAGAGTCTTTTGAAAGTCACCATACTACCCGCAGAAACCACCTCTTGTGGTAGACAATTCCACAATCTTGTAGCCCTAACAGTAAAGAACCCCCCACGTTGCCTGAGGTTAAAACGCTTCTCCTCTAATCGCATTGTATGTCCTTGAGTCCTCATGCAATTCCTTCGAATGAACAGCTTTTCTTCTAAGCTGAGATCCCCATTAAGATATTTATAAATTGCTATCATGTCCCCTCTCAGACGTCTTTTCTCCAGGGAAAATAAATCGAGCGATTGCAGCCGCTCTTCATAGGTAAGGTCCTCCAACCCCCTAATCAGTTTAGTTGCCCTTCTCTGGACTTTCTCCAGCTCCAACACATCCCTCCTGAGGACTGGCGACCAGAACTGGACAGAATACTCCAGATGCGGTCGGACCAGAGTTTTATAAAGTGGAAGGATTATAGTCTTATCTCTGGAATACATCCCTTTCTTTATGCATGCTAATATTCTGTTGGCTTTGGAAGCTGCCGCTTGGCATTGCATGCTGTTGCCTAATCTATCATCAACTAAGACTCCCAGATCTTTCTCCATTTTTGATTCCCCCAAGGGTTCCCCTCCTAACGTGTATTGTGTTTTTATGTTTTTGGTCCCCAAGTGCAAAACCTTACACTTCTCCACATTAAACCTCATTTGCCATGTCGTTGCCCACTCCGTAATTTTGTCCAGGTCATTCTGTAGGATATCTGCTTCATGCTGTGCAGTTATTGCCCTGCCCAATTTTGTGTCATCTGCAAAAACTGATAACGAACTACTGATCCCGACCTCAATGCTGTTTATGAATAAATTGAACAAGGTTGGTCCCAGGACTGAGCCCTGGGGAACCCCGCTTACTACCTCAGACCAGTCTGAGTATGCGCTATTTATTACTACCCTTTGGACACGGCCTTTTAGCCAGTTCCGTACCCAAGAGCAAACCCTGCGGTCGATACCTGCAGACCTTATTTTATAAATTAAGCGCTTGTGGAGAAGTGTATCAAACGCCTTAGTGAAATCCAAGTACACCACATCCACTGGTCTCCCCCTATCTAGCTCACAGCTCACTTCCTCGTAGAATGCTAAGAGATTGGTTTGACAAGATCGCCCATTTGTAAACCCGTGCTGGTTACTACTGATGATGTTGTTGTCTTTAGCATACTCTACGATATAGTCCCTTATCATCCCCTCCAAAAGTTTACATATTATTGATGTCAGACTGACAGGCCTATAATTTCCCGGGATATGTCTCTGGCCCTTTTTGAATATCGGGATCACGTTAGCCTTCCTCCAATCCCCTGGTACATCTCCTGTCCTAATACTGTCAGCAAAGATCAGGAACAGTGGTCTAGATATAACCATACTGAGTTCCTTGAGCACTCTCGGATGTACGCCATCCGGGCCTGGTGATTTGTTTGTGTTAAGTTTATCCAGTCTTTCCCTGATTTCCCCCTCTGTTAGCCATAGTGGCAAGTCCTGTGTATTACTACTAACCAAACAGTCATGGTCAGTGTACCCTTCCTTTTCCTGCGTAAAGACTGACGAGAAAAAAGAATTCAGCACGGTTGCTTTTTTAGTGTCCTCTGTAACCATCCTCCCATCATCGTTAATTATGTGTGCAATATGCTCTGCCCTGGTTTTTTTGCTGTTGATATATTTAAAGAATTTCTTTGGGTTTTTTTTACTATCCTCCGCTATTTGTCTCTCAAAGTTGATTTTAGCCATCTTGATTTCGTGTTTACACTTCTTATTTTCCTCCTTGTATTGCTGGAAGGCCGATACTGTGCCCTCTGATTTATATTTCTTGAAGGCCAATTTTTTTCCCCTAATAAGTTTTTTAACGCTACGGTTTAGCCAGCCAGGTTTGGCTTTGTCTCTTCTAAATTTATTCCCCATAGGAATGCACTGCAAGATGCCTTTGCTTAATATTGTTCTAAAGCATTCCCATTTTTCCTCTGTGGTCAGTGATCCCAGGGTTTGGTCCCAGTTTACCCTTTCCATCAATGAGTACAATTTTGGAAAGTCTGCCCTTCTGAAGTTTAGGGTTCTTATGTTCCCCACTTGCCTTTTTATATTGTTATTTATACTAAATGTGATCATCCTGTGATCGCTAGAGCCCACATATCATTGGCACAGCTGACCAATTATTGATGCCACATATGTACATAGATTATTGCTACAGCTGCCCAATTATTGATGCCACGTCTGCCTAGTTATTGATGCCACAGCTTTACACAGATCAATGGCACAGCTGCCCAATTATTGATGCCACAGCTGTACACAGATCATTGGCACAGCTTCCCAATTATTGATGCCACAGGTGTACATAGATCATTGCTACAGCTGCCCAATTATTGATGCCACAACTTTACACAGATGAATGGCACAACTGCCCAATTATTGATGTCACAGCTGTACACAGATTAATGGCACAGCTCCCCAATTATTGATGCACAGCTCATTGACACCGATCATTGGCACAGCTGACCAATTATTGAAACCACAGCTGTGCACATATCATTGGCACAGCTTCCCAATTATTGATGCCACAAGTGTACACAGATCATTGGCACAGCTGCCCAATTATTGATGCCACAATTGCCTAATTATTAATGCCACAGCTGTACACAGATCATTGGCACAGATGCCTAATTATTAATGCCACAGCTGTACACAGATCATTGGCACAGATGCCCAATTATTGATGCCACAAGTGTACACAGATCATTGGCACAGCTGCCCAATTATTGATGCCACAATTGCCTAATTATTAATGCCACAGCTGTACACAGATCATTAGCACAGATGCCTAATTATTGATGCCACAAGTGTACACAGATCATTGGCACAGATGCCTAATTATTAATGCCACAGCTGTACACAGATCATTGGCACAGATGCCCAATTATTGATGCCACAAGTGTACACAGATCATTGGCACAGCTGCCCAATTATTGATGCCACAATTGCCTAATTATTAATGCCACAGCTGTACACAGATCACTGGCACAGATGCCCAATTATTGATGCCACAGCTGTGCACAGATTATTGTCACAGCTGCCCAATTATTGATGCCACAGCTGTACAAAGATCATTGGCACAGCTGTTCAATTATTGATGCCACAGCTATACAGAAATCAGTGGCACAGCTGCCCAACTATTGATGCCACAGCTGTACACATATCATTGGCGCAGCTTCCCAATTATTGGTGCCACAAGTGTACACACAGATCATTGGCACAGCTTCCCAATTATTGATTCCACAGATCATTGGCATAGCTGCCCAATTATTGATGCCACAGGTGTACACAGATAATTGCTACAGCTGCCTAATTATTGATGCCACAGCTGCCCAATTTAATGATACCACAGCTGTGTACAGATCAGTGGCACAGCTGCCTAATTATTGATGCCACAGCTGCCTAATTATTGATGCCACAGCTGTACACAGATCATTGGCACAGCTGCCCAATTATTGATGCCACAGCCGCCCAAGTATTGATGATTCAGCTGCTTAATGAATGATGCCACAACTCTGCATATATTGATGCTCGAGCTGCCCATTCATTTTTGATGACACAGATGTACATAGATCATTGCCACATCTGCCCAGTTATTGATGCCACAGCTGCCTAATTATTGATGCCACAGCTGCCCAATTATTGATGCCACCGCTGTACACAGATCATTGACACAGCTGTTCAATTATTGATGCCACAGCTGTTCAGAGATCATTGGCGCAGCTGGCCAATTATTGATGCCACAAGTGTACACAGATCATTGGCACAGCTGCCCAAGTATTGATGACACAGCTGCCTAATTAATGATGCCACAACTCTGCATAGATTGATGCCCGAGCTGCCCATTCATTTTTGATGACACAGATGTACATAGATCATTGCCACAGCTGCCCAATTATTGATGCCACAGTTGCCCAGGTATTGATGCTACAGCTGTCCAGTTATTGATGCCACAGCTGTACACAGATCATTGCCACAGCTCTGCATATTTTAATGCCAAAGCTGTACACAGACCATTGGCACAGCTGCCCAATAATTGATGCCATAAGTGTACACAGATCATTGGCACAGCTGCCCAATTATTGCTGCTAATAATTGGAATAACCCCACTGCACCCATCTCCTGTGGTATGTCATAAATAAAGTACAAAAGCCTCCCACTGAACAATGTAATATTGCAGCACTATGACATCATTGCACCAGGCTGATAATGACATCACAGGCGCCGGGAGGTGCATCCTGCCAACCTCTGCAGCCTCTTCCCTCCTTGGTAGACATGAAAGCTGCACTCCCTCCCCAGGTGCTGCTAGAGAACACAAGGATTAATGGGAGCCATTTACAGTTGACGTTGCTTCGTTAAGAGGCTGAGAAGCATGTGAGATTGTACAGATCGGCGGCTCTGTCAGGAGAGATCTGTTCAGACACGATTCCCAGCACAGCTTCGTGCTCTCATCCTCCAGCACAGGCAGCAATACCCCTATGAGGATGATGAAAGGAGACAAAAGCATACAGCGCTCACACAGGCTGCTATGTATACCTGACTCTACAACAATACGCCGCGTCTCCCCGGAGCTGCAACTCCACGCGCCGCACGCTTCCTCTCTCCACACCGCCAATCCCAGTGTCTGGGCTCACATCTCCCGGTCTGGCCAAGAGAACATGAAGAACAGCGATAGATCACAGAGCAAATACCCCGCTACGCTCTATACATCCCATTTTATCTGTATACAGTGCATCCGGAAAGTATTCACAGAGCTTCGCTTTTTCCACATTTCGTTATATTACAGCCAGTGGTGTATTTTGGTTTTGTGCTGCCCTAGGCAAGACTAAAATTGGGTGCCCCCCTTCCCCCTCCTATGTAAATTTGCCCCACTCCTTCCTTTTTAACGGATGTGACTCCCTCTACAATTGAAGGACTCCAAGTCCCAACATGAACCCCTGAGATCTCACTAGAGGAGGGGGTGAGAGGGGGTGGGTGAGGGAGGGAGAGAGAGAGAGAGGGGGGTTGAGAGAGAGAGGGGGTGTGTGAGGGAGGGAGAGAGAGGGGGTTGAGAGAGGGGGAGTGAGAGAGAAAGGGGGTGAGAGAGAGGGGGGGATGAGAAAGAGGGGGGGATAAGAAAGAGGGGGGGATAAGAGAGAGGGGGTGTGTGAGGGAGGGAGAGAGAGGGGGAGTGAGAGAGAGAGGGGGGATGAGAAAGAGGGGGGATAAGAAAGAGGGGGGATGAGAGAGGGGGGGAGAGAGAGGATGAGAGAGATGGGTGGGTATAAGAGAGATGGGGGATGAGCGAAAGAGAGGGGGTGAGAGAGAGAGGGGGGTAAGAGAGGAGGGGTTGAGAGAGAGGGGGGTGAGAGAGAGGTGAGAGAGAGAGGATGGGTGAGTGAGAGGTGAGAGAGAGAGGATGGGTGAGAGAGAGAGAGAGAGAGAGATGTGAGAGAGAGAGGAGGGGGGGTGAGAGAGAAAGAGAGGTGGGAGAGGCAGCCCTCAGGTGGAGGGGGGCAGCTTTTTTGCTGCCCCCCTGCAAAGTGCCACCCTAGGCCAGGGCCTTGTCGGCCTAGGCCAAAATACAGCACTGGTTACAGCCTTATTCCTGTAGCAGAATTCCTAGCCGTTTTGCTGGATATGGGTCCCCCTGGGCCACCGGGTGCAACAAAAGTACCCCTGTGCATGTTCCTCCAAGTGTGAGCACTGAGACAATGACCAGTCCAGTATCTTTGGGTTTTTTGTATTTATTGAGAACTTGGATGGGAGAAGGGAATGAGTGGGATACTCCTTCGGCTCAACTATGCACAATTTGCTAGGGACAACTGAAAACACTTCTTGGCGCTGACTTGACGCTGGCTAGATGTCAGTCAACGCTGGTTGACGCTGGCTTGCTGCCTGTTAACTCCAAACTGACCTTGGACTGCTTTCTCACATAAAGAAGTCCTCTTTGAGCTCCCTTATCCACTCTCTTGCTGAGGTAGCTACTTGTGCTGCTGCTGCGCTGCTAACACTTCAGGGCCCACCTGGCACCCTCTTCCTCTCACTTATCTTCAGGGCTTGAATACTGGCACCCCCTTTCTCTACACCTTCTCCACAGGTTAGCTGGCCCCCGGATCCCTCTGACCTTCTGGAGTGGTCCCCTCTCCTAGGCAGACCCCTGGGCAGTCTCAAGTACTCACAATACTGTTTTTCCCTGAAACTTCTGCCCAGCAGCTCCACTTGGTCCACAGCACTCTGGATCCTTCCTCTGCAGCTCAGCTCAACCTCCGTCCTCTAGGCTGACCGCCCAGGACACTCTCACTTGGGCTGGCAGGAGGAGAGACGGCCGTCACCCTCCTCCTGGGTCTCTGCTTCCTGCCAAAGACACTGCGTCACGTGCTCCCCTCAGACTTATACCCTATCCCAGGATGCTTTGCGGCAGATTCTGCCCTCTGAGATGGATACAAGCCCTGGTGTGCTATTGGTCAGGTTTCCTCCACTGTCCAATAAGAGCCCTCATTGGACACAGTGGGGAGACTCCCCAGACTCAACAGACACCCTTGGAAGCACATGACAGCCTAACCAAATGATCAAACCCTACTGATATACAGACAGGGCCACCCATATGCTTCTTCCTAGCACCTACCTAGGAGGGTGCTACATTCCAAAAATGGATTAAATTCATTATTTGAGCTCAGATGTATCCTGTTTCCACTGATCATCCCTGAGATGTTTCTACAATTTGATTGGAGTCCGCTTGTGGTAAATTTAGGCTCACACCTGTCTATATTAGGTCCCACAGTTAACAGTACTTGTCAGAGCACAAACCAAGCCATGAAGTCCAAAGAATTGTGAGACAGGATTGTATTGAGGCACAGATTTGGGAAGGGTACAGAAACATTTCTGCAGCATTGAAGGTTCCAATAAGCACAGTGGCCCCCATCATCCGTAAATGGAATACGTTTGGAACCACCAGGACTTTCCCCAGAGCGGGCCACTCGGCCAAACTGAGCGATCAGAGAAGAAGGGGCCTTAGTCAGAGAGGTGACTATGAACCCGATGGTCACTCTGACAGAGCTCCAGCATTTCTCTATGGAGAGAGGAGAACCTTCCAGAAGAACAACCATCTTTTTAGCACTCCACCAATCAGGCCCGCATGGTAGAGTGGCCAGACGGGAGCCACTCCTCAGTAAAAGGCACATGATAGCCCACCTGGAGTTTGCCAAAAGGCACCTCAGACTATGAGAAATGAAATTCTCTGGTCTGATGAAACAAAGATTGAACTCTTTGGTCTAAATGGCAAGCGTCATGTCTGGAGGAAACCAGGCACCACTCATCATCTGGCCAATACCATCCCTACAGTGAAGCATGGTGATGGCAGCATCATGCCGTGGGGATGTTTTTCAGAGGCAGGAACTGGGAGACTAGTCAGGATTGAGGGAAAGATGAATGCAGCAATGTACAGACACATCCTTGATGAAAACCTGCTCCAGAGCGCTTTGGACCGCAGACTGGGGCGAAGATCCATCTTTCAACAGGACAACGACCCTAAGCCCATAGCCAAGATAACAAAGGAGTGGCTACGGGACCACTCTGTGAATGTCCTTGAGTGGCCCAGCCAGAGCCCAGACTTAAACCCAATTGAACATCTCTGGAGAGATCTGAAAATGGCTGTGCACCGACTCTCCCCATCCAACCTGATGGAGCTTGAGAGGTCCTGCAAAGATGAATGGGAGAAACTCCGGAAAAATAGGTGTGCCAAGCTTGTAGCATCATACTCAAAAAGACTTGAGGCTGTAATTGGTGCCAAAGGTGCTTCAACATAATGAGTAAAGGCTGTGCTACTTATGTACATGGGATTGATGCACTGATGGGTACTGACTGGTGGTACTGATGGGCATTGATAGGTGGCACGGAGAGGTGGCGCTGATATGCAGCACTGATGGGCACTGATGGGCACTGATAGATGGTACTGATGTGCACTCTTAGGAAGCATGGAGAGGTGGCCCACGCCATCCATAGCAGCAGCCGACACCTGGAACTAAGACACTGCCACACAGCACAGGACTGTCAAGTAGGTCCCTGGATCTGATCATCCCCGATGTGTCCTACTGCGAGTACTGCTGTTCACGTCCCATTGGCTGTATTCTGGATCGTTGTTTTACATGTAAGTTGCTGCAATAAATTGTCACCTGTTCATTCTTTATTGTGACTTGGCGCCCTTGTTCTTTTCTTTTTATGCTTCTGATAGGCAGCACTGATGGGCACTAATAGGTGGTACTGATGGGCACTGATAAGCAGCACAGAGAGGTGGCACTGATGGGCAATAATAGGCAGCACTGATTGGCACTCATAGACAGCACTGATAAGTGACACTGATGGGGCACTCATGAGCACTGATTGGCAGCACCGGTGGGAAAGGTAATTTTTAATATCATTCAATTACAATACGACTTGTGTCGTAATTGTATATGCTATATTGTTTTTTCTTTATTTGACATTTTTTCTCCACAAAACTGGAAATAACCCTGAAAGAGCCGCCTCTACCACCCCTCTCAAAGTTCCGCCTGGGTCCAATGGACCCAGCGGGACCCATTGTATGGCTGGCCCTGCCCCCAAAAAGTTAAAAGTCAGCAGCTACAAATACTGTAACTACTTTTTAAAATAAGGACTCTTACCTGTCCAGGGATCCAGCAATGTCCTCACCCGAGCCAATTCTTCAGTCAGCTTCAGGTGCAGGCGCCGGCATTGTAAGTAAGGGAAACGGGCAGTGAAGCCTTTCGGATTCGCAGCTGGTTTCCTACTGTGCATGCGCGAGTCACGCTGCGCTTTCTGAATGGTTCCGCAGTCTTCTGGTATCTATGATGTGTCTCAGGAGGCTGCGGGGAGGAAGGAGGAGGGGCCAGACATCGTTGTAGATCACTGCGGTAATCTAAGCAGGAAGTGGGTTTTGACAGGTACCCGCTCCCCCCCCCTCCCCCAAAAAAAAAGTGCCATATGTGGTGGGGGTGCAAACAAGTGGAGCTTCCCCTTTTTGGGCAGAGCTCTGCTTTAAGTTTTTCGTATGTAGCGCTCAGATGCAGTGAAAATTGTGGATTTTTTTTTATTTTTTTTTTTTTTTAGTGAAGGATGGCGGGGAATGAACTACAGAGAAAAAAATCAGTTCCAGCCAGCTAGGACTGTGCTGTGTAGCAGAGCGATGTAAATCTCAGTACTGGATGGACAGGCATACAAATCCTTTGGCAAGGTAAAACAACCCTCTTACATGTATTTCATTTTCTGTATTTAGACTTTTGCCTGGAGCTCATCTTTAATTCCATATTAATAGTTGCCAAGTCATTAATTAATATGGAAAATTTCCAAAATACTTCAAATCTGACTTAATCCCTTCCTCCAGTGACTGGTTTGAACAATTTTTCAACTATAAAAAAAATGAGAAAAACATGGAAGCGATGTAAACTCTTCTTTATGATGGAAGCCTCGGTGTGACCCTACATCTGCCGGGGTTGGTTGGCGTTTTGAACCTCATTATGATGATAGAATTGTCTGCAGAAATGTTCTCCAAGGAAGGTAAAGATCTTCTAGCTGGGGAGTCTTCAAATGCCACCAAACCCACATCATAAAAAACCATCAATAAATGACGTATTACCTGCTGTTCATACTCACTCATCACTATGAGATTCCTTTTCTGTATTCTGCAAAAAACCTGGTTGATCCTGCTGCTCTTTATCCCCCCCCCCATTCTGTCCATGTCCCCAATTCAGCTAGCGATTTTTCATCTGTGGTGGTAACTCAGCAAATGCTCAGTTTTCAGTGAGTTTCTATGCTGAGTGCTGAGTATTTCCTCCCTATTACATCTGAGCAGCCCATGTGACTATAGAGTCACACATGTGGGTGTATACACCGTGGTAAATGACAGCCCACTCCCTCCTCCTCCATGTCCACTACCACATATGGCACTTTTTTGGGGTGGGGAGCGGTTACCTGGTTTTATTTCATGTAGATTGATGGAGGCTTTACCTCCCTCTTATTCTAAGACACAGGCTGGCGGGGCATGACACAGCCTGTGACTGGCAGAAATCTTCCCACACCATGTTATCTGCACCAAATAATAAAGCCATTTTCCCACTCCTGTGTCATGTGACTCGTTAGTGTTTACAAGGTCTAAGGTGTGAATGGGGAGCAGGTGTGTTAAAATTGGTGTTATCACTCTCACTCTCTCATACTGGTCACTGGAAGTTCAACATGGCACCTCATGCCAAAGAACTCTCTGAGAATCTGAAAAAAGAATAGTTACTCTACATAAAGATGGCCTAGGCTATAAGAAGATTGCCAAGACCCTGAAACTGAGCTGCAGCACGGTGGCCAAGACCATACAGTGGCTTAACAGGACAGGTTCCACTCAGAACAGGCTCGCCATGGTCGACCAAAGAAGTAGAGTGCACGTGCTCAGTGTCATATCCAGAGGTTGTCTTTGGGAAATAGACGTATGAGTGCTGCCAGCATTGCTGCAGAGGTTGAAGGGGTGGGGGGTCAGCCTGTCAGTGCTCAGACCATACGCCGCACACTGCATTAATTTGGTCTGCATGGCTGTTGTCCCAGAAGGAAGCCTCTTCTAAAGATGATGCACAAGAAAGCCCACAAACAGTTTGCTGAAGACAAGCAGACTAAGGACATGAATTACTGGAACCATGTCCTGTGGTCTGATGAGACCAAGATAAACTTATTGAGTTCAAATGGTGTCAAGCGTGTGGTGGCGTTTACCAGGTGAGGAGTATAAAGACAAGTGCGTCTTGCCTACAGTCAAACATGGTGGTGGGAGTGTCATGTTCTGGGGCTGCATGAGTGCTGCCGACACTGGGGAGCTACAGTTCATTGAGGGAACTATGAATGCCAACATGTACTGTGACATACTGAAGCAGAGCATGATCCCCTCCCTTCGGGGACTGGGCAGCAGGGCAATATTCCAACATGATAACGACCCCAAACACACCTCCAAGACGACCACTGCCTTGCTAAAGAAGCTGAGGGTAAAGGTGATGGACTGGCCAAGCATGTCTCCAGACCTAAACCCTATTGAGCATCTGTGGGGCATCCTCAAACATAAGGTGGAGGAGCGCAAGGTCTCTAACATCCACCAGCTCCGTGATATTGTCATGGAGGAGTGGAAGAGGACTCCGGTGACAACCTGTGAAGCTCTGGTGAACTCCATGCCCAAGAGGGTTAAGGCAGTGCTGGAAAATAATGGTGGCCACACAAAATATTGACACTTTGGGCACAACTTGGACATTTTCACTTAGGGGTGTACTCACTTTTGTTGCCAGCGGTTTAGACATTAAAGGCTGTGTGTTGAGTTATTTTGAGGGGGCAGTAAATTTACACTGTTATACAAGCTGTACACTCACTACTTTACATTGTAGCAAAGTGTCCTTTCTTCAGTGTTGTCACATGAAAAGATAGAATAAAATATTTACAAAAATGTGAGGGGTGTACTTACTTTTCTGAGATATTGTATTTGTATGATAATTTAAAACAGTTTTCTGATATTAAGTATTTATTTTTACTTCGTATTCCAAAGGCTTTTGGAATTCCTGTTTTTCATTTCTATGAATTTGTTTATTTTTTATTTCTATGAATGCTGTTTCTAAATGAAGCTGAAACCCCTGCGTAGGACACCTTGTGGTGTTAAGACTTTATGTTTTGTTTCAATAAAAGTGGGCAACCAGGCCCCTAAAGTGTCATTAAACCTATCAATAAATGATGTATTACATGCTGTTCATACTCACTCAGTCACTATGAGATTCGTTGCCTATATTCAGCAAAAAACCTGGTTGATCCTGCTGCTCTCTATCTCCCCCTTCTGTCCATGTCCCCAATTCAGCTAGGAATTTTTCATCTGTGGTGGTAACTCTGCACATGCTCACTTTTCAGTGTATTTCTACCCTGAGCATTTCCTTCTTATCGCATCTGAGCAGCCCATGTCACTATAGAGTCATACACAGTGGTAAATGACAGCTCACTCCCTCTCTCCTCCATGCCTACTAACCAGCTAAACACAAAGGGGCGGGATATTGCATATAGATTAATGTAGGCTTCACCTCCCTCTTATTACAAGACACAGGCTGGAGGGGCGTGACACATGTTATACTTACCATCTCTGTGTAGTTGGTTTTCCCCAGAACAGCCCAGCTCCTCCTCTTCTCTGGGCCTTCGCTGGCACTCCTGACCCCTAAATCCTACCGAGTGGCCCCACAGCAAACAGCTTGCTCTAGGGGCACCTGAGCCGAGCCGCTGCTGTGTGTGGGGCTGTTCTGTGTGTCCATTCAGACACTAAGCTGCGGCCCCACTCCCTCTCTTTCCTCATTGGCTCACTGGCTGACCAATGGCAACCCGCTGCTGTCTTAGTCATTGGGGAGGGAAAGTCCCGGACAGCCAAGATCCTTGTGTAACATCCCTGGATAGAGAGGGGGCTCAGGTAAGTATTATAGGGGCTGAGGGGGGCTTCTACACACAGAAGGCTTTTTATCTTAATGCAAAGAATGCATTAGGATAAAAAAAAACTTCCAACTTTAGAACCACTTTAACGCCCGTTCACATCTTGATCACACTGCAAACCACGCAGAAAATGCACGCTTTGCCATGCCTTCCCAAAACGTGCTGCAAATGCACATCGCGTTTGCATCGCCATTGGATATTAAAGTGTTACTAAACCCATAACTCCCAACTTTTTGAGATGGAAACGAGGGACACACGAGACTTTATCAGGGGTGAAGGGATGAAGTCACATGTGTACTGACGCAACGCGTTGGGAAGATTTTGGGTGAAACCAACCCCGTATCTCGACCGGACCGGAGGTGTGTGTACAGCATTGCATTTTACCGCTATGTTAGACAGTTCCTTTCTAAATGTGAGTACTACATTATTTTCAATAAAAGATGAGAAGGTTTTACACTATGAGGAATTTTTTCATACATATGTGAGCTAAGGTGGGAACAGCCGGAGAGGAACAGACAGGGAGAACATATACAGATAGGCCGTCAGAGGTGCCGATATGGAGGAGATACATAGTAGCAACTGTGTTTGATGTGTAAGAGAGTCAGGGCTGTCTTTAACACAGGGCAAAAGGGGCAGCTGCCCCGGGTCCAGTCATTGTTGTGGGGCCCAAAGCAGCTGCCCCTTGAGCCCACACTGCCTGCAAATAGTTGATAAGTGGATTCAAGAGGGTCCAAGAAAAAGTTTGCCCAGGGTCCAATCAATATTAAAGACGGCCTTGACGAGAGTATAGATCAAACCTTGAGGTGAGCAGTCACCTGCACCAGATATCTCTATACGTTCACGAGGTGGATTTCATATCACAATTACAAAGGGTGACACCAGGATATAAAGGAGCACCTGATTTATATATCATTTTACAAACATGGAAGATACACTGCCTGGCCAAAAAAAAAAAAAAAACTGTTGTAACCTGGAATTAACTAAGCAACTTACAAAACTAATCATGCAGTAATTATCCTATTGGAGAGTTACTGGATGTGCCCAAAGAATGAGGTCAGCTGACTATACTGATATACCATCAATGGATTTTTTCTTCCCTGATGGCACAGGGATATTCCAAGATGACAATGCCAGGATTAATCGGGGCTCAAATTGGGAAAGAATGGTTCAGGGAGCATGAGACATCATTGTCACACATGGATTGGCCACCACAGAGTCCAGAACTTACCCCCATTGAGAATCTTTGGGATGTGCTGGAGAAGGCTTTGCACAGTGCTCCGACTCTCCCATCATCAATGCAAGATCTTGGTGAAAAATGAATGTAACACTGGACGGAAATAAATCTTGTGACATTGTGAGTTGTAATCAAAGCCAATGAAATATTAGCGTGTGTGACCTTTTTTTTTTTTTTTTTGCCCACTTTTTTTTTGGCCAGGCAGTGTATCTTATGGAACTTGTATTTACTTTTTTTTGCTTGATTATTTACTATATTTGGAATTATCCACTGTAGACTGTTTGGCATTATTTGTACATTGGAAATTGTTTGCACAGTTTAGTTATTATTATTCTTTACTCTGATCTGAAGCACATGGATATACACTGCTCAAAAAAATGAAAGGAACCCTTTGAAAACACATCAGATCTCAATGGGGAAAAATCTCATGCTGGATATCTACACTGGTATGGACTGGGTAATGTGTTAGGATCTATACTGGTATGGACTGGGTAATGTGTTAGGATCTATGCTGGTATTGACTGGGTAATGTGTTAGGATCTATACTGGTATGGACTGGGTAATGTGTTAGGATCTATGCTGGTATTGACTGGGTAATGTGTTAGGATCTATACTGATATGGACTGGGTAATGTGTTAGGATCTATACTGGTATGGACTGGGTAATGTGTTAGGATCTATACTGGTAAGGACTGGGTAACGTGTTAGGATCTATACTGGTATGGACTGGGTAATGTGTTAGGATCTAAACTGATATGGACTGGGTAATATGTTAGGATCTATACTGGTATGGACTGGGTAATGTGTTAGGATCTATACTGGTATGGACTGGGTAATGTGTTAGGATCTATACTGGTATGGACTGGGTAATGTGTTAGGATCTATACTGGTAAGGACTGGGTAACGTGTTAGGATCTATACTGGTATGGACTGGGTAATGTGTTAGGATCTAAACTGATATGGACTAGGTAATGTGTTAGGATCTATACTGGTATTGACTGGGTATGGACTGGGTAATGTGTTACGATCTATACGGGTATGGACTGGGTAATGTGTTAGGATCTAAACTGATATGGACTGGGTAATATGTTAGGATCTATACTGGTATGGACTGGGTAATGTGTTAGGATCTATACTGGTATGGACTGGGTAATGTGTTAGGATCTATACTGGTATGGACTGGGTAATGTGTTAGGATCTATACTGGTATGGACTGGGTAATGTGTTAGGATCTATACTGTTATGGACTGGGTAATGTGTTAGGATCTATACTGGTATGGACTGGGTAATGTGTTAGGATCTATACTGGTAAGGACTGGGTAACGTGTTAGGATCTATACTGGTATGGACTGGGTAATGTGTTAGGATCTAAACTGATATGCACTGGGTAATGTGTTAGGATCTATACTGGTATGGACTGGGTAATGTCTTAGGATCTATACTGGTATGGACTGGGTAATGTGTTAGGATCTATACTGATTTGGACTGGGTAATGTGTTAGGATATATACTGGTATGGACTGGGTAATGTGTTAGGATCTATACTGGTATGGACTGGGTAATGTGTTAGGATCTATACTGATATGGACTGGGTAATGTGTTAGGATCTATACTGGTATGGACTGGGTAATGTGTTAGGATCTATACTGATATGGACTGGGTAATGTGTTTGGATCTATACTGATATGGACTGGGTAATGTGTTAGGATCTATACTGGTATGGACTGGGTAATGTGTTAGGATCTATACTGGTATGGACTGGGTAATGTGTTAGGATCTATACTGATATGGACTGGGTAATGTGTTAGGATCTATACTGATTTGGACTGGGTAATGTGTTAGGATATATACTGGTATGGACTGGGTAATGTGTTAGGATCTATACTGGTATGGACTGGGTAATGTGTTAGGATCTATGCTGTTATGGACTGGGTAATGTGTTAGGAACAAAAGGATGCCGCATCGTTTTAATGGAAATGAAAATTATCACTCTACAGAGGGCTGAATTCAAAGACACCCCGAAAATCAAAGTGAAAAAATGATGCAGCAGGCTAGTCCATTTTGCTGTAATTTCATTGTAGCAACTCTGAATGGTATTCAGTCGTTTGTATGGCCCCCACGTGCTTGTATGCATGCCTGACAATGACGGGGTATGCTCCTAATGAGACAATGGATGGTGTCCTGTGGTATTTCCTCCCAGATTTGGACCAGGGCATCACTGAGCTCCTGAACAGACTGAGGTGCAACCTGATGGACCAAAACATAATGTCCCAGAGGTGTTCTATTGGATTTAGGTCAGGCAAGCGTGGGGCGCATTTAATGGTATCAATTCCTTCATCCTCCAGGAACTGGCTGCATACTCTCATCACATGAGGCCGGGCATTGTTGTGCACCAGGAGGAACCCAGGACCCACTGCACCAGCGTAGGGTCTGACAATGGGTCCAAGGATTTAATCTCGATACCTAATGGCAGTCAGGGTGCCATTGTCTTGCCTGTAGAGGTCTGTGCGTCCCTCCATTGATATGCCTCCCCAGACCATCACTGACCACCACCAAAGCAGTCATACTGAATGATATTACAGGCAGCATAACGTTCTCCACGGCTTCTGCAGACCCTTTCACATCTGTCACATGTGCTCAGGGTGAACCTGTTCTCATCTGTGAAAAGCACAGGGTGCCAGTGGTGGACCTGGCAATTCTGGTGTTTAATGGCAAATGCCAATCGACCTCCACGGTGCCGGGCAGTAAGCACAGGGCCCACTAGAGGACGTTGGGCACTCAGACCACCCTCATGAAGTCTGTTTCTGATTGTTTGGTCAGAGAAATTCACAACAGTGGCCTGATGGAGGTCATTTTGTAGGGCTCTGGCAGTGTTCATCCTCTTCCTCCTTGCACAAAGGAGCAGATACCGGTCCTGCTTATGGGTTAAGGACCTTCTATGGCCCTGTCCAGCTCTCCTAGAGTAACTGCCTGTCTCCTGGAATCTCCTCCATGCTCCTGAGACTGTGCTGGGAGACACAGCAAACCCTCTGCCAATGACACGTATTGATGTGCCATCCTGGAGATGTTGGACTGCCTGTGCAAACTCTATAGGGTCCAGGTATGGCCTCATGCTACCAGTAGTGACACTGACCCTAGCCAAATGCAAAACTAGTGAAAAACAGAAAAATCAGAAAAGATGAGTAGGGAAAAATAAAATGGCAGTGACCTCCATCTGTAAAACCATTCCTGTTTTCGAGGTTGTCTCATTGTTGCCTATCTAGAGCACCTGTTGTTATTTTCATTAACACCAATGCAGATGAAACTGATTAACAACCTCCTCTGCTACTTAACTGAACAGATCAATATCCCAGGAGTTTAATTGACTTGATGCTATAGTCTGATTAAAAAGTGTTCCTTTAACTTTTTTGAGCAGTGTATACAGCATCTAAAACACTTTATAGAAATAAAGATAATATAAGAAATTGATTAAATGAGATATGTGAATTAATTTTGTAGATTGATATCTACCTGGAATATTATCTATTCATAAGTTAAAACCAGATTTTTTTTTTTCATTTTGTGCGCAACTAATTGTTCCTCTATGTAACATGAGAATACTCAATGTTTACAAATATTATTCATTTTCACTGATTAGCAAAGCGCCACATCATTCAATTACTTTTATTTATTTTGACCCTCCCTTCTAGATTGTAAGCTCTAATGAGCAGGGCCCTCTGATTCCTCCTGTATTGAATTGTGTTGTAACTGTATTGTTGTTCCTCACATTGTAAAGCGCTGCGCAAACTGTTGGCGCTATATAAATCCTCTATAATAATAATAATTATTTACTTTTTAACATAGGGACACATGACACCAATGTGAGCAGCTGCCCTTGTACCTGCAATGTTATATATCTAATATGGTAGCACATAGGAACCCACCTTTCACTACGCTGAGTAAATAAGTACCTAACATGTCACGCTTTAAAATTGCGCACGCTCGTAAAATGGCGATGAACCACGGTACTTAAAAATCTCCATAGCCAACAATTTAAACGCCTTTACAGGTTACCTGCTTAGAGATACAGAGGAGGTCTAGTGCTAGAATTATTGCTCTCGTTCTAACGTTCGCGACAATGCCTCACATGTGTGGTTCCAATACCTTTTTCATATGCGTGGGCGACTTTTATATGCGTTCACTTCTGCGCACGAGCATGGAGAGATGGGGGCACTTTAAATGTTTTTTTATTTTTTATCGATCCTATTTATTTTACTTTTTATTTTTACACTGTCTGTTTAATTTCTTTTTTTGATTTTTTTTTTTATCAAAAAGATCCCAAATCTATTCTTTACTTACTCCTACTTTACTTTACTCTTTACTTTGCTCTTACTTTACTTTACTTACTTTACTCTTACTTTACTTTACTTACTTTACTCTTACTTTACTTTACTCTTTACTTTACTCTTACTTTACTTTACTCTTTACTTTACTCTTACTTTACTTTACTCTTTACTTTACTCCTACTTTACTTTACTCTTTACTTTGCTCTTACTTTACTTTACTTACTTTACTCTTACTTTACTTTACTTTACTTACTTTACTCTTACTTTACTTTACTCTTTACTTTACTCTTACTTTACTTTACTTACTCTTCTTTTCTTTTTAACCGCTTGCCGACAGTGCACAGTATATTTACTGCGGCAGTCAGCCCCGGCCAGGCAGAGTGACGTAGATCTACGTCGCTAGCCTGTGACCGGCTTGTGAGCCAATAGCGGGCGAGCGCGCGTCCCGCCCCGGCTCGTTCACTGAGGAGTCCGCGCGTGTGACCGGCGGACCCGATGTCCGCCGGTCACACTACGATCGTCGGTAGAGAGGGAGAAAGTCAGGCGGCTTATGTAAACAAGCCGCCTGTCATTCTCCCCTGTGTAAAAATGGAGATCAGACGGGTTCTACTATGTAGAACCGTTGATCTCTGTTTTTACAATAGTACACATGTACACCCATCACAGTTAGAAACACACCCCTAGGACACACTTAACCCCTCCCTCTCCAATACAGTTAACCCCTTCACTGCCAGTGTCATTTTTACAGTAACAGTGCATATGTATAGCACTGATTACTGTAGTAATGTCACTGGTAATCCCAAAAGTGTCAAAAATGTCAGTCAAGGGTCCGATCTGTCCGCCGCAATGTCGCAGTCCCGCAAAAAAAATCGCAGATCGCCGCCATTACTCGTTAAAAAAAAAAAAAAAACACCAAAAATGACATAAATCTTTCCCGTAGTTAGTAAACGCGATAACTTTTGCGCAAACCAATCAAAATACGCTTTTTGCGATTTTTTTTTTTTTACCAAACATATGTAGCATAAAACAAATTGGCCGAAAATGTTGAAAAATTTTGATTTTTACATTTTTTTTTTGGGAATTAATATAAAAAAAAGTGAAAAATATTGTTATTTTTGCAAAATTGACGCTCTTTTTTTGTTTATAGCGCATGATCAAAAAAATCACACAGGTGATCAAATACCACCAAAAGAAAGCTCTATTTGTGGGAAAAAAAGGACGTGAAATTTGTTTAGGTACAGAGTCGCACGACCGCGCAATTGTCCGTTAAAGTCACGCAGTAAAAAATCGCAAAAAAAACCCTGGTCAGGAAGGGGGTAAAATCTTCCGGGGCTTAAGTGGTTAAAAGCAAAAGATCAGAAAAACATTTTTTTATTTTTTTTCTTTGATCTTGCGCTTTATTTATTTATTTATTTTCCAGCCTAGACCAGAACTGACGTCATGTCGTGACTCACGTCCTCCAAGGCCACAGAGTCGATCAAAGAGTGTTAACTCTTTGATCGCCTATAGGAGCAGACAGCCGCACCACCAAATCGTTTCTCGGGTAAACTGGCAGTAACAGTAAAGCACTGGCGAGGAGTGGGAAGGGGTTGGGGGGGGGGCATTCCCTCCCTTCGCTTTAGAAATGGGCCCAGCGGCTCATGAGCCGCTGAGACCAGTTTCATGAGAAAGCTGGCCGCCTGCTAAAAAAAAAAAAAAACAATACCAGTGGTTATGGATGATATCTTTATCCATAATTCTGGTGAACCACATGCAATTCACAGCAGATATACACTATATTGTCAAAAGTATTGGGACGCCTGCCTTTACACACATAAACTTTAATGACATCCCAGTCTTAGTCCGTAGGGTTCAATTTTGAGTTGGCCCACCCCTTTGCAGCTATAACAGCTTCAACTCTTCTGGGAAGGCTGTCCACAAGGTTTAGGAGTGTCTATGGGAATGTTTGATCGTTCTTCCAGAAGCGCATTTGTGAGGTCAGGCATTGATGTTGAACGAGAAGGCCTGGCTTGCAGTCTCCGCTCTAATTCATTCTAAAGGTGTCCTATCGGGTTTGAGGTAAAGACATGGATGAGCGAGTTTGGGGTGGAGGAACTTGGCTGGCCTGCACAGAGTCCTGACCTCAACCCGATAGAACACCTTTGGGATGAATTAGAGTGGAGTCTGTGAAACAGGCCTTCTCATCCAACATCAGTGCCTGGGCTCACGAATGGGCTTCTGGAAGAATGGTCAAACATTCCCATAGACACACTCCTAAACCTTGTGGACAGCCTTCCCAGAAGAGTTGAAGCTGTTATAGCTGCAAAGGGTGGGCCAACTCAATATTGAACCCTACAGACTAAGACTGGGATGCCAATAAAGTTGCATGTAAAGGCAGGCGTCCCAATACTTTTGACAATATAGTGTATATGTATTGCAATCAGCAAGTGGATAACACAACATCCATATCATATTTTTTTAGAGCTTTTTTCAATGCGTTTTTTGTGCGTTTTCTGGATTTCTGTATCCGATTTCTGTGACATTTCAACATGCATCTAAAAAAAAACGCACCACGGGTTAATGCGTTTTTGGTGCGTTTCCTTTAGAAATCAATGGGAGGTGGGTTTTCAAAAAAAATGACAGCATTCAAAACAGCCAAACTTGGCGATTTGAATGCTTTTAAGTGCAGAGGAGGGGTTTGGGGTCTTTTAGACCCCCAGATCCCTCCACAAGAGTACCTGTCATGTAAAAAAAATTAAAAAAAAAAAAAAATTTTAAATGTACGAAAATATCGGGCCATACCAGCCGATACCGATATGCAATGGCAAAAATATTGGTATCGGCAACGAAAAACCGATATCGGTGGATCCCTAGTATAACCCCCCCCCCTTATTTCTTCAATATCAGATTTGTGAAAGGTGAAGACATTCTGGGGTCTGGAGTGATATGTGATCACATGTGATATTACGGCTAAAGGTTCAAGGACGTGTACACAGCAAGATGAGCCAGGGAGGGGTGCACAAAATATGACCCATTTAATTAAACCAGAGCGCCTCGCCATACTTGTATACCCCAGTGCAGATAAAATATTACCGCGGCTGGGTCTTCATCCCTCGCTCAGAGGAGCCTTGTGACTACCGGCTGGCTGACACCGTTAATGTTCACAAGCCAGGAGGGACAAATGTAATTGAGGGACTGTCACCCTCGCCGGCGCCTGCATGATAACTGTCCCCGAGTCTTCCAATCACAGAGGAGGAGATGGGGAGTCAGGGCCGGGGGGGGGGGGGGGGGGGAATGGAGGAGGTAGTGAGGGGACGAGGAGAGTGAATTTGACAATATCGCCACCAAATTAACCCAACTTACAGAAATCCTCAATTTGGATAATTTAATTGAGCTGTTTAAGTGGACACTTTTCATTTTTGTTTTACTTTTTATCACTGCTGTTTATTGTTTTTTCTAAGAAAATCCATAAAATAATGAGACCAGAGAGGGGCGCTACAGGTTCGGGGCAGTTGTGACCAGTGGCGGCTGGTGCTCCATGGGCCAGGGGGGGCAGCAGACGGACCACACCATACCCCCCCCCCCCAGGACCACACCAGCTCCAGCCCACACATCATAACCCCCCCCCCCTTCCCGGATCACACCAGGTCCAGCCTGCACACCATAACCCCCCCCCCCGGATCACACCAGCTCCAGCCTGCACACCATAACCCCCCCCCTGGATCACACCAGCTCCAGCCCACACATCATAACATCACACCCCCCCCCCCCCGGATCACACCAGCTCCAGCCTGCACACCATTACCCCCCCCCGGATCACACCAGCTGCAGCCTGCACACCATAACCCCCCCTGATCACATCAGCTCCGGCCCGCACACCATAACCCCCCCCCAGATCACACCAGCTCCAGCCCGCACACCATAACCCCCCCCCCCCCGGATCACACCAGTTCCAGCCCGCACACCATAACCCCCCCCCCCCCCGGACCACACCAGCTCCAGCCTGCACACCATAACACCCCGGCTCACTTACCCTGGACTGACATGTGGAAGGCAGGCAGCGGCCGCGGTGGCTTCCCCCTCAGTCCCCTCGATGGGTCGGGCTTCCCATGCGTCTCCTCCCTCCTCCTCCTTGGCCAATAGCATGGCTTCTCCTTTCGGCCAATCGGGAAACGGGTCTCAGGATCCGCTTCCTGATTGGCCAGGAGGAGAATCCTTGTGACAATAGTGAATATTCATTAGTTATTGTCACACAACTGGGTGGGCTCAGGGCGCAGTGCTCTGCGCCCCGAGCCCACCCTTTTTTGAAGCCTATTAGAGCCTCTGGCTCTAATCACGTGCTTCAAAAAAAAAAAAAAACATTGGAATAAATGTGTCCGGTGCCCTGCTTGTAGATTAGGGGGCCGGACACAAGGATGGGGGGGTGCGGCCCCCCTGCACCCCCAATGGACGGGCCGCCACTGGTTGTGACAGAGCTTATATAATCCTCAGTTCCACTGTCAGCCTGCTTTGAAATTTCAGCTGGTGCACTGGGGCCTATGCAAATGCAGCCTGGCTAGGACCGCCCACTACTCCAGAGTGACACTTACCCATCAATTTGATATTTGCATAACTCCCCCCAAGAGCCAGCCCACTGCTTGCATCAGGGTTGAAGGCTCTTGAGAGGAGCTGTGATGTGTTCAGGAAGCTATGTACAGCACCCTGCCGGCCCCTTCTACCAGCTATGATCTGCCTGCATTGCACATAGAAGCACTGAGACCCAGTGATGACATCACTAGATCTAAAATAAGAAATGTATTGCAAACATATTGATTAGGGGGAAAGGAGGAACCAGAGAGGCAGATGAAACTTCGGCTTTGGCTTGGTTGCCATTGCTTGTATATAGGTGTAAGAAAAGGGGAAGGGGGTGTAGTGTGAAAACAGGATGGAACAGTCCTTTGTTAACTATACCAAGGTATCTGCCAATGCAAAATGTAGTACATTGCAAGTGCATCACTCCGCTAGAAGCCGGGAACTACACAGAAGACAAAAAGTCACCTTTACAATTCCACCACCCCCCCTCCGGATCCACCGCTAGACTTGCACCATATTATTCTTCTGCTTGGCTCCATCCATCACCATATAGATAAAATGATTAGGTACAAGTACCAAGTAGAGCCGTCTGAACTGCACACAAATCATATTCCTGCTCATTCTACGGGTTGGGGTTAATTGTAAGCACTGCTAATGAAAGGAGATACTGGTAGACTTAGAGCCGGACATCGAAAGAGCCTGAACGGCACTCTGAAATAACGGAATCCCGGAACCTCTGTAAGAGAACTTAGCTGAATTACAAAAGCCTAATTAAAGCCAATCTATATAACCAAATAACTGAAACAATTCTTAAACTGTATAGTCAATTTTAATCATTGTTCGTATGAAATTTCTCTCAATTTTCGAACAATATATATTGATTTTCTATAGAGTAAGCCAGCCTTTCCCAACCTTTTTTTACCCCAAGGAACCCTTGAGATAGAGTTCATGTCTCATGGAATCCCTGTTAAAATTGATTGATTATGGGTCAATAAGAGGAATGCTCCACTTACAGTCATAGTCACCCTTACAGAAAGCTAAAAAGATCTGCCACATGGCATTGGACCCAGAATTATGGAGGCATCATCAGATGGGAGGTCAACCAGCCATAGCTCAAGGCACAATCAGATGGGAGGTCAACCAGTTACAGCTCAGGGTGCCAACAGATGGGAGGTAAACCATCCACTGCTCAAGGCACCATCAGATGGGAAGTCAACCAGTTACAGCTCAAGGCATCATCAGATGGGAGGTCAACCAGATACAGCGCAAGGCATCTTCAGTTTGGAGGTTAACCAGCTACAGCTCAAGGAACCATCAGATGGGAGATCAACCAGCTAAAGCTCAAGGAACAATCAGATTGAAGGTCATGTAACCATCAGATGGGAGGTCAACCAGATACAGCTCAAGGCACCATCAGATGGGAGGTCAAAAAGCTACAGCTCAAGTCACCATCAGATAAGAGGTCATATAGCTACAGCTCAAGGCACCATCAGATGGGAGGTCAAAAAGCTACAGCTCAAGGCACTATCAGATGGGAGGTCAACCAGATACAGCTCAAGGCATCGTCAGGTGGGAGGTCAACCAGCTACAGCTCAAAGCATCATCTTATGGGAGGTCATATAGCTACAGCCAAAGGCACCATCAGATGGGAGATCAAACAGTTACAGCTCAAGGCATCATCAGATGGGAGGTCAACCAGATACAGCGCAAGGCATCTTCAGTTTGGAGGTTAACCAGCTAAAGCTCAAGACACCATCAGATTGAAGGTCATGTAACCATCAGATGGGAGGTCAACCAGATACAGCTCAAGGCACCATCAGATGGGAGGTCAAAAAGCTACAGCTCAAGTCACCATCAGATAAGAGGTCATATAGCTACAGCTCAAGGCACCATCAGATGGGAGGTCAAAAAGCTACAGCTCAAGGCACTATCAGATGGGAGGTCAACCAGATACAGCTCAAGGCATCATCAGGTGGGAGGTCAACCAGCTACAGCTCAAAGCATCATCTTATGGGAGGTCATATAGCTACAGCCAAAGGCACCATCAGATGGGAGATCAAACAGTTACAGCTCAAGGCAACATCAAATGGAAGGTCAACCAGCTATAGCTCAACGCATTATCAGATGTGAGATCAACCAGCCGCAGCTCAATGCACCATCAGATGGGAGGTCAACCAGATACAGGTCAAGGCACCATCAAATGGGAGGTCAAATATCCACAGCTCAAGACACCATCAGATAGAAGGTCAACCAGCTACAGCTATAGGCACCATTAGATGGGAGGTCAACCAGCTACAGCTATAGGCACCATTAGATGGGAGGTCAACCAGCTACAGCTATAGGCACCATTAGATGGGAGGTCAACCAGCTACAGCTATAGGCACCATTAGATGGGAGGTCAACCAGCTACAGCTATAGGCACCATTAGATGGGAGGTCAACCAGCTACAGCTCAATGCACCATCAGATGGAAGGTAAACATGCTACAGCTCAAGGCACATTCAGATGGGAGGCCAAATAGCTACAGCTCAAGGCACTATTAGATGGGAGTTAAATCAGCTACAGCTCAAGGCACCAAAAATTTGGATGTCAGTACAGATAAAAAAAAAAGTATCACAGACAGTACGTGATTGTTTTAGCGTTTTAATGGAATCCAGGTTGAGAATGGCTGGAGTGAGCCCCTTTTCCATTTCCTACCTGTGTAGACACAACTGGAAATAAGAGAAAATCTCTCCAAAGTGAGGAAAATCCTCTCCTAGCTGTCATCAGAACAATTGGAAGATTTTCCCTCTATTCCAGTCCTGGTGAAAACTTAATATCTTTGTTTATTTACCCCACTTTTAGACCTTGTGACCATTGCCCTCATGACCAATAGAGAGAATACATCTCCCCATCAGGGACAAGGACAACAATAAAGACCAGACCAGGGTACTCATCCTACACCAAGCTTTTTAAAACTAAAATGTTTCTCCCTTAGATACACGTAGAATATCTACCCATCTCCTTAACTATCTACTTATCTTCTTCTAGGGCTAAATATAGAAACCCAGATGACTGACACTGCAGAAGAAAGTGGTCCATCGAATCTTCACCATTTTTTTTTATTTATATACCCTATATTGATTTTATTTAGAGTAAACCAGCTGTTCTCAACCCTTTTACCCCAGAGGAACCCTTGAGATAGTGTTTAGGTTTTAGGGAACCCCTGGTAAAATTAGTGAATTGTGGGTCAGTGGGAAGAACGCCCTACTTACATTAGTAGCCCCCATACAGATATCTAAAAAGATCTGCCAAGTGGCATTGGACCCAGAAGTATGGAGGCACCATCATATGGGAGGTAAACCAGCCGCAGCTCAAGGAACCTCTAGAAATCTCTGAAGGAACCTTGGGGTTTCATGATGCTTTAGGTGACTGTAGCCATATTAGTACACTTGCAGCAAAAACATGTCTATAATGCTTTTTTAATTTGTACTAACGTCCACATTTAGGATAAGCCCCCTTCTTCAAGCTCCAAGCAGTACAGTTGTTAGTGCAAAACTATGGACAGTACACAACTGTTTTTATCATTTCATGGAATCCTGGTTGAGAATAGCTGGAGTAAGGAATGGTTAAAATCCCTATTCCAGGGATTCCCAAACTACGGCCCTGCAGCTGTTGCAGAACTACACATCCCATGATGCATTGTAAAACTGACATTCACATACATGACTAGGCGTGATGGGAATTGTGGTTCCTGAACAACTGGAGTGCCGTAGTTTGGGAATCCCTGCCCTATTCCATCTATGTCCCATTCAAGACTTTTCCCTTTACTTCCTGTTCTGTAGATACAACAGAAAATGAGAGAAAACCTCTCCAAAGTGAGGAAAATCCTCTCCTAGCTGGAATTGAAAGATTTCTTCTCTAATCCAGTCCTGATTATAATCTTTGGCTTTTCCCTCACTTTTAGACCTATTGACCATGGTCCTCATGACAATCAGAGACAGTAAATCTCCCCATTGGGAACAAGGGCAACCATGAAGATCCGACAAGGATTACTCATCCTACACCATTCATTCCAAAACTAAAAAGTTTTTTCCTTGGGTAAACGTAGAATATTTACCTACTGTATCTTCTTCTAGGGCTAAATATAGACACACAGTAGAAGAGTGACGGCACAACAAAGACCAAGTGGTCCATCGAATCTGCACCAACTTCTAATTTATGTTACAACAATATTTATAGAACAAAGCTCAAAGTCTTATATTTCAGGCAAGCGTTAAAGTGGAAGTAAACCTTTTTTTTTTTGAACTTGTACCTACAGGTAAACCTATAATAAGGTTTACCTGTAAGTACAGTGAATTTCTCCTAAGCTTGCACTGTTCGGGAGGTATTCACACTGCATGCAGCCGGTGATGTCACCGTGTAATGTTCTGGTACCTCTGGTACCCTTATTTCCACATTTCTCTCTTAATATTGCGTCCCATCTTGCTATCCAAATGGAACGCATACACCTTTAAGGGCAATGACGTCATCGCCGGGCGCCGCTATGAGCGGCTATTTCAATCGCCGGCTTTCTCTCACTCATTGCTCGTTCAAACCGCATGTTGCCTTGTCTTGTCCAATGCTGCCGGAGCTTCAAGCTATTCCCCTTGCCTGAACAAGACCGGAACCTCGCTACCGATCCAGTATCTCGCTACTGGATTACTCCATTACTCTTGGACCTTGCTACTACTAACCCATCTAGTGATAAGTACCCCGCAGGGGATTCCTTCCTCAACCTAACTTTCACTATCTACTACTGCATACTAAAGGGACTATTACTATCTAAGCTATTTCTATCATCTGCATAGATTGCTAGCTCTTGGGACTACCATCACCTATCATTGCACTAGGTTACTCTCTCTTGCATACTTCATCTGCTGTCCCCTACCACCTGTTACTATACATGATTGCTAAAACCTATCTGCATACTATCATCACCTACCACTCTCCTGAATACTACTACTAAGTGCTCACCATTCTATTGCCTGTCTCTCACCTCTATTCTATCATATACATTCTATCACTCCAGGAACATCATATTGAGTGTATGTATATTTGCATAACAGGCTGTACACAGTGATGAAGTCCTGAGAGTTGGATATGTTGTTCAACACATTCTCTACATGACTACTGAGTGTAATAATTCTGCAGCTGCAAATCCATTCACTAACAAAAAACGCATGAGCGTTACACACCGGCGCATGCGCTCTGAAGGGATGGCATACCCTTGCCGTCCCTTCACAGCTCTGTTCTGCATTTCAAGACTCCCGCATGCACTTGCGGGAGCAGGGCCGATCCTGGGCGGGTGCGCGGGGTGCACCACACTCAGGCGCTTCAATCTGTTGAAAAGAGGGGGCGCCGGCCGAAGCTGCCAGTGACTCCACACTCCACTGTCTCCGGACACCGGACTGAGTGATACTGCAGAGCCACTGAGCCAGAGTTGCAAACTAGTACCTTCCATCCAACAGCGCTGCTTGCTGACCAGCCCGGCATGACCGCGGGAGTGACATCACTGCAGAGCAGCCAATCAGACAGCCAGAGGATGCGAACCCAGAAGGAAGACCAGGTGAAGATGGAAGCCCTGTCAGAGGTGACAGCTCGCCAATGGAGGGCTTTGTTCTAAGGTAGGTTTTTCATAATGTGCTGGTATGCATCTCATTATGCCATTGTCTTGCAGGGTTAAAAAAAAAAGTATGCTTCAGAGTTCAGGCCACAGAGTTAAAATTGTCCCAGAAAAATGCCGTTCATTGGGGTAAAGTAACCGCAACACATGAGACACAGAACCCCAAATTATTTGTGGGGGAACAGAAGGGCAGATTCGAGTCCTCTACCTTTTGAACTAGGGTTTATCCATCAGAAGTGTCTGTGGAGAGGAAGATATGTGTCTCTAGGCAATGCAGCAACCACAACCCGACTTATTAGGGGCCCCGGCAGTCAGGAGGAAAAGACAAAGTGCTTGGCGATACCGACTGGAGCCCATCCGGATCTGGCGGCTTCAAATTATTTTCTTGTTTACTCTTCTGCTCACACCTAATATCTTAACGAATCGTTATCTCACTGGGAAGGCATTTTAATAATTCATAGGAGGTGCAAGGCAACTAAAACAAATCAATTTTTTAGCTGGTGACCTGAAATGGTTCTCATCGCATCGGTAATGTTCTCTCTACTCCTCACACAAGGCTTGTATAATTGGATTTGTATAAATTAGGTCAAATGACCAGTGATAATGCAAGAATTACTACCCGTGGCATTCTCAATTTTACCTGTACTTCATGGGTAATATATTTCAATGATTCTTCATTTTCATGAGCAATAAGAGGATGAAAATGGACTGTGCGGGGCCTGAAGTTCCAGTGCAGACAGGCGCACAGGGAGAAACAGGTTTAATACAATAGTGTCAGAGGATAATTGGGAAAGAATATCTGGACGTGAGGATGATGTGTATTGGGGGTTATTTGCTGCACCTTACATCTTATAAAAGCTGCACCTTCGTCTTTATTCCCAGCCCCTTTATTAAAGCCTAAGTTTGGGTAACATTTGAGCACAAGGGACGATATTTACATTTATTGAGAAATGTCCCTTGTGCTGTGGCCAGCTGTCTTAGCTGAAATCCAAAGTTCGCTGCCATCATCATACCCCTGTCAGGTCACCTGTGGCCAGGTGACAACTGCACCCTGTTGGAGGCAGGGGTGCACCGCAAGGTAGTGAACCCAAAAGCTGACTGCTGCTGAAGGACAGAAACGTGAGCCCAAGATTCCCCAGGGCGCGGAATCTAAGACCCAGCAGGTGTTCACCAGAGCCTCTAGTGGTGAGGATGGACTTCGCTGCAGCTGGGTCCAGGTCAAGGCCCCTGGGGTCCCCCGGGTCACGCTCCGTAGGGAGAGAGGGGAAGCAGCCACTCAGGACACAAGGGATAGTGATGGGTAAGCCGAGGTCGGGGCAACAGGCAGACGAGGGTAACCAAGGGACAGGCCAAAGGTCAGGGTCACAGGCAAACAGGAGTAGTCAGAGATGAGCCAAAGTCGGTACACAGAAAGGTAGATGAATCACACGGCAGACAGGAACACAAACTAACAAACACTGTTGAACAGCAAAGCAGACCTGCAGTGCACTGGTTAATATAGACTTCCTGGAATGGCCTGGGGTGGAGCCAAACAGGGAGGAGATATGATAAAAAGCAGCCAGAAGGAGAGTCTGGCCTCTAATGCAGGCAGGAGGAGAAGGTAAGCTGCCAGACACTATTGCATGTCCATGACAACCCCCAGGCCTTAATCTTTTGGTACCATGGGGGATAACCCGAGCTCTGGACCCATCACAGGCAATTGTCAAGTGTGCCAATCATGCCTGCCCTTTTCCACCCCCCTCCTTTAGTCATAGAAACTGCAATAGATTCCATTAATGAAAAGTGCTTTATAAATGAAGCATAGGTGCATGAATAAAAGGCACTCCTCCATTCAGAGAGAACTTTTTATTGATGAAAGCTATAGTACAGCTTGTGTGAATGGAGCTGAGGGTGGGAAAGGGCAGGTATAGTTGGCACTCTTAGGCGAGTCCCCCTCCTCAAGAAGGCACATGTACAGTCATGCCAATAAACATCTAAGTGATTCAGAGAACGATTGGGAGAAAGTGCTGTGGTCAAATGAGACCAAAATTGAGCTCTTTGGCATTTACTCGACTTACCGGAATGCTAGACCCCCGGTTAAGGAAGGTCCAACAGGCATGGATCACAGAATCATCAATGGGGCAGAATCCACTCATATATCTGGCACCGGGTCCAACGCGATAACCTCATCAATATTAACGTATCCTCATGCATTCATACTTCTTGAACATGGATGGATAAAGATGTCCTCTCTCTCCGATCTTCTCCAGCTTCTCGTACTTCTGCATCCTCCGCGGATTACTTAATCAGCTGATTACTTACAGCAGATGCAACCGACGGGCGTGCACATCACCTAGGCAGAAGTGCAGAATCACGTATATATATATATATATATACATGATTCTGCACAGGAGGGCCGCCCTGTAGCAGTAAATGGGGCGGGGGGCGGAAGTCCCCCCTGCCCCGCAGATCAGCTGATTACTGACAGCAGAAGCAGCCCGCAGACGGGCGTGCACATCACCTAGGCAGAAGTGCAGAATCTTGTATATATACAGGATTCTGCACAGGAGGGCCGCCCTGTAGCAGTAAATGGGGGGGGGGGGGGCGGAAGTGATTACCTTTAAATGCACCCCCAAAACCCACAGGGAGGAGATTTACTAAAACTGGTGCCCACAGAATCTGGTGCAGCTCCACATAGTAACCAATCAGCTCCTAACTTCAGCTTGTTCAATTAAGCCATGCCAATAAAACCTGGAAGCTGATTGGTTACTAGACACAGCTGCACCAGTTTCTATGTGCTCTGTTTTAGTAAATCTCCCCCATTGTAACTGTGTATAACCTAGATTCAGTGCCGCCCTCCAAACACCTGATCTTCTGAATTCTCTGATCTACGACTACAGCTGCCAAGCCTCCAATACCTCAAGGTGTCCCCTTCCGTTTTTTGGGCTGGGTTCCCAACCCTCATGTACCTGCGTACAGCCCCCATCTGTCCCTATTAGCACAGTGCTTGGCGCTATACAATTTTAATAAGCGGGAAGACTGGACTATGAGAGGGGGCTATATAATGAATTAATGTGTTCTCTCCCAGTCCTAATGACGGCTGCAGAAGGAAGGAACAAAAGGCATGAGTGAATACACAGAAGCCTGTAGCCTATACACCGTGCTACATGACACCATCATACATCCACTGACAACTAATTACTCTGCCAGCTATTTTAAGGACTTGCATAAACACCTTTGGGTGACAAATTCCTCATCAGTGAGACCTCTATGTATGCAGAAAAACCCGGCCTGACTCTACACGCTGCTCTTATGAACATTCTGTTTTGTGCCTTTACATCTTTTCTGCATTAAATGTGCAACGTCTGCTTATTTTCACACGGCTCCATCTGCTGTGGGTGGTGGGCCAGCTAGCCGGGTGTTCTGGGCTGGAGCATCATATTCAGCACCTCTTGTGTGGATGATAAAAGGACCCGGGGAATCACCTGTGTGGAAGCAGCATGACGCAAAGGTGTGATGGCAAAATGTGTGCTATGACGCATTTGACCCAGAACAGGGATACATAAACTTGATATTGCTACACATGGAAGGTGGAACTGTGAAGAAGGGGTGTTCTGGGTGGGAACCCCTGAAGTCACCAGTCTTTGTTAACTCAAGGTTCTTTGGATTAGCGGCCCTGCTAGAGTGTCACAATCAGGGGTCAGGCTCGAATACCAGTTTCTATAGCCAGTGGTGTATTTTGGTTTTGTGTTGCCCTAGGCAAGACTAAAATTGGGCGACCCCCTTCCCCATTCTATGTAAATTTGCCCCACTCCTTCCTTTTTAACGGATGTGACTCCCTCCAAAATTTAAGGACTACAAGTCCCAGCATGAACCCCTGAGATCTCACGAGGGAGTGGGAGAGAGAGGGGTGTGGGTGAGGGGGGATGAGAGAGAGAGAGGGGGGTGGGTGAGGGAGGGAGGAAGGCAGGGAGAGAGGGCGGTGTGAGAGAGGGAGGGGGATGAGAGAGAGGGGGGTGAGAGAGAGGGGGGGGGTGAGAGAGAGAGGGGGTGAGAGTGAAGGAGGGAAGGAGGGGTGAGAGAGAGAGGGGGTGAGAGAGGGGGTATGACAGAGAGAGGGGGGATGAGAGAGAGGGGGATGAGAGAGAGGGGGGTGGGTGAGGGAGGGAGGCAGGGAGAGAGGGCGGTGTGAGAGAGAGAGGGGGATGAGAGAGAGGGAGGTGAGAGAGAGGGGGGGTGAGAGAGAGGGAGAGGGGGGTAAGAGAGAGAAGGGGGTGAGAGTGAAGGAGGGAGGGAGGGGTGAGAGAGAGAGGGGGTGAGAGAGGGGGTATGACAGAGAGAGAGAAGGGTGAGAGAAGAGGGGGTGAGAAAGAGAGGAGGGGGGTGAGAGAGGTGGCTCTAGCAACAAGTGGCCAATAGAGTCTTAGGTGGAGGGGGGGGCGGATTTTTTGCTGACCCCCTGCAAAGTGCTGCCCTAGGCCTGGGCCTTGTCGGCCTAGGCCAAAATACAGCACTGGCTATAGCATTAGCGGGACTACCACCGATCAGCAGGATAGGTACACAGGCAGTCACCCTGGTGGATGACACAGGCTCACCTAAGGAGCAGAGTCTAAGCAATAACCATTATTCGCCAGAGTTTCTGATGGTGGAGATGGATTTTGTTGCGTGTTAGTACCAGGTCGCAGTCCTCAGGATCAACCCATCAGCAGATGAGCAAGCTGGGATCCAGTAGCAGATAAGCAGGTAAGGATCAAACAGTATAGTCAGTAAACAAGCCAAAGGCCAGTAATGAGTAGTTGCAGGTTGGGATCAGGCAGAAGCATAGTCAAGAAACAAGCCAACGGTCGATAACGAGTAGTAGTGAAGATATGGACGGCCACAGGGAAGACAAGAGCAAGATACTGGAGATACTGGCTGGAGAGAGCACAATATTCTGGCAAACAGGAAGTGCAGAGACTTAAATCAGGAAGTTCATAGGAGGAGCTAAAAGTTCAAGGTTCAGCAGAAGTCAAGGCAAAAGGCGGGGTTGTCCAATGGCCAGCATCTCAGGTAGCTCAGTGAGAAGAGTCATTGCCAGACACAGCAGAGGTTCCACGTTAAAGTCCAGGCCCAGACATAGAGACACACTTGACCATGGAGTTTATACAAGTGCTGTACTGAACATATGCAAAAGTGGCCATAACTTTTTTAATAACTTGCATAGGTCGTTCACATTTCACATGTTGGTAGAGTAACTCTTTCTCTATAGTAACTCTCCTTCTTCAATGCAGGTCAATAATGGATTCTACGCAGAAGCAATATGCTGTCATTGATGTAGAACCCTTCTAGTTTAGAGTAGGCTGCTAGGTAAACTTAGTAAACAATGAATCAGGGGTTGATTACTTAGGGCTGTTCAGTGCCTCACAGGCTGCTGTTCTGCTACTCCCCCTGTCTTCTAGAGACTTCTGGAAGTATAGTTGGGGGAGGGGGAGTAGAACAGACAGTCCTAATAGTTAAGTTACTCCAACCTATCCCTAGAGAGTTGTGCCCAGAGAGTGGGGGGTACCAATAAATATTCTGAGGAAGGGGCAGTCTGTAATATGGATGGAGGACTGTGATGAGAGGGGGGTCTGTGATGAGTGTTGTCTGTGATGGGAGGGGGATCTGTGATGGAGAGGAGTCTGTGATAGGGGAGGGGGATCTGTGATGGAGAGGAGTCTGTGATCAAGGGGGGGGGATCTGTGATGGAGAGGAGTCTGTGATGGGGGGGAGGATCTGTGATGGAGAGGAGTCTGTGATGGGGGGGGGGGATCTGTGATGGAGAGGAGTCTGCGATTTGGGAAGGGGGGTCTGTGATGGGGTGGGGGGGGGGGGAGTTTGTGGTTTGGAGTTGAATGTAATGGTATGTGATATCATTTTGCATATAGACTAGGTGCTGTTGCATGTAAATCTGACTTCCTGATCAATTTTATTTTTAGTTTTAATTATCATGTTAATAAATATTGGATGTGGGGGCCATTTGGTGGGCGTGATTTTTTTTGGGGGGGGGGGGCAGCATTTCATTCTTAGACCCAGGCAGCACAATGTCTTGGGCACGCCCTGATGCTGTGGCTCTTTTCTCCAACCTCTGCAGGACACAGCAGTAATGTAGGGACAGAAGACGGGGCCACATTCTGTAGTGATGTAGGGGTCGGAGAATGGATCCACATCTTGTAGTGGTCTAGGGGTTAAAAGAAGGAGCCAGTGGAGGTCATCAGGTGCCTATTACTCTTTGTTTGTTTTTCTGGAAACTTCTCGGAGACTTCTCTGCTGATTTTGCCATTTTGGCCACATACTCTAATGACAATTTATTTTTTCAAGGTTAACGAGCTGATCCCCTCATCCAATATTTATTTAACCGAGATGACGGAAGCTTCACTTCTTTGCCTTCTTATCCCTATAAAGTCGTTTTCTTCATCAAAGTGACAAGGACGCTGTCCGATCGGATAGCGGCCTGATTCATCAGGAATTAAAAACCAGTATTATTAATCAGGAGGTGCTCATTAATTATTATTAAACTTTGCTTATACATTATAGAACGTTTTCATAATTCCTGCGCCAAGCCAACATTGTCTCCCGTACAATTTTTTTTTTCTTTTATTTCTTGCAAAGTCACAATAACTCTTGCAAGGATAGTCCTGTTTTTTTTTTTCTATCAATCTGTCAGAGAAGGAAAAGCGCCTTTTCCCCCCCGCCCCAGAATTTCTCATTTATAATTTATCATTTGCATACAAAGTAAGGAAGAGGAATTGGCAGGCTCATCAGTTTTCAGAATACCAGGGGACCCCAGTGTGATTAATAGCAGCTTGTGTTATCTAGTTCATAAAAGTGAGGAAGAGAGATTTATTAAGCAGCAATTGTTTGGTCTTGGAAATTCAGCTGCAGCGACTCCAGCTCCTGCCCCTGACAACACACAGCGAGTATAAAGGAAGCAGAGCCAGGAACGAGTGTGGCATCCTTGCTTGCCACACATGTGTACTGTAGGTGACCTGGTGTGCTATGACTGGCCTGCCTGGTTGTTTTTGGGTCTACTACAGTTAGGGCCGGTGCAAGGATTTTTGCCGCCCTAAGCAAAATAAAAATTGCCCCCCCCCCATATGCTCTCCCACCCCCCATCCCAAATTGCTGAAGGGGTTAAAACCAGTGGTGGCTGGTGCTCCATTGGTCGGGATGGGGGGGGGCATCAGAAGGACCTCCATCACTCCAGAGTCTAGTCCACACCATATCCCCCCCGGGCGCCAGTTCACTTACTGTACCTTGTTCCTCCGGACCGCGACCGCTTCCCCCTCAGTCTCCTCCGTGTCACCTCTTGGAAGCCATCTCCTCCCTCCTCCTCCGCCAATAAGATGCCTTCTCCTTTGGCCATTTGGGAAACAGGTCTAAGGACCCCCTTCCTGATTGGCCGGGAGGAGAATCAGTGTGGCAATCAGTGGTGTATTTAGGTTTTGTGCTGCCCTAGGCCTGACTAAACTTGTGCACCCCCTAATTTAAATATGACCCACCACTTCCTGTTAAGGCCACACCCCTTCCTGTTTATGACCCACCCTGTCATCTGTAAACCACAGACCATAACCACAGTGTATCACTGCCCATCAGCATAGCTTCATCAGTTCCCATAAGTTTAGCCTCATCAGTGCAGCCTTATCAGTGCCGCCTCTTTACTCATATCAGTGTGGCCTCATCAGTGGTCACCAGTGCAGCCCCATCAGTGGCCACCAGTGCAGCCTTATCAGTGCCCATTAGTACAGCCTTATGTCACGGGATTAGTAAGATTACTCTTTTAAGATATTTGGACTTGTGTTTGCTGCCACTGATTGTAATTATAAGATTATTTCACTTATTTGTATAATAAATAGGAAGTCCATAGTCATTATACAAATAGTTAAATATTTTCTTGCTGCCCCCCTGCAAAGTGCCGCCCTAGGCCTGGGCCTTGTTGGCCTAGGCCAGGATACAGCACTGGTGGCAATAGCAAATATTAATTCGCTATTGTCACAAAACTGGCACTGCCCCCCCAAGCCCACCCTTTTTTTAAGCCTATTAGAGCCTCTGGCTCTAATCACGTGCTTAAAAAAAAAAAAGAAACCCCTATTGAAATCCATGCACCTGGCGCCCTGCATGTAGATTAGGGGGCCGGACGCATGGATTGGGGGAGCGGTGCCCCTGCGTTCCTAATGGACGGGCCGGCCGCCACTGGTTAAAAACCCTCCAGTGACTTACGGTACGTCACTTACCAATCACTTACCTCGGGTCAGGCTCCATGTAGATTAGGGGGCCGGACGCATGGATTGGGGGGGGGGGCGGCGCCCCTGCATTCCTAATGGAAGGGCCGGCCGCCACTGGTTAAAACCCCTTCAGTGACTTACATTAAGTCACTTACCAATCACTTACCTTGGGTCAGGCTCCGCCGGTGCTCCCTACTAAGTTGCGCCCTAGGCGGCTACTGGTAGCTCTGGCCCTGACTACAGTCCAACCTAATCCTTTATATCCAGACTGTGACTTTTGTGCAAAGTCGCATCCCAAATATATTTTTTGTTTTGAATTTTTAAGTCGGGATGATACCTCCTTAAGTACAGTAGTATGTAATATAATAAGGAGTCACCAGGTAATTTGTCTAAATAGATTTTTTTATTCTGCCACTTACGCAAATGAATGGATAATGGGCAATGAAACTGAATTCACCCCATACATATAAAGGTTAACAACATGTGAAAGCAACCCTATCAGTCACAAGAAAAAATCCAACTGGAAGTTCTCTGTGATAGAAGAGGTGTTATACTCACCTCTATGGAGGCCCATTCCTCCTACCTTGTGTCCATTCCAGCATGGCAACTCCCACTAAACTTTTGGACATTCAACACTTTTTTCGGGAGTGTCAAGTGCCTGTGACCTCTACTGGGTCCTTCTTTTAACCCCTAGACCACTACAAGATGTGGATCCATTCTCCGACCCCTACATCACTACAGAATGTGGCCCCGTCTTCTGTCCCTACATCACTGCTGTGTCCTGCAGAGGTTGGAGAAAAGCATCAAGGCGTGCCCAAGACATGGTGCTGCCTGGGTCCAAGAATGAAATGCTGCCCCCACCCCCAAAAAAAAACATGCCTACCAAAAGGCCCCCACATCCATTATTTTATAACATGATAATTAAAACGAAACATACATTTATCAGGAAGTCAGATTTACATGCAACAGCACCTTGTCTATAGGCAAAATGATATTGCATACCATGATGTTCAACTCCAAATCACAAACTCCATAGCTCAGTCCCCCCCCCCCATCGCGGACTCCTCTCCATCACAGATCCCCCCCCCCCCAATTGCAGACTCCTCTTCATTACAGACCCCCCCCCAATCACAAACTCCTCTCCATCACAGATCCCCCCATCAGACTCATCTTTATCACAGATTCCCCCCCCCCCCATCACAGACTCTTCTCCATCACAAATCCCCTCCCCATCACAGATCCCCCCCATCAGATTACTCTCCATCACAGATCCCCCCATCACAGACTACCCTCATCACAGACCCCCCCCCCCCCCCCCAGTCCTCCATGGATTTTAAAGACTGCCCCTTCCATAAGATCGCAGCACTCCCCCTCCCATACCTTACTTACACAGGAGGGGCAGCATGGCAGGTCCGGACAATGGGTGGGACTTTTCATGTGAAAGGCAGGTGACTGATTGCAGGGACCGCCCCGCTGTCTAGTAACCAATCACCCACTTCCTAACTTGAAAAGTCCCGCCATTTGACCGGACCTGCCATGCTTCCCATCTTATGTAAATAAGGTAGAGGAGGGGGAGTGCTGTGAACTCATGGAAGGGACAGACCTGACGTGCCGCTGGGCCAGGTGGAGGAAAGCTGTACATCTGATCTGGTGCCCGCGGTGTGCACCAAACTGCTGGAAAAAAAAATCTTCTTGGGCGTCAATTTGCTGCCCCTCTCAAAGTTCCGCCTGGGTCCAATGGACCCAGTGGGAACCATGGTGGGGCCGGCCCTGTACAGCATGTGTTGAATGTAGAAATGTGTCCCTTATATTAATGGTCTATGGGGAGAGGGGGGGGTGCTCCCTAACATGGCAATGGAGCAAGATGGCCCCTTAAGCCCCGTACACACGATCAGATTATCGAACGATCTGTCGTCCGTTTTTTGTGGCATGCTAGTCTGATGTGGAAAGTGAAGAGGTTTTTTTCATACGAATTTTCCCGTACGACAGAATTCTACTTCAGAAGTGATGTCATGTGTTGGATTGCTTTGTATGTGTTCTTTCTCTCTGAGCATGCCCAGTCTTGCTCTTAAGATTTTTTTCCGTCGAAATCTGTACTAATGAGACGAAAATCGGGCGTTGTATTACAAACAACAAAAATTTTATAGCCTGCACATCAGGATTTTGTCAGCCGAAAAGTCGGAGTCGGCTGTCGAAAGCACCATACTAACAATCCGAAAATCGTCAGATCTGTCATCGGACAAAATTTCCCTTCCGAATTTCTTATCGTGTGTATGGGGCTTTACATTGGTGGTCACTGAAAATTTCCAGTATGTTGGTGGTCAGTGAGGAGTAAAATGCCCTTTGCATTGGGGGACAGCTGGGTGATGAATGCCCCTTACATTGGTAGCCAGTGGGAACAATGTTTCTTACATTGGTGGCCAATGGGAAGAAAGCTCCCAACATTGGTGGTCAGTGAGAAAAATGCCCCTTACACTGAAGATTAGCAGGGGAAAGAATGTCTAGTATATTGGTGGTCAGGTGGAGGGAAGAATGTCTACTACATTGGTGGTCAGTTGAGGAAAGAATGTCCCTTACATTATTGGTTATTGGTGAAGAATCACGCCCCTTATATTGGTGGTCAGTGGGGGGATAATTGCTCCTGTCATTAGTGAAAAATGGAAAAAACATGTCTCTCATATTGGTGGTCAATATGGGAAGAAAGGTCCTTACATTGGTGATCCAAAAATGTCTGGTACATTGGGGATCAGCCGGGGGAAGAATGGCCCTTTCATTGGGGAGAATAATGTCCCTTACATTTGTTCTCACTGGGGGAGGAGAATGCCCCTTAATTAGTGGAAAGTGGTGGGGGGGTATGCCTTTCATATTGGTGTTTAATGGTGGGAAGATTGTCCCTTACATTGGTGATCAGTGGGGGATAGAATGTTCCCTTATTGCTGGTTAGTGGGGGAAAGAATGCCCCTATTTTGGTGATCAGTGGGGAGAGAATGTGGCGTACATTGGTGGTTAGTTGGAAAAATACTGGCCCACTAACCATCAATAACGTGGCATTCTTCCTTACACTGACCACCAAAGTAGGGAGCTTTTCCTGCTGCCTTTTAGTTGTCTTTTATGTTGCCAAGTGACACCGGAAACATGCAGGCAACATCAGTCAGAATATCAATCTTTCCACCTAGACATTGGTTTTAGTATTGCGACTTTACACCCACATGAACTTTAAAGACATCCCAGTCTTAGTCCGTAGGGTTCAATATTGAGTTGGCCCACCCTTTGCAGCTATAACAGCTTCAATTCTTCTTGGAAGGCTGTCCACAAGGTTTAGGAGTGTGTCTATGGGAATCTTTGACCATTCTTCCAGAAGTGCATTTGTGCGGTCAGGCATTGAAGTTGGACAAGAAGGCCTCGCTCGCAGTCTCTTCTCAAACTCATCCCAAAGGTGTTCTATCAGGTTGAGGTCAGGACTTTTTGCAGGTCAGTCAAGTTCCTCCATCCCAAACTCGCTCATCCATGTCTTTATGGACTTTGCTTTGTGCACTGGTGTGCAGTCATGTTGGAACAAGAAGGGGCCATCCCCAAACTGTTCCCACAAAGTTGGGAGCATGAAATTGTCCAAAATGGCTTGGTATGGTGATGCCTTAGGAGTTCCATTTACTGTAACTAAGGGGCCAAGCCAAACCCCTGGAAAACAACCCCACACCATAACCCCCCTCCATCAAATGATTTGGACCAGTGCACAAAGCAAGGTCCATAAAGACATGGATAAGCGAGTTTGGGGTCGAGGAACTTGACTGGCATGCTCAGAGTCCTGACCTCAACCCAGTGTTGCCAACCGCCCGTAGATTTACGGACAGCCCGTAAAAAAAGGGCACTTTTCTCCTGCCCGTAAATGCCCGTAGCAGGAGAAAAGTGCCCGTAAATCTACTGCGGCGGCGGCACTGTCAGAACTGCGCATGCGCGGCACGCAGTTCCGGAGATCCCCGAGTTCTTCTCTCGACTCTCGCACTCGCAGCGGTGCAGACTGCCAGACTCACACTATTCGTTGGACGAGTGCCACTGCACTGCCCGCCTGCGCCCGCCCCTGCCTCCGCCCCCGCCATAATTTAAGTTTTCCCGCCGCCGCCGCCGCAGCCGGCCGCCAGCTACAATGCAGAGTCACTCACTCTGTCTATCTGGAGTGGATGCCTGGTGGAGTGGACAGAGCAGTCGCAGACTGACAGCCGAGGCAGAGGACTGGTAAGTGCTGGGGCTCCGAGCCTCCGACAGCTAGCAGGAGCAGACTGGAGTAGAGAGATGAGTCAGGGGGCAGAGGACATCAGTGTCCTTCTCCTGTGCCCCCTTCACCTCTCCACAGGCAGTGTCACAGCTTCACTCACTCTGCACTAGTAATGTCACTGATGTTTGTGGCTGTGGAGAGGTGAAGGGGACTTAGGAGGACACTCATGTGGAGAGCTCTGACCATCTCCTGTACCATGTCCGCAGTCCCTGACCACCCCTCTGTACCATGTCCGCAGTCCCTGACCACCCCTCTGTACCATGTCCGCAGTCCCTGACCACCCCTCTGTACCATGTCCGCAGTCCCTGACCACCCACTGTACCATGTCCGCAGTCCCTGACCACCCCTCTGTACCATGTCCGCAGTCCCTGACCACCCCTCTGTACCATGTCCGCAGTCCCTGACCACCCACTGTACCATGTCCGCAGTCCCTGACCACCCCTCTGTACCATGTCCGCAGTCCCTGACCACCCCTCTGTACCATGTCCGCAGTCCCTGACCACCCCTCTGTACCATGTCCGCAGTCCCTGACCACCCACTGTACCATGTCCGCAGTCCCTGACCATCCCTCTGTACCATGTCCGCAGTCCCTGACCACCCCTCTGTACCATGTCCGCAGTCCCTGACCACCCCTCTGTACCATGTCCGCAGTCCCTGACCACCCCTCTGTACCATGTCCGCAGTCCCTGACCACCCCTCTGTACCATGTCCGCAGTCCCTGACCACCCCTCTGTACCATGTCCGCAGTCCCTGACCACCCCTCTGTACCATGTCCGCAGTCCCTGACCACCCCTCTGTACCATGTCCGCAGTCCCTGACCACCCACTGTACCATGTCCGCAGTCCCTGACCACCCACTGTACCATGTCCGCAGTCCCTGACCACCCACTGTACCATGTCCGCAGTCCCTGACCACCCACTGTACCATGTCCGCAGTCCCTGACCACCCACTGTACCATGTCCGCAGTCTCTGACCACCTCCTGTACCATGTCCGCAGTCCCTGACCACCCACTGTACCATGTCCGCAGTCTCTGACCACCTCCTGTACCATGTCCGCAGTCTCTGACCACCTCCTGTACCATGTCCGCAGTCTTTGACCATCTCTTGTCTTTTATCATGTCTGCAGGGGAGTCTGGACTCTGGAGAGGAGTCAAGAGTGAGAGCGCTGCCGGGATGGGGGGTCACGGGAGAAGTCAGATGTGCGGGGCCTGCGGAGTGGAGACAGGGGCCATCTGACTGAGCCCTGCACAGTGCACCTGAGAGGAGGTCAGTGACAGAGCCGCCAGACCAGTCTGATGGGGGGGTCACTGATGTAAGGGGGCACTGATATAAAGATCCCTCTATATTAGTAACCTCCCCCCCATATCTTAATGTATTCACTCTGTGTAAGGTGGTCTCTGGTCACCAGATTGCCCCCCACATCAGAGTTCCTGGCGTTCCCCTTTACATCAGAGTCTGCAGGATTCTCCCCTTACAGTGCGAAGGGGGAACTATGCGGACCCTGATGTAAAAGGGAACTCTGATGTAAAGGGGAATGCAGTGGACTCTGATATATGGGGGAACGCTGTGCTGGCTGGGTTATATTAATCTGATCTTCATGTTAATGGAGAAATATGGTTTTTGACTTTTGTTTAACCTAAACACATTGCTAATAGCTCTATCTACATGTTTATAGTTTAAGTATTGATATTTGCACGGTTTAGCACTGAAAACAGCCTGTTTATGTACATTTTTGCAATGCCAGTAAAAAATTGATGCCGTCCGTAAATTTTGGACGTTCTGCCAGTAAATTTCCCTCTCGGGGGTTGGCAACACTGCCTCAACCCGATAGAACACCTTTGGGATGAATTACAACATGAGCTCACAAATGCGCTTCTGGAAGAATGGTCAAACATTCCCATAGAAACACTCCTAAACCTTGTGGACAGCCTTCCCAGAAGAGTTGAAGCTGTTATAGCTGCAAAGGGTGGGCCAACTCAATATTGAACCCTACAGGCTAAGACTGGGATGCCATTAACATTTGTGTGTGTGTGTGTAAAGGCAGGAGTCCCAATACTTTTGACAATATAGTGTATGTCCTAATGTTTTATTATATTTTAAACTTGTGCTTGACTGCTGTACGGTGTCTTGTTTAGCTAAAAGCGGTAAGCATTCTTTTAGAAAATGCACTGAAGTTATTCCATGTGGCCAGTTTAGACGCAAACAACATTCAGCGCCTTTCTTAAAGTTATCCTTTTGTTCAGTCATTTGATGATATCCTTGCTATCTGCTAAAATAGGAACCTGTAAAGAGGATGAGCAAGCGGTGGGAAACATTCAGAATTCAGATAGCTAGAAACATCCTAAAAAAAATGAACTCTGAAGGGGGGGGAACTCTCCATTCTGGGGAATCGCTAGCGCTCCAGGTAAACAGCTAATGAGACGCCTGCCAGCTTCGTTCATATCAAGAGACCTTGGAGACCGTTCCAAGCCATTTCATAAAATATGCAGATGATTGTAGAAGGAGAATGGCAAGGGCTTTGAAAATGATTCGCACAACCTGAAAATGATGTTGAAAAGGAGGGAATTAAATATTCACAAAGTGAGAGAAATTAAGGCATGTTAACCGTTTGAATGTGGTGATCTAAAGAGCTGGTTGGGAAGGTGATGATTAGAGAGGGCACTGAGTGCTCGGAGTCAAGGTGCTAAGCCGGGTAGGAAAGGGCATAGAGGCGGTGTATACATGGCACAGGCCGCGCAGGATCAGAGCGGGTGCCAGGGAGGCAGTGTAGTCATTATCCCGGGTCCTCGCGATGCTGGCTAGGTGAACGCACTTTTTTATTCTGAATGTTAATCCAGGCGGCTCGAAAAACAGGGGAGAGGAGAGCGCAATTCCTGAGTGCATTCTATGAGAATGCAGCAATTACTGTGTGCCAGCTATTATTCTCATCTTCATTTTTCCCGGGCAGAGAACACGGAGGGAGACGGTAATATGCTGCACCGGTAACAATCGTCAGGAGTGCGATTTAACTTCTCCTGTCTTACCATGGACCGAGAGTCTCACTAATTGTATTACACGGAAAATGCAATTATGAGGGATTTCTGAGAATTCTTGTAGCTCCTCAATATCGGAAGACTGTTTGTCTCTCTGTGGTGTCTGATATCATTCAAAACAACGTTCCAGTATCTGCCACACAATTGGGTATTAATCTTGGCCTTTGATGCCTGTCTTTCTTGGCACATGAATACAAAATGTAATCTATGCTCTTTTACCTTTACCCCCTTGCAAGTACCACCTACTGTGCCCATATCCATTGACCGTGAGCATGTTCCAGTCCAATATGAATATATTAACTCAAATATTTACTGATATTCCATTATATACGATTTATTTGTTGGTAAAAATTAGTGATCGACCGATATCGTTTTTTCAATGCCGATACCGATACCGATATTTTGGTCATCGGATATTGGTATTGGCCGATATTTTCGGACATGTAAAAGAAAAGGTTTTTATTTTATTTTTTACAAAGGTACTCCTTGTGGAGGGATCTGGGGGTCTAAAAGACCCCAAACCCCTCCTAGGCACTGAAAAGCATTCAAAACGCCAAGTTTGGCTGTTTTGAATGCTATCAGTTTTTTTAATTCAGCGCTGAGTACCCGGAAGTGATGTCAGGTTTTTTACATGGAGACCCGATCAGAGCCGAATGCGGCTTTGATCGGGTCTTCTCTTCAGTGGCGGTGGAGGTAGGACACCCAGGTCTCCCGGTGGGATGGGAGACCCAGGCAAGCCGCGGAAGGCGGCGGGAGGGGGGAGGACGTCCTCTCCCGCTCCTTGTAATGACAGCCGAGCGGCTTCTCAGCCAACCGTCGGCTATGAACACCGGTACTGGGGTGATGCCTCTACCTGCAGGCATCACTCCGGTACATGCACTTTCCGTAAATATCGACAATATCGGTAACCTCAGGGGCCGATTACGATATATCGGGGAAAGTGCATATCGGCCCCCGATATATATCGGTGTTGCCGATAATCGGTCGATCCCTAGTAAAAATACTATTGTCTGTACTACTGGTTGGGCTTGTAGCACCTAAGACAAATACCGGTAGTAGAATAAATCACCCCATAAATGCGGTCATTGCTGTATGCAGGGCCTTTTTTCAGCGGGAAAATGGTGGTCTGCAGTTCCGGCACCTCCAGCAGTGAATGTATATGTTGGCAAGGGGTGCTGGGCTGTGCTACAGAGTCTGGCTACTGGAGGATATATTGTTGCTTGGGAGGATCTACTGTTGTGGGAGGGGGACCTACTGTTTAGGAAGGGGGTCTATTGATGTTGGCTGCTGGGGCTCTATTGTTCCTGGTTGCTGGGGTGGATCTATAGCTGCTGGTGGGGAATAAATTACTGCTGGGAGGTAGGTTGTTCTTGGGGGGTGGTCTATTGTTGCTAGGGGAGGGTTATTGTTGCTGGGGGGATCTACTGTTCAGGAAGGGGGTCTATTGATGATGGCTTCTTGGGATCTATTGCTGCTGGTGGAGGATAATTTATTGCTAGGGGGGTTTAAGGAGCCTCTAGCGCTCCTGATTCTTATTTCAGAATTTGAGTTTTGGCTGCAGCATTCTCCTTGTCTGTCTGACCATCTGCAAGGTGATTAATGTGGCAAGTCTCTGGGTGGAGACCAAACCTGATTTAAGCCAGCCAAATCTGCAGTCTCATGCTTGTGATAGAGTTTTTTACATGTGTTCCCCACTCCCTATTGGTCTGACCTGCTCTGCTAGACTGAATTTCCTCGTTGACAACCTTGGATCAGATATCGACTATTCTCTGAAGTTTGCCTGTCTTTTGACTATAGATTGATCCTATTCTGAATCTTTTCCTGCCTTCTACCTGGACTGTCATTGAAACCCTCTGCCTGTCTGCCAACCGCAAGTACCCATTTGTTGTGCTCAGTTTGCGCCCGCCTCAACATGGTGGCCAGTTACTATAGCATTGTGTAAGTCCTGGGGGGGTAACCAAGTACCGGTAGGCCTGCTTGCCTTATGGGAAAGGGGGTTGCTATAGGTGAAGAACACAGAAGCTAGCTATAGTGTCTGACCACCTGGGTTAGGGGTAAGCCTGACAAGGGGTATGTTATTCATGGGGGTGGTCTATTTTTGCTGGAGGGGTTATTGTTGCTGGCTACAAGGGATCTATTTTACTGATTTTCTTATTATCATAACCAAATCCCATACTACCTAGCACATACTACAGCACCAAATTAATTCTTGCTTCTGTGTCCTGTAAAGGAGGGTGGTACTGGAAGATGGGTAGAGAATGGAGAAAAGGGATGGTGCTCAGAGGTGGGTGGGAACAAGGGGGTGACCCGATGGGGAGTACCTGGACATATGCTCTGAAAAAAAAGCCCTAGTTGTATGTATACAAACCTGGCGGCACCATCACCACCCTACAGAAAACAGACCTTCTGAATCTGGTTTCTTTGAGATCCAAATTAGACAGGACATTGTAGCAGCCTTTCCAGTATTTACAACTGGATTTTGCGTTTAACCTGGGGTTGCCCCCTAATGATAAATTGTATTTTCTAGTGTTAAAGCCTGCAGCGGCTGAAGGTTTTCCTCTGTTAGGCCAACATTTTAATCTGAGCTGTTACTAACAGGCTAACATGTTAACCATCCCGCCAGCAGGTTTAATCCCTGGATAGATTACTAGGCTGTACGGATGAGACAGAAAGGCAAATCCGGGCTGAAATTACATGCAATTATTATGTGATACGTAATTACAGTGCTGAATGGGAGATGCCTTCTCTGGGCTCGTATCATTTAGAGATGGCATGAATTAAGGAGCTGAATTAATCTTCTTTCGTTTCTTGCAGGCGGCTAAATGTAGTCACATGACTGAGTCTGACAAAGTCATCAGGGCTTGGAATTAAAATAAAAGTTGAGCTCGCATTGTAGGTTGGGCGAACGGTGCAGCTTGATGAAGTCATAGCAGTACGAAGGGTAGTAAAACTAGATAAGGGGTGAAAAAGTAATTTGTACCCCGTAATGGACAATTTGTACCTAATAATGGGCACCTGCGGATATCAAGTACAAATCACCACATTTCTGGGAACAGATTAGATTTTATGGGTTAGATGATAAATAAGGAGTTACTGCTGCCTCAAGAGAGGACACAGCTCCCCACCAGTAATGGCACAGCTTTCACAATGATGACACAACTTACCCCAATGATGGAACATCTTACCCAAGTGATGGATCTGCTCCCCCATCAACAATGGCACCGCTCTCCCCAATGATGACACAACGTTCCCCAAAAAATTGTACATCTACCCCCAGTGATGCTACAACTTCCCCCAAGAAGATGGCACATTTACCCCGAATTATGGAGCATCCATGCCAATTATGGCACCGCTACTCCCAGTGATGGAGCATCTACTCCCAGTGATGGTACAGCTAACCCAAGTTATGGCACAGCATTTCCAAAGAAGGTACAACTGCTCTCAACAATGTCACAATTCCCCCCAATTATGGCAAAACTTACCCCAATGATGCAACATCTTACCCAAGTGATGCATCAGTTCCCCCATTAACAATGGCACCACATTTCCCAATGATGACACAACATTCCCCAAAAATTGTACATCTACCCCCAGTGATGCTACAACTTCCCCCAAGAAGATTGGCCCATTTACCCTCAATGATGGAGAACCCACTCCAATTATGTCACAGCTACTCCCAGTGATGGTACAGCTAGCCCAAGTGATGAAACGGCTTCTCCGGTGACTGTACAATTACTCCCAACGATGGGACAACTTACCCCAATGATAGCAAAACTTCCCCCAATGATGGAACTTCTTACCCAAGTGAGGAATCAGCTATCCCATCAAAAATGGCACCACTTTCACCAAGAATGACACAACTTTACCCAACAATGGTATATCTACCACCAATGATGACACATATACCCCCAATAATTGTACAGCTACTTACAGTAATGGTTCATCTACCCCCAATGATTTCACAACTTCCCCAATTATGGCACAGCTACCCCCTAATGGTGGCACAGTTATGTCCAATAATGCTACAACTTCCACCAAGAAGATAGCACACTTACCCCGAATTATGGAGCATCCATGCCAATTATGGCACAGCTACTCCCAGTGATGGAGCATCTATTCCCAGTGATGGCACAGCTAACCCAAGTGATGGCACGGCATTTTCAAAGATGGTACCACTGCTCTCAATAATGTCACAATTCCCCCCAATTATGGCAAAACTTACCCCAATGATGGAACATCTTACCCAAGTGATGCATCAGTTCCCCCATCAACAATGGCATCGTGTTTCCCAATGATGATACAACTTTCCCCAAAAATGGTACATCTACCACCAATGATGGCACATATATCACTAAGGGTGGTGCAACTACTCCCAAAAATGGTGCATCTACCCCCCCAGTGACTGATGACACAACTTTGCCAGTTATGGCACAGCTAGTCCCAATGATGGCAATTATGTCCAATAATGCTAGAACTTCCTGCAAGAAGATAGCACGCTTATCCTCAGTAATGGAGCATCCACCCCAATTATGGTGCAGCTACCAGCTACTCCCAGTGATGATGCATCTACTTCTAGTGATGGCAAACCTTCCCCCAATGATGGAACATCTTACCCAAGTGATGGATCAGCTCTCTCATCAACAATGGCACCAATTTTCCCAATGATGACACAACTTTCCCCCAAAATGGTACATCTACTTCAGTGATGGTACATCTACCCTTATGATGGCAGATTTATGTCTCATAATGCTAAAACCTCCCCCAAGAAGATGGAATATTTACCCTCAATGATCGAGCATCCACCCAATCATGGCACAGCTACTCCCAGTGATGCTGCATCTACTTCTAGTAATGGCAAAACTTCCCCCAATGATGGAACATCTTACCCAAGTGATGGATCAGCTCCCTCATCAACAATGGCACCAATTTTCCCAATATTGACACAACTTTCCCCCAAAATGGTACATCTACCTCAGTGATGGTACATCTACCCTAATGATGGCACATATACCCCCAAATGATGGCACAGTTACTCCCAATAATGGTGAATTTACCTCCAGTGATGACACAACATCCCCAATGATAGCCCAGCTTCCCCAATGATGGCACAGTTATGTTTGATAATGCTAAAACTTCCCCCAAGAAGATGGCATATTTACTGTCAATGATGGAGCATCCACCCATTTATGGCAAAGCTACTTCTAGTGATGGTGCATCTACTTGTAGTGATGGCACAGCTCAAATTATGACTCAATCTCAAATGATGACATAGCTTCTCCAGTGATGGTACAACTACTCCCAATAAGAGGAGAGGTTACCCCAAAGATGGAACATCTACTCTCATTTTATGCACACCTTTCCCCATGATGGCACCTCTATCACCGATGACCCCCAATGACGACACTGCTCCTCCATTGATGATACAGCTTTCCCCAAGAATGGAACAGTTTCCCCACTGATGGCACTCAATACCTATTTTGTAGGGACCTTTTGCAGAAAATAACTGAGGGATGAAAGACTGTTTCCATATTGCAAGACCAGAACATTGCTATCAGTATGAAGCACTGCTATGGTGGGCGTTGCATGGTGGTGGATGAGACAACATTGGGCCTCAGCCCTCATATATAAATAAAACAGTCATATTCAACTTTTATTTGTTGTATTGGCAGAGGGATACCTTTCCCTTTAAAACTTTTATTGATGGGGCCCATGGTTTGGTTTTATTGCTTAGTATGGGCAGTATTCTGGAACTGTGAGGTATCAAGGAAACATGATGAGGCAACTGTGGTTATATGAGTTTTTTACAGCAATGTGAGACAATATCGCAGCATTATAAGTCTATAGGTTAATATGGGTTAATACAATAATACTATGAAGTCTTGTGAGGCTGTCCAAAGCAACAGAGTGAAATTGTGAGGCTGTGAAGTGGCATTTTAGGAATATACAGTGCCTTGCGAAAGTATTCGGCCCCCTTGAACTTTGCGAACTTTTGCCCCATTTCAGGCTTCAAACATAAAGATATAAAACTGTAATTTTTTGTGAAGAATCAACAACAAGTGGGACACAATCATGAAGTGGAACGAAATTTATTGGATATTTCAAACTTTGTTAACAAATAAAAAACTGAAAAATTGGGCGTGCAAAATTATTCAGCTCCTTTACTTTCAGTGCAGCAAACTCTCTCCAGAAGTTCAGTGAGGATCTCTGAATGATCCAATGTTGACCTAAATGACTAATGATGATAAATAGAATCCACCTGTGTGTAATCAAGTCTCCGTATAAATGCACCTGCACTGTGATAGTCTCAGAGGTCCGTTTAAAGCGCAGAGAGCATCATGAAGAACAAGGAACACACCAGGCAGGTCCGAGATACTGAGATGTTTAAAGCCGGATTTGGATACAAAAAGATTTCCCAAGCTTTAAACCTCCCAAGGAGCACTGTGCAAGAGATAATATTGAAATGGAAGGAGTATCAGACCACTGCAAATTTACGAAGACCTGGCCGTCCCGCTAAACTTTCAGCTCATACAAGGAGAAGACTGATCAGAGATGCAGCCAAGAGGCCCATGATCACTCTGGAGGAACTGCAGAGATCTACAGCTGAGGTGGGAGACTCTGTCCATAGGACAACAATCAGTCGTATACTGCACAAATCTGCCCTTTATGAAGAGTGGCAAGAAGAAAGCCATTTCTTAAAGATATCCATAAAAAGTGCCGTTTAAAGTTTGCCACAAGCCACCTGGGAGACACCAAACATGTGGAAGAAGGTGCTCTGGTCAGATGAAACCAAAATTGAACTTTTTTGCAACAAAGGAAAACGTTACGTTTGGCATAAAAGCAACACAGCTCATCACCCTGAACACACCATCCCCACTGTCACACATGGTGGTGGCAGCATCATGGTTTGGGCCTGCTTTTCTTCAGCAGGGACAGGGAAGATGGTAAAAATTGATGGGAAGATGGATGGAGCCAAATACAGGACCATTCTGGAAGAAAACCTGATGGAGTCTGCAAAAGACCTGAGACTGGGACGGAGATTTGTCTTCCAACAAGACAATGATCCAAAACATAAAGCAAAATCTACAATGGAATGGTTCACAAATAAACATATCCAGGTGTTAGAATGGCCAAGTCAAAGTCCAGACCTGAATCCAATTGAGAATCTGTGGAAAGACCTGAAAGCTGCTGTTCACAAACGCTCTCCATCCAACCTCACTGAGCTCGAGCTGTTTTGCAAGGAGGAATGGGCAAAAATTTCAGTCTCTCGATGTGCAAAACTGATAGAGACATACCCCAAGCGACTTACAGCTGTAATCGCAGCAAAAGGTGGCGCTACAAAGTATTAACTTAAGGGGGCTGAATAATTTTGCACGCCCAATTTTTCAGTTTTTTATTTGTTAAAAAAGTTTGAAATATCCAATAAATTTCCTTCCACTTCATGATTGTGTCCCACTTGTTGTTGATTCTTCAAAAAAATTACAGTTTTATATCTTTATGTTTGAAGCCTGAAATGTGGCAAAAGGTTGAAAAGTTCAAGGCGGCCGAATACTTTCGCAAGGCACTGTATCTGTAAGAGGGGCCAGATGTTTGGTACCCAAGTGTAGTAAATGCACATAGAGGCCACGGAATGCAGCACAATATATTAGCTCAAAGCTCCACGAAGGTGGCAACAGGGTCTGAATATCATGGCTAAACCCAGTATGGCAGAAAGACTTTCAGAATACTGTAGAAACACACGGCAAACCTCTAAAATGATGCCATTCTTTTTTGATGGGGGCATTCACCTTTAGTACTGTATATATTGCCCAGATGTTGAAAGGAATAAAGGGGTAAATTATTTTTCTTTGGGGCTCCCAGAGCTTTCCCATGTATGCATTTACTTGACTTGACCTACTTTCCTAAAATCTGTACCTACTGGGGGTAAACCAGGACAACAGATTCTTGGCTCATTCTTACAGCAAAGTAAGTATCTTTAACATCTCCGACTGGTAATTTAGCCGACTCTGCATTTTCCCAAGGCTTCAATTTCTGTGCGTTTCCACCTGCATCTCACTCACTTTTGTTTTTACCGGAGACATAATCCCTCAGTGTACGACGTATTTGTCACAAGGCCTTTTTTTTTTTTTTTTGCATTTAAGGCACATGCAGCGAACACTATTAAAATAGCCATGCAAATAGGTGTAATCTCCACTTTCCTAAACAATCTATCAAAAGGCGATCATCTTCTCAGCGATGAGTAATGATGCCGCTTGCTCCAATTCCCAGTAACATATGCTCGGCGTGGTCTGATCTGTATTAACAAGGCGTTTGGTGTACTTTTCTGACCGATTTCAGACACCGCTTTACCATAATTGTTAGGGCGGCATCTGCTTTGCTGTGGATTGTCGTGTTTTTACAAGGCTCGGGAACAATCTGTAAGTCCACAGCGGACTGTTTAAGCTCTTTTAAAGTCGCAGGGCATGAATATTTGCCAACCGCTGCCGTTTCCAATTGTGGTCCTTTAGAGAGGCATCCTTTACCACTCAGTAATTAGCATCTTGCCCTCACCCTCAACGCATGCCATGACATTCAACCAACATAGGATCATTCTCTGAAACATACACTATATTGTCAAAAGTATTGGGAAGCCTGCCTTTACATGTACATGAACAGTAATGGCATCCCAGTCTTAGTCCGTAGGGTTCAATATTGAGTTGGCCCACCCTTTGCAGCTATAACAGCTTCAACTCTTCTGGGAAGGCTGTCCACAAGGTTTAGGAGTGTCTATGGGAATGTTTCACCATTCTTACAGAAGTGCATTTGTGAGGTCAGGCACTGATGTTGGATAACAAGGCCTGGCCCACTAAATTATTCCAAAGGTGTTCTATGGGGTTGAGGTCAGGACTGTGCCGGACAGTCAAGTTCCTCCACCCCAAAGTTGCTTATCCATGTCTTTATGGACCTTGCTTTGTGCACTGGTCCACATCATTTAGTGGAGGGGGAATAATGGTGTGGGGCAGAGGCGTAACTAGAACCTTCAGGGCCCTGGTGCAAGAAATTATGAAGGGCCCCCCGGACCCCTGGCCGGGACCCTTACCTTCAAGCCTGGGGCTCTTCCCACTGATCCTGGGGCCCTTTACTTTCATTTCGGGGCCCTTTCACAAGTCCTGCACTGGGTCCACTTCCTGCCATCTTGGGGCCTCCTAATGGTGGTGGAATGCCAGGGCCCCTGTCGCAGATTTTACCTTTGCGATCCTGGAAGTTCACCCACTGGTGTCAGTAGTTTTTATTTTTTGGTATTATAATTGTATTATTTTTTATCATTTTATTTTATTTTTTTACAATGTCACTGACTATGACTCTGTCCATTCAGAAAAGGAAGGAGCTGGTAAATGAGATATTTACCGACCCCTTCCTGGTTCTCTATTGTGAACCATCCCTTTCAGCAGCCAGCAGGAGAGGGGAGGGAGCACAGTGGGGGGGACCAGGGAAGCACATAGGGGTCCAAAGACAGCAGAACACAAGTGAAGTGGATAGGAGGAGTGGTGGGGGCAGCATACAGAGGAACCAATCTCCTCCATTTTCCTCCTGAAGCTACAGCAGGAAAAAGGAGGACAGTGATTCCTCAACATGCTGCCCCTGCCGCCCCTCCTATCCAGGTGTACAGGGGAGCTGCATGGGCCCCCTGGAGCATGGGGCCCGGTTGCGATTGCAACCCCTGCAACCCCTGTAGTTACGCCCCTGGTGTGGGGTGTTTTTCAGGGGTTGGGTTTGGCCCCTTAGTTCCAGTGAAGGGAACTCTTAAGGCGTCAGCATACCAAGACATTTTAGACAATTTCATGCTCCCAACTTTGTGGGAACAGTTTGGGGATGGCCCTTCCTGTTCCAACATGACTGCACACCAGTGTACAAAGCAAGGTCCATAAAGACATGGATGAGCGAGTTTGGGGTTGAGGATCTTGACTGGCCTGATCTCAACCCAACAGAACTCCTTTGGGATGAATTAGAGTGGAGACTGTGATCCAGGCCTTCTAATCCACATCAGTGCCTGACTTCACAAATGTGTTTCTGGAAGAATGGTCAAGCATTCCCATAGTCACACTCCTAAACCTTGTGGACAGCCTTCCCAGAAGAGTTGAAGCTGTTATAGCTGCAAAGGGTGGGCCAACTCAATATTGAACGCTACAGACTAAGACTGGGATGCCATTAAATGTCATGTGGGTGTAAAGGCAGGCATCCCAATACTTTTGGTAATATAGTGTACCCTGCCCCCAAAGGAGTGGCTTGATGCATGGGTATCCTCTTCACTTCTTTCACCCTGAGCTGCCTCCAAACCAACTGACACTATTGGTTCTGTCATATTGAATAATTAAGACCACAAATATTACAGAGTAAGAACAAGTTTACTGCTTTTGAATTTGAAATAACCAACAGTATACAAACAGAATCAGAGATAATGTAATGGTTGCCAATGAGGTAGATCCTGAGTTCCCAACCAATGATTTAAGTATAGTTCAGCACTCAGGATCTGAAACACAGGCCACACATATATATGCAAATAAATGCATATATATGCTAGAGGACTGTGTTCGGCAACAATAAAACACACTGAATGTTTAGGTATACCTAGAGAGTGACCACATATAAGAAATAACTACACTTAATAATTAAGGTAGAATAAATAGCACAACAATACTAAATCAACTATCAGAGTGCACTCTGTCTATTAAATGGGGGCCCCCCTTATACTGAATTGCAATAGTCTCCTGAAGAGTGAGGCCTCACTAGTCTTCACCGGCAAGGAATTCCCCAAGCAATCCAAGGAAAGTAATTGTAATCCAATAAAGGTGATGGTGATGTATGCTGTGATCCCCAAAGTAGTTGATAATTGTAATCCACAGAAACAAATGTGAAAAAGATCTTAATGTGTCTCAACAGACTAACAGCTTAGGACTGGACAGAGGGCTTAAGGCCTAGTTCCCCCACCTCGCACTATATATATATATATATATATATATATATATATATATACAGGGCTTTTTTTTCTCCGAGAATAGGTGCAGGTACTCCCCTCTTCTGAGTCACCCCTTGTCTCCACCCCCCTACCCACCTCTGAGCGCTGTCCTTTGGTTCCACCCTCTACCAACCTCCCAGTACCCCCCCCTGTTAGAGAATACAGAACCAAGTATCATGTTGTGGTTCTAGGTAATTTGTATGGAATTTGTTAATGATAACTAGAAAAGCAGTAAAATAGACCCCCTGGAATCAGCTACAATAGACCCCCCCCCCAGCAACAATAAATCTTCCCCTGCAACAACAGAAAAAACAGTAAAATAGATCCTCTGCAATCAGCAACAACAGACCCTCAACAACAATAGCCCCCCCAGCAACAATAAATCCTCCCCTGCAACAACCCCCCCCCCCCCCAATAAATCCTCCCCTGCAACAATAGACTCTCCCAACAACAATAGCTCACCCAAGCAACAATAAATCCTCCACTGCAACAATAGCCCCACCCACAACAAAATGCCCTCCAGCAACAATATATTCACCCCAGCAACAATAGATCCCCCAGCAGCCAGCATCAAGAGGCCCTTCAACTCACCCCACTGACCCCAGCACCCCTTTGCCATTGCATACATTCAGAGTGGAGGTTCCGGAACTGCGTTCCTCCGCATTCCCGCTGAAAAAAAAGCCCTGTATATATATATATCTGCAGTGTCCAGTGGTATAACTATATCTCCATACGGCCCTTTCGTCTAGCAGTCCCGCCCTCACTCAGTGTAGGTCTGTGATTAATGCAGACGTAGATACTGGATGTTTCTCACCCAAACCAGGAACCCCGCTCTCCGCTGCAACCAGGCCCCCGCTCTGCTCAGCGTCTCCCTCAGCCTGTTAGATGACCTTCCGCTCGGTCACACTACCGAGACTCCTCCACGCATTCACACTGCCCGCTTCAGCTCAGGTGTCTGTCACTAGGCCTCCAGCCTACTCCTCTGCGATCCGCAGCAGCTCTTCCCCTTCTTTACAGCACACTGTCCTCGAGGTAAGAGAGCGAAAATGGATCCCCTTTATAAAGACACCCCCAGCAGGCTCCCTGGGAGAAGAGTCTCTTTACATAGCAGTCTATGATCCTGACCCCTCCCAGAACTACATCTCCCATAATTTCAAAGTCACTGTCTTTGCAGAACTTTAATAACAAATAACAGTTTGAACAATACCAGCCGTGCGACTCGGCTACATGTATATGATGCCTTACATATATCCAGTGCAGTGACTATCCTCTGGTGAACCTGGGAAAAAACCTTTGGGTTCCGCTCAAGCTTTGACAGGCCTTTTCAGTAGATCTCGCTGTGGGCGCAGGCTAGATGGGAGTCCGTCCTGACTCCATACCTAATGCAAGAGCATAAGGGTGTTTCAGTCGCCGCACACCATACAAAGGCGTATATCATAAGGATAGTAGCAGCCTCTGCAAACCCCGTCCAATCCATGCCCAAACAGGTTTCGCCTCATCCCCAGACTTAATCCTGAAGACCCCAGGGCAGGGCGAAACGCGTTGGGAACGTGACTTGAACAGAGTTTTCTCAGGCTGCTACTGTCTTTATGACAAAAGACCTGGTATGGTGTGCGGCGATTGAAACATCCTTTATGCTCTTAGACTAGCCTCAGGTGATACATAGAGATGAATCAAATCCTCCTACATAAGTTGCACCTGTTTATCTGCAGTCCTCTCTCCTCTACAGCCATTTAAAGTCCAGAATTTACACAGCATTTCTGAGCTCCAGAAGACAGAGGGGGGGGGGGGGGATCTGACCTCACACACTGTACAGCATAGATCAGGGAGCTGTGTGTATTCTGAGACCTGAGTGGAGGGAATGGATACCCCCTCCCCACAAAACATGCTGAGGCTGTCAAATCGCATGCTGTGTGCTGTCAGAAGTGACTCATGTAGATAGCAAAGGAAGGAGGGGGCAGACAGAAATTATAGCAGGTGCTTTGGATAGAGGCAAGTACACACTATAGAAGGATACACTTTGTTCATGTTTCATTTCAGAGGTTTACAACCACTTTAATCTTTTTAAATCTGCAGCTTTCAATAAAATAATACCTACTGATCATGTCCTGAAAGTTCAGGCCCTTCCTGTTGTAGGGTATTGACACCCCTGTCTCCCAAATATGCTTCTGTCCTATCACAGGGACTTCCAACGGAGACAAGTTACCATTCTTTGTGTGTTATTAGTTTAAGCAGACTGTGATTGTCTATTGTTGTGACTTAGATGATGATCAGATCACATTTTATGACCAATTTGTGCAGAAATCCATTTCATTCCAAAAGGTTTCACATACTTTTTCTTGCAGCTGTAATTTAGTGGGGTTTCTGTGTATCTATTTTAAGTGGGTAAAGAGCTGTAGTAGCCTCCAGCAACCAATCAGAAACAATATTTTACTGCCCTGCCTCCTCCTGGTTGGTAGGAGGTATTACACTTTGTGTATCATACTTGTTCCCTGTGCTGCTTTATTAAGGAATCCAGTACTGCAGGAAGTTGTCTGCTATTGCCAACTTTGCTTTCTGAGTTGTAGTACAAGAACAAGTCTGCAGGGAGTTTCGCCTTCTCTGCCTGCATGCTTGGTCTGGGCAAGCAACGCTGAAAGCCATTTAAGGGCAGCAGTCTTCTGCTGCTGTAACCCATCAGCTTCAAGATTGGATGTGTTGTGTGTTCAGAGATGGTATTCTGCATACCTTGGATGTAACGAGTGGTTATTTGAGTTACTGTTGCCTTTCAGTCATCTGTAACCAGTCTGCCCATTCTGACCTTTGACATTAACAAGGCATTTTCCTTCACACAACTGCCGCTCACTGGATATTTTCTCTTTTTCCCACCATTCTCTGTAAACCCGAGAGATGGTTGTGTGTGAAAATCCCAGAAATACTCAGACCAGCCCGTCTGGTGCCAACAACCATGCCCCCTTCAAAGTCACCTAAATCTCCTTTCTTCCCCATTCTGTTGCTCGGTTTGACCTTTTGCAAGTCCTCTTAACCGCATCTAGATACCTAAATGCATTGAGTTGCTGCCATGTGATTGGCTGATTAACAATTTGTGTTACCAAGCAATTGAACAGGAGTACCTAATAAAGTGTTCGGTAAGTGTATAAATCCTGAATTAAAATAAATAAATAATAGTAATAATAATAATAATACTAGTAATATTAATAATAATAATACCAGTAATATTAATAATAATAATACAAGTAATAATAATAATAATAATAATACTAGTAATATTATTATTATTATTATTATTATTATTATTATTATTAATACTAGTAATATTAATAATAATAATGCTATTATTATTATTATTATTATTATTATTATTACTTGTATTATTATTATTATTATTAATATTGCTGGTATTATTATTATTATTTATATAATTTTTATTAATATTACTAGTATTATTAATATTATTACTATTACTATTATTATTATTATTATTTTTATTATTCAGGATTTATACACTTACCGGACACTTTATTAGGTACTCCTGTTCAATTGCTTGGTAACACAAATTGTTAATCAGCCAATCACATGGCAGCAACTCAATGCATTTAGGTATCTAGATTTGGTGAAGAGGACTTGCAAAAGGTCAAACCGTGCATTAGATTAGTAATAATAATAATACTAGTAATATTATTATTATTATGATTAATAATAATAATACCAGTAATAATAATAATAATAATAATACTAGTAATAATAATAATAATAATAATAATAATACCAGTAATAATAATAATAATAATAATAATAATACCAGTAATAATAATAATAATAATAATAATAATACTAGTAATAATAATAATAATAATAATACCAGTAATAATAATAATAATAATAATACCAGTAATAATAATAATAATAATAATAATAGTACTATGAATACTACTACTAATACTACTACAACTACTACTAATAATAATAATAATACTAGAAATAATAATAATACTAGTATTATTATTATTATTATTATTATTATTAATAATAATAATTATAATAAAAGAAACATTTGAGAATTCCTCAGCCATTTAGCATAGGGGGAACTAATAAAAATGGGGCAGTCACACAAAATAAAAGACCATTTTTCCTGTAGGAGGTTCCCTTTATAAGTGAAAATATACATTCTCTAATCCTTTGAATATACGGTGCTTAAAATGTTATTTCCAGAGTGAAAATGAACCTTCTCCTCTCCCACCAGAAAACGAAGGTCTTTTAATTTGAATCTGAGTCTTTAATTGGAGACGCCTCGTCTCTCTCGCGAGTCACGCCGCGGCACAGAAAAAAAAAAAAAACCCGCCACAAACTCTCTCCAGGAAAACAAAAGCCTCTCCTGTGATGTTGATAAGAAACAGGACAGTCACTCTTCCTTGACATATCTGTTCTTTAAAAAAAAATAAAAAAAGAAGAAGAAAAAAAAAACAAATCAATAGTCGTGCGGTCTGGCACCTGCATACAGAACAACGGCTGATGGAGCAAAGATTGTCTTCATTAAATTCATTAATATTCATAGAGAGTAGAAAATCTGACACCGTCGAGGACTCACTAACCTTTCCTCATATTAGATTTTTACTTCTTAACACAATTACAGTCCGGCAATGACTTAATTAATGCTGCTTTTCGTCAGCTGCTTTAAAGAGCTGTCAATTCGCTCGTGCCGCGGCTGTCATTGAAAGAGAAAGACAGTCATCCGGGCTAAAGAGAAACAGGACGGAATTCAAACACTTAATAAGATTCAAAGTGCCATGAAACCACATATCAAATCGCATTAGGTACCCCCCCACCCCCCTCCCTTCTCTGCTTTATAAATACATTGCTGCCACAATGAGTATGTTTCCTGTACCGGAGAGGTAAAACTGTTATTAGTTATATGGAGGGGGGTGGAGGGGACCTTCTCTGGGGATCCATCGTGGAAGAATGTGATCAACCCAAACACCTAACTCAACATTCTGTTACACGTGTTCCCGTAATCTCAAAAAGGTGTTAGAAAACCCCCATACGTACCTTTTTCCAGCAATCTTCAAACCAGTCCAAACTCCTGGAGCTTGCCCAACTTCATAATCATTGTTTCGATGATGCTATCTGTCTTTCTTGTTTTCTGTCATCCTCTTCTCCTTTTTCCTTCCATGTTTCCCAGCATCAGGGTCTTTTGCAATGAGTCCTCTCTTCGCATTAGGTGGCCAAAGTAATTGAGTTTCAGCTTTAGGATCTGTCCTTCGAATATTCAGGGTAGATTTCCTTCAGGATTGACTGGTTTGATCTTCTTGCCGTCCAAGTGACTTTCAAGAGTCTTCTCCAACACCATAATTCAAAAGCATCAATTCTTCGGCGTTTGCTCTTCCTTATGGTCCAACGTTCACAGTCAAGGGGGGAGCTCACATAACTGAAGGTGTAATTGCCATCATCCCGAATCGTGTTTACCAATGGTAAATGAGGTCTTCCTGACCTCATGGACCATAGCACATCAGGCTTTTCTGTCCTCCACTGCCTCCTGCAGTTGGCCTAACTTCATAATCATTGTTTCGATGATGCTTTCTATCCATCTTGTTTTCTGTCATCCTCTTCTCCTTTTTTCCTTCCATGTTTCCCAGCATCAGGGTCTTTTGCAATGAGTCCTCTCTTCGCATTAGGTGGCCAAAGTAATTGAGTTTCAGCTTCAGGATCTGTTCTTCGAATATTCAGGGTAGATTTCCTTCAGGATTGACTGGTTTGATCTTCTTGCCGTCCAAGTGACTTTCAAGAGTCTTCCCCAACACTATAAATCAATTCTTCGGCGTTCACTCTTCCTTAAGGTCTAACTTTCACAGTCAAGGGGGAGCTCACATAACTGAAGGTATAATTGCCATCATCCCGAATCGTGTTTACCAATAGGTAAATGAGGTCTTCCTGACCTCATGGACCATAGCACACCAGGCTTTTCTGTCCTCCACTGCCTCCTGGAGCTTGCCCAACTTCATAATCATTGTTTCGATGATGCTATCTGTCCTTCTTGTTTTCTGTCATCCTCTTCTCCTTTTTCCTTGCATGCTTCCCAGCATCAGGATCTTTTCCAATGAGTCCTCTCTTCGCATTAGGTGGCCAAAGTAATTGAGTTTCAGCTTCAGGATCTGTTCTTCAAATATTCAGGGTAGATTTCCTTCAGGATTGACTGGTATGATCTTCTTGCTGTCTAAGTGACTTTCAAGAGTCTTCACCAACACTATAAATCAATTCTTCGGCGTTCACTCTTCCTTATGGTCCAACTTTCACAGTCAAGGGGGAGCTCACATAACTGAAGGTGTAATTACCATCATCCCGAATCGTGTTTACCAATAGGTGAATTAGGTCTTCCTGACCTCATTGACCATAGCACACCAGGCTTTTCTGTCCTCCACTGCCTCCTGGAGCTTGCCCAACTTCATAATCATTGTTTCGATGATGCTATCTGTCCTTCTTGTTTTCTGTCATCCTCTTCTCCTTTTTCCTTCCATGTTTCCCAGCATCAGGGTCTTTTGCAATGAGTCCTCTCTTCGCATTAGGTGGCCAAAGTAATTGAGTTTCAGCTTCAGGATCTGTCCTTCGAATACTCAGGTTAGATTTCCTTCAGGATTGACTGGTTTGATCTTCTTGCCGTCCAAATGACTTTCAAGAGTCTTCTCCAACACCATAATTCAAAAGCATCAATTCTTCGGCGTTTGCTCTTCCTTATGGTCCTACTTTCACAGTCAAGGGGGAGCTCGCATAACTGAAGGTGTAATTGCCATCATCCCGAATCGTGTTTACCAATAGGTAAATGAGGTCTTCCTGACCTCATGGACCATAGCACACCAGGATTTTCTGTCCTCCACTGCCTCCTGGAGCTTGCCCAACTTCATAATCATTGTTTCGATGATGCTATCTGTCCTTGTTTTCTGTCATCCTCTACTCCTTTTTCCTTCCATGTTTCCCAGCATCAGAGGTCTTTTCCAATGAGTCCTCTCTTCGCATTAGGTGGCCAAAGTAATTGAGTTTCAGCTTCAGGATCTGTTCTTCAAATATTCAGGGTAGATTTCCTTCAGGATTAACTGGTTTGATCTTCTTGCCGTCCAAGTGACTTTCAAGAGTCTTCTCCAACACCATAATTCAAAAGCATCAATTCTTCGGCGTTCACTCTTCCTTCTGGTCTAACTTTCACAGTCAAGGGGGACTTCACATAACTGAAGGTGTAATTGCCATCATCCTGAATAATTCCAACATTTATTAAACCATATAGTAAAAATAAGCTCCCAAATGGAAGCAAAGAAACCGAGGTTTCCGTTACAAAAGACAATAAAAAACATGTACAAATACACACTAATCCCTTATTGAATGCTGTGAATATATTGGTCATCCATTTTTTTCCTTCTTTCTGTGGAAGCTATGGAGGGGATTTTCTTCTATCCCCCGTTTTCCTCTACATGGCTGTGGACCAGATTTACCTCTTTCTCTTTTTCTATTTTTTACTCAAGTCGCTCCGACTTAGAAAAAGGTTCCTGCACTACTTTTTGGCGAAGTCGGAGTGACTTGCATTGACTTCTATTATGAGAAGTCGTTTGCAAGCCGCGATGATGTCGGGGCGACTTTGAGTCGGAATAGTGTGAACCGGCTCTAATTGGCTAGCATTGCTGTGTTGCTCTATTTGATCATCACAAGCCAAGGGCTCTGGGATTGTGATATTTCTGACTACACTGGCTCTGTAATCTATTATTCTATTCTTTATTCTGACCCTAGCTAGCTTGTCCTTTGATTACTCTGTTGTCTGCTGCCTGCCCTGACCTCAGCCTGTCCCTGGATTACTATATAGTCTGCTATCTACCCTGACTTCAACCTGTCCCGGGATTACTCTCTTGTCCGCTGCCTGCTCTTTGCTTGTCCTTGGATTATGCTCACTGTCTGCTGCCTACCCTGACCTTAGCCTGATTCTGTATTACTCTCTTGTCTGCTGCCGTCCCTTGATCTTCAAACAAAACAGGACACGGCGCAAGAAATTAGTACAGAGACACACCTTGATCAGTAAAAATATTGGATAAAACTGATAGCAAAAAACATTCATTAAAATCCTGGATGAGTAAAATACAAATTCTGAATAACAAAGTTCATATAGTCTATGGAGTACTATGGCAACACTAGTGGCAGCTCCCTTGAGAGTGAAGCAGTTCTCTGAAAAACAAATAAAAGAACAGAAATGTGCGTCAGACTAAGTGTAGCAGCTAGAGTCAAAGGGGATTTTTTAAAAACATCAGCCAAATGGCTATTCACATATTATTAAGATCAACAGGCATGTAGGCAAAATAAGTCCGTGGTCACTCAGAGAAGCCCTGGGATGTGTCACAGTGGGTTTAGCGATGTTCAGGCAGGGTGGATGGATTAACTGGTCAGGACCCTGCTGAACAATATGGGAACCAGCTCGGAGCTGTGCCGGATGTGACGTCAGCATGTGTCAGATGACGCGTTTCAAAGCTTCCACTTTTTCTTCAGATCTGGATGGCTCCCCTTGATCTTGTCCTGTCTTTGAATTACTCTCTTGTCTGCTGCTTGTCTTGACCTTTGCCTGTCTCTGGATTACATTTACTGTCTTCTGCCTGCCCTGAGCCTATAGCTGCATTATTCTCTTGTCCTCTGCCTACCCTGACCTTAGCCTGTCCCTAGATTACTCTCTTGTCTGTTGCCTGCCCTGATATTTGCCTGTCTCTAAATTACGCTTACTGTCTGTTACCTGCCCTGACTTCCATCAGTCCCTGTGTCATGGTCAGAGGTCAGGCTTGGAGACCAGTAGATACAGCAGTAGAGAGGCTTCCACCGACCAACAGGATAGGTACACCAGCAGGTCTCCCTGGTGGTTGACATGGGCTCATCAGAGGCGCGGAGTCAAAGCACTAACCCGCTTTCACCAGAGCTCCTGATGGTAGAGATGGGTTTAGCTGCATATTACGCTTACTGTCTGCTACCTGCCCTGACTTCCATCAGTCCCTGTGTCATGGTCAGAGGTCAGGCTTGGAGACCAGTAGCTACAGCAGTAGAGAGGCTTCCACCGACCAACAGGATAGGTACACCAGCAGGTCTCCCTGGTGGTTGACATGGGCTCACCAGAGGCACGGAGTCAAAGCACTAACCTGCTTTACTGTCTTCTGCCTGCCCTGAGCCTATAGCTGGATTATCCTCTTGTCCTCTGCCTACCCTGACCTTAGCCTGTCCCTAGATTACTCTCTTGTCTGCTGCCTGCCCTGATCTTTGCCTGTCTCTAAATTACGCTTACTGTCTGCTACCTGCCCTGACTTCCATCAGTCCCTGTGTCACGGTCAGAGGTCAGGCTTGGAGACCAGTAGCTACAGCAGTAGAGAGGCTTCCACCGACCAACAGGATAGGTACACCAGCAGGTCTCCCTGGTGGTTGACATGGGCTCAGCAGAGTTGCGGAGTCAAAGCACTAACCCGCTTTCACCAGAGCCCCTGATGGTAGAGGTGGGTTTAGCTGCATATTAGTAACAGGTCGAATGCCCAACCAGGAGATGAAAAGGCTGGGGTACAGTAGCAGATATCGCTAGTAGGGCTCAAGCAAAGTGTAGTCAGTAAGCAAGCCAAAGGTCTGTAACAAGTGGTTGTAGGTTTGGATCAAGCAGAAGCGTAGTCGAGGAACAAGCCAAGGTCAATAACAAGTGGTATTGAAGATACAGATGGCAGCAAGGGCAAAAGGACCAGGATACACGCTAGAGAAAAGCACAATTATCTGGCAAACAGGAAATGCAAAGGTATGGCTAAAATAGGAAGCTCATGGAAGAAGCAAAGAGTTCAAGGTTCACCAAGAACAAGATAGAAAGCATCTTTGTCCAAGGCATCAGGCAAGGAGGTGTCCAGCATCTCAGGTGGGTCAGCAAGAAGATTTGCTGACCGATGCAGAAGAGGTCATGGGTTCAGTTCCCGGTCCTGACACCCTTGAGGATGCTACTGACACTGGATTTTGTTACTCACTGGGCTCTATTCTTCTGCTGATGTTGTCTGACACCCCTGATTATCATAGGTATCCTTGAATCTTGGTCTACCTTTAATGTTGACTGGCCATTGATTATAACATTGTGTAACGAGTCCTGGAGGCAACCAAGTACAGCTAGACCTACTTGCTTTATAGGAATAGGTGCTGCCAAAGGTGAAGATACGCTCACCACCTATAGTCCCTGACCTTTTGTGCTGGAATGAGCATTACGGTCAGGCCTTTTTTTTTTTTTTTTTGTGGTCTGTGTCCCTGCTGGGGAGTTTTTGCCTATCTTTATGTTCTGATGACCATTGTCACTGAGCCTGAAAGTGATAAACTCATATATATTTGAGTTGTCATACAGAAATGGTGGGGGACACATTCCAGTGACAAGAGGGCATTTTCCTATCATGGAAAGGTTTCCTCTTGTTGCGTCTGCAGAATAAGAAGTAAACGTAATTCACGTCATTGTTACTCAAATGGCAACAAATCTGGTGCTTTAGCCATTCCCTACACTATCCTAGGATTTATACACTCACCGGCCACTTTATTAGGTACATCTGTTCAATTGTTTGGTAACACAAATTGCTAATCAGCCAATCACATGGCAGCAACTCGATGCATTTAGGCATCTAGACATGCTAAATGCGACTTGAAGTTCAAACCGAGCTTTAGAATGGGGAAGAAAGGAGATTTAAGACCGAGGCTTGGACCGCAGGGTGAACTGAACTGTTGCTGTCTGAAAAAGCTTGAAAAAGGAGCGCGCGCTGGTATCCCATCGCAGTGCGCATGCTCCGAAACGCGTCGTCAGCACGGCGGAAGATCCTCAGATGGCAACGTTGCGGCTCATCCTGCGGTCCAAGCCTCGGTCTTAATCCACACACACCATCTCATTTCCTGCTGGACAGGAACCGGAACGACAGAGAGGACATTTGACCATTAGCGGGGGCCCCATGCTGATCCCGGACGCCGGAGGACCCACATATCTGCATTTACTTACCCAGATGTAAGTTTTTAATGTACCTCCCTCAATAAATGCTGCAGTCTTTACTCAGAGGTGCCTGTCTTTTCTCTTTGTTTCTTGCATGTCTGGAGATTGCTTCCGCTCCCCAATAGGCTGGCCTTGAGTTTATGGACTATTTCCTTTCCAACACCACAAGGACTATTAGGGCAGCCTATATGGCTACCCTATGGACCACAGGTGTCAAACACAAGGCCCGCGGGCCGAATGCGGCCCCCCTAGGCCATTTCATGAGGCCCTCGCACCTCACCTGCAGCAGTGGCACCCCCCTGCTCTCTGCCCCCACCTTGTCTCAGTAGTCAGCAGCAGAGAGGACAGAACTCCTTTGCCACTCCTCTGTGCGGCTGCAGAAAGGCTCGTCTTTGCCCACACCTACACCCACCCATCCCCCCCCCCACCCGTTCTCAGCAGTCTACAGCAGAGAGGAGGGCAGAACTCCTCCTACAGATCCTGCACCTCTGCATCTGCGGACATGGGGTGCTCTGGACATCTAATCTTACAGATATAACCGGCCCTTTGAGGGCAACCATAATGCTGATGTGGCCCGCGATGAAATTGAGTTTGACACCCCTGCTATGGACTATTAATTAGTGTCTTATGCTATCTGCTTGCACCACCTTGTGTATACTTTTCATTCCCTTGACATGAGTCCCTGTACTCACAATACTGTAGTTCCAGGGTCTCCAGTGTCTTCCCTCTCAGTCAGCTCTCCTGGACCTCTGGGTTCAGCTCCTCTCCACCACTCCTCTGGCCCTCAGGATGACTTTAAGCGACCACATGGCACCTCTACAGAGGAGGAGGCAGCCGCCTCCTCCCTCCGGGACTCCGATCTCTAGCCAAAGACCCCGCAGCACATGTGCTCCTGGCTTTTATACAGTATCCCATAATGCACAGAGGGGACCTTCCCTCTGCCAATCACCAGGACTGTATCAAAAGCCTATGCACCCATTCGTCGGGTTTCCTCCCACTGTCTAATATGCCTCCCAGTTGGATCTGCTTAAAACAATCTTCAGAATGAATCGCATACTGAGCACAATGAGCAGACCTCACTAACAGATCCTGCTCCCTGATAGGCAGAAAGCAATATACCGTATATACGCGAGTATAAGTCGACCCGAATATAAGCAGAGGCCCCTAATTTTACCACAAAAAAGTGGGAAAACTTATTGACTCGAGTATAAGCCTAGGGTGGAAAATGCAGCAGCTACTGGACCCAACTGGACCACCATGAGACACAAAACAGGGGCTGCGGGCATGGTACAGGAGATGGCGCAGGTCATGGTATAGGCATGGCACAGGTCATGGTAAGGGCATGGCACAGGTCATGGCACAGGTGATGGTACAGGCATGGCACAGGTGATGGTACAGGCATGGTACAGGCATGGCACAGGTCATGGTACAGGCATGGCACAGGTCATGGTACAGGCATTGTACAGGTCATGGTACAGGTGGTAGTATAGGCATGGCACAGTAGGTACAGGCATGGCACAGTAGGTATAGGCATGGCACAGTAGGTACAGGCATGGCACAGTAGGTATAGGCATGGCACAGTAGGTATAGGCATGGCACAGGAGATGCAGTGCTGTGGGCATGGTACAGGAGAATGTCCTGTACCATGCCCGCAGCACTGCATGAGGAAATGCAGGGGCTGCGGAGGAGTCTCCCTTACCTTTCGGTGAGGTGCCTTCGATTTAAAAATCGCGCCGCCCGGCGCCAATACGTCACCGCGAATGTGCCGCCGATGCTCGGGAAAGCCCGTACACAATGGGCTATTCCCGGGCATGCGGCACATGCGTGGTGACACGTCGCCGCCGGGCGACGCCATTTTTAAAAAGACAGTGACTCGAGTATAAGCCGAGGGGGGCATTTTCAGCATGAAAAAACATGCTGAAAATCTCGGCTTATACTCGAGTATATATGGTAGATTTACGTGCAGCTCCTCTGGTAAGCAGAAAGAGCTCAAAACTATACTCTCTCACTAGCACCTACCTAGGAGAGTGCTATACATTTAAGCAGAGTATACAAAACAAAGGCTAGAAGAAGAAGGAGGGGCAGATGAAGAGATAAAAATATCAGAAAAAAGATTAGGGAAGATTGAAGAGAAGGAGGCACCGGGTCAAGAAGTGAGTGAGAGAGGAGGGGCGCACAGAGGAAGGATGGTGCATTCAAGACAATAAGCTCCTGACTTGCGAACAATAAAAAAAAAGAGAGATTGTGACAAGTTTATAATGCGAACCTTGGAAGTGCATGACGAGTGCGCCATACAATTGTCATAGTCTCCTGAGCTTCTCTTTTTCCATTAAAAGCTAATGTTCATCAGTCTACTAAACAAAATCAATGCGGAGAAACAGGCCTCCAGCAAATGTCGGTGTTTTATGTGCCTTGGATGGAGTTATACAATTAAAGTCAACTTGCCTCATTAAGGTGAAGGGAACAAATCCTTCTAATCTCAGAAGGGCTCCGGAGCGAACACATTTAACCGGCAACCATTTTTTATTTTGTAAACGGCAATGTTTTTCCATGTGGGAATTTATGATCACCCCCTCCCCATATGCTAGGTGTTCAGCCCCACCTGGAAAGTAAAATATAGATCTTAAAAATGTAAACTGATTCTCACTACACTTAGTGTCACCGAGGCAGACGTTATCCAGGAGACATTGGCAAATGTAATATGGAATAAAGCCTATATCAGGCAGAAAGATAGCAATAAAAGCTCATTTTCCCTATATGAGGTCTTCTAAAAGTGCCTCCATCCCATTGCTTAATCAGAGAGTGCATAGATCCCTCCTGGTGCCCAGCCTACGGCCCTCGGGGCCCCTTCAGATAATAATCTTTGTTTCCCTAATATAGTTGTGATTTTAAGAAGCCTCATTGAAATGTCTCTATGGCTGTCTCCTGGAGCTTGTCCCCAATCTCCAACATCTATAGCATGTTCACAGTCTCAGAGTCTCCTCCAGTATGTCCGCAGTGTGTGATCTTCTCTCCAACCGTTTCCACAATCTCTGACCTTCTGCAGTATTATTTCCACAATCTCTGACCATCTCCAGTATTATGTCAACAGTCTTTGACCATCTAATTTTATCATGTTTGCAATCTCTAACAATCTTCTGTATTATGTCTGCAGTCTATGGCCATATATTTCATCATGTCTGAAGTCTCTGACCATTGTATCATGTCTGCAGTTTCTGATCATCTCTTGTATTATGCCCACAATTTCTGGCCATCTCTTGTATAATGTCTGTAGTCTCTGACCATCTGTTGCATCATGTCTCATGGAAATGTCTCCTGGAGCTTGTGCCCAATCTCCAACAACATCTATAGCACGTTCACAGTCTCTGAGAGTCTCCTGCAGTATGTCCGCAGTGTGTGATCATCTCTCCTACCGTTTCCACAATCTCTGACCATCTGCAGTATTATGTCGACAGTCTTTGACCATCTCCATTATTATGTCCGCAATCTCTGACCATCTCCAGTATTATGTCCACAATCTCTGACCATCTCCAGTATTATGTCCACAATCTCTGACCATCTCCAGTATTATGTCCACAATCTTTGACCATCTCCGGTATTATGTCCACAATCTCGGACCATCTCCAGTATTATGTCCACAATCTCTGACCATCTCCAGTATTATGTCCACAATCTCTGACCATCTCCAGTATTATGTCCACAATCTTTGACCATCTCCGGTATTATGTCCACAATCTCGGACCATCTCCAGTATTATGTCCACAATCTCTGACCATCTCCAGTATTGTGTCCACAATCTCGGACCATCTCCAGTATTATGTCCACAATCTCTGACCATCTCCAGTATTGTGTCCACAATCTCTGACCATCTCCAGTATTATATATATTAATAGAAATAAAGGTCATATCATATTTGCAATCTCTAACAATCTTCTGTATTATGTCTGCAGTCTATGACCATATATTTCATCATGTCTGAAGTCTCTGACCATTGTATCATGTCTGCAGTTTCTGATCATCTCTTGTATTATGTCCACAATTTCTGGCCATCTCTTGTATAATGTCTGTAGTCTCTGACCATCTGTTGCATCATGTTTTATGGAAATGTCTCTACGGTTGTCTCCTGGAGCTTGTGCCCAATGTCCAACAACATCTATAACACATTTACAATCTCTGAGAGTCTCCTGCAGTATGTCCGCAGTGTGTGATCATCTCTCCTACCGTGTCCACAATCTCTGACCTTCTGCAGTATTATTTCCACAATCTCTGACCATCTCCAGTATTATGTCGACAGTCCTTGACCATTTTCAGTATTATGTCCGCAATCTCTGACCGTCTCCAGTATTATGTCCACAATCTCTGACCATCTCCAATATTATTTCCACAATCTCTGACCATCTCCAGTATTATGTCAACAGTCTTTGACCATCTCATTTTATCATATTTGCAATCTCTAACAATCTTCTGTATTTTGTCTGCAGTCTATGACCATATATTTCATCATGTCTGAAGTCTCTGACCATTGTATCATGTCTGCAGTTTCTGATCATCTCTTGTATTATGTCCACAATTTCTGGCCATCTCTTGTATAATGTCTGTAGTCTCTGACCATCTGTTGCATCATGTCTCATGGAAATTTCTCTATGGTTGTGTCCTGAAGCTTGTCCCCAATCTCCAACAATGTCTATAGCACATTCACAGTCTCTGAGAGTCTCCTGCAGTATGTCCACAGTGTGTGATCATCTCTCCTACCGTGTCCACAATCTCTGACCATCTCCAGTATTCTTTCCACAATCTCTGACCATTTTCCAGTATTACGTCCACAATCTCTGACCATCTCCAGTATTCTTTCCACAATCTCTGACCATTTCCAGTATTCTTTCCACAATCTCTGACCATTTCCAGTATTATGTCCACAATCTCTGACCATCTCCAGTATTATGTCCGCAATCTCTGACCATCTCCAGTATTCTTTCCACAAACTCGGACCATTTCCAGTATTATGTCCACAATCTCTGACCATCTCCAGTATTATGTCCGCAATCTCTGACCATCTCCAGTATTATGTCCGCAATCTCTGACCATCTCCAGTATTATGTCCGCAATCTCTGACCATCTCCAGTATTATGTCCGCAATCTCTGACCATCTCCAGTATTATTTCCACAATCTTTGACCATCTCCAGTATTATATATATTAATAGTAATAAGGTCAGGTCTGATCATGTAGACCCTTTACCAAAAATTCTGGAGAAGGCAAATTTATTAAATACTTTCTTCAGCTATCTGTATACAAAAGAGCATGGGGGAGCTCATGGCCATAATGGAGATGGTATTGACACAGCTCCAAATTATCCAAAAGTGGCTCAAAAGTGATATGGTCCAGAAATATTTAGACAGAATAAAGGTGGATAAAGCACCTGGAGCGGATGGCATCCACCCATGCATCCTAAAATAATTGAGCTCTGTCATTTCAAAGCCATTGGTTCTCATTTTTAGGGACTCGTTAAGGACTGGAATAGTATCACTGGATTGGCGTAGGGCCAATGTGGTGCCTATATTTAAAAAGTGATCAGGTAACTATAGACCTGTTAGTTTAACTTCTATAGTCAGGAAGATACTGGAGAGTTTAATAAAAGACCACATAGATGAGTTCTTGCTTGATTTCTTTTTATGAAGAGATAAGTAAAACCTTGGACAGAGGGGTGGCTGTGGACGTAGTATACTATGACAGAAGGGTGGCTGTGGACGTAGTATACTATGACAGAGGGGTGGCTGTGGACGTAGTATACTATGACAGAGGGGTGGCTGTGGACGTAGTATACTATGACAGAGGGGTGGCTGTGGACATAGTATACTATGACAGAGGGGTGGCTGTGGACGTAGTATAGTATGACAGAGGGGTGGCTGTGGACGTAGTATAGTATGACAGAGGGGTGGCTGTGGACGTAGTATACTATGACAGAGGGGTGGCTGTGGACGTGGTATACTTGGATTTTGGAAACGCGTTTGACACAGTTCCCCACACACAGGTAATGTGTAAGGTAAAGTGTAGAGGCTTGGAAAGATCAGTTTGTAATTGGATAGAAAATTGGCTAAAAGACAGAATTCAGAGAGTAGTGGTTAATGATTCTTACTCTGAATGGTCTCAGGTTATCAGTGGTGTACCCAAGGTTTAGCGTGATCAGTGGTGTACCCCAAGGTTCAGTGTTGGGACATTTACTTTTTAATATCTTTATAAATTATATAGGGTCTGGGATTAAGAAAGCCATTTTCAGTCTTTGCAGATGAAACCAAGCTATCCAGTGGAATAACTTCCTTACAGGATGTCTCCAACTTACAAGTCCACCTCAATGCACTGTTTCATTGGGCAACAATGTGGTAATTGAAGTTTAATGTTGACAAATGTAATGTTATGCACTTGGGGGCTAAGAATATGCATGCATCATACATACTAAGGGGAGTACGACTGGGGGAATCCGTAGTGGAGAAGGATCTGGGTGTTCTGGTAGACCATAAGCTTAAAGAGGAAGTAAAGTCTGTCGTTTTTTTTTTTTCTTGCCTGGAAAATAAAGGCATAAAGTGCTAGTATGCATCGCATACTAGCACTTACCTCCAAATGTACCTCCAAACGAAACCCTCGTCATCCCCGCTGGAGGCCACATCCATCTTCGCCCGTCTTCCTTCTGGGTCTGTGGACTCTGGCTATGCTACTGGCCAGAGCCGTGGGAGCCCCCGGTCATGGCACAGGGTTCTGAAGAAACAGCATGGGTGGCCGTTCCTTCAGAGCATATGCGCCAATGATGTCATCAACGCAGTATACAGTACAGATCTCCTAAACGGTGCGGGTTAGGAGATATTTACAGTACCTAAAGGTAAGACTTATTATAGGCTTACCTATAGGTACAAACATTACAGAGGGGTTTACAACCTCTTCTTTAATAGCATGCAATGCCAAGCTGGGGTTTCCAAAGCTAGCAAAGTCCTTTCTTGTATTAAGAGAAGCATGGACAGCAGAAAGAGAGATATTATTTTGCCCCTGTACAAATCATTAGTAGGACCTCATCTGGAAAATGCAGTTCAATTTTGGGCACCAGTTCTCAAAAAGGATATCAAGGAACTGGAGAAAGTGCAGAGAAGGGCAACCAAACTGATAAGAGGCATGGAGGAGCTCAGATATGAGGAAATATTAGAGGAACTGAATTTATTCTCTCTTGAGAAGAGGAGATTAAGAGGGGATATGACCACCATGTATAAATACATAAGGGGCCCATATAGTGAACTTGGTGTTGAGTTATTCACTCTAAGGTCATCACAGAAGACAAGGGGGCACTCTTTACATCTAGAGGAAAAGAGATTTTGTCTCTAAATACGGAAAGGTTTCTTCACAGTAAGAGCTGTGAAAATGTGGAATAGACTCCCTCCAGAGGTGGTTCTGGCCAGCTCACTAGATTGCTTTAAAAAAGTCTTGGATTCTTTCCTGGGTGTACATAATACACTGCCTGGCCCAAAAAAAAAAGTCGCCACCTGCAATTAACTAAGCAACTAACTAAACTAAGCATGCAGTAATTATCCTATTGGATAGGTACTGCATGTGCCCAAGGAATGAAGTCAGCTGACAACCTGAATATGCTGAATGACCAGGAAATTCCATCAATGGATTTTTTCTTCCCTGATGGCACGGGGATATTCCAAGATGACAATGCCAGGATTCATCGGGGCTCAAATTGTGGAAGAGTGGTTCGGGGAGCATGAGACATCATTGTCACACATGGATTGGCCACCACAGAATCCAGAACTTACCCCCATTGAGAATCCTTAGGATGTGCTGGAGAAGGCTTTGCGCAGTGCTCCGACTCTCCCATCATCAATACAAGATCTTGGTGAAAAATGAATGCAACACTGGACGGAAATAAATCTTGTGACATTGCAGAAGCTTACCGAAACAATGCCACAGCGAATGCGTGCCGTAATCAAAGCTAAAGGCGGTCCAACATGTGACCTTTTTTTTTTGGCCAGGCAGTGTATAACTAAATTCTAACATTTATAGGTAAAGTTGATCCAGGGAATATCCGATTGTCTCTCGGGAGATCATGAAGGATTTTTTTTCCCTGCTGGAGCAAATTGGATCATGCTTTGCTGGGGTTTTTCACTTTCCTCTGGATCAACTGTGGGTATAGGATTGTGTATATGGGGTTGTATGGTCATGTCTGCAGTTTCTGACCATCTCTTGTATTACTGTATGTCCACAATCCCTGGCCATCTCTTGTATAATGGCTGTAGTCTCTGACCAGCTGTTATATTATGTCCACAGTCTCTGACCATCTCTTATAGTGTGTCATGAGTTGTAGATATAGTATTATTTAGCTGGGGTTTCCTGAGACCAGAGAGTTATTTCAAGGGTTCCTCTGCATTGAAAAGGTTGAGAAAGCCTGTACTACACTACAAGGGCTCTCCCACCTCCGTATTTTCTTTTCTGGTGGTTACCCTGAGCCTTCATGTGGGTTCTTAACGCACCTCTGTGGCCGAACCCCTCGGACCTCTGTGTACCACCACATCCTAAATCTCATGCATAGTTACATAGTTAGTGAGGTTGAAAAAAGACACCAGTCCATACAGTTGAATCTATGATGTGTGTGTGTGTTTGCTGTTACCCGTACATTGTATACCCCTGTATGTTGTACATTGTATACCCCTGTATGTTGTACATTGTATACCCCTGTATGTTGTGGTCTTTAAGGTGCCCATCTAATAGTTTTTTGAAACTATCGATACTCCTTGCTGATACGACGGTTTGTGGAAGTGAATTCCACATCCTTACTGCTCTTACAGTGAAGAACCCCCTGCGTATTTTAAGGTTAAACCGCTTTTCCTCTAGTTTTAGTGAGTGGCCACGTGTCTTATTGTATTTCCTTTCTCTGAATAGTTTGTTCCTTATGCTAGGGTTGCCAGTACAGTATTTGTACATTGATATCATATCCCCCTCAATCGTCTCTTCTCCAGAGAGAATAAGTTCAATGCTTGTAGTCTTTCCTCATAGCTGATGTCCTCCATTCCCCTAATTATTTTTGTTGCCCTTCTCTGGACTCTTTCCAGTTCCAGCACATCCCAGGACCGGTGCCCAGAACTGGACAGCATACTCCAGATGTGGCCGGAGCAGAGTCTTGTAGAGTGGGAGAATAATCTCTTCATTTCTGGAGTGAATCCCCTTTTTTATACATTCCAGTATTCTGTTGGCTTTGCTTCCAGCGGCTTGGCATTGCATGCCACTGCCAAGCCTGTTGTCCACCAGTACCCCCAGGTCCTTTTCCATTCTAGACTCACCCAGAGGTTCCCCCCCTAGTGAGTAGCTTGCTTTCTGGTTTCTGGCACCCAAGTGCATTACTTTACATTTTTCATCTGCCATGTAGTTGCCCACCCCATCATTCTGTTCAGGTCCGCTTGCATGCATGGTCAGACTGGGACACACAACCCAATATAAGGGCTGAGATTGGATGGTGCAAGTTTTAACCGGTTGCCGACCGCCGCAAGTACATATATTGCGGCGGTCAGCCCCGGCCAGGCAAAGTGACGTATGGGTACGTCACTAGCCTGGGAGCCAATAGCGGGCGGGCGCGCGCCGCCGGAGGCGCGCTCCAGCCTCGGCTCATTCACGGACACCTCCGTACGTGTGACCGGCGGACCCGATGTCCGCCGGTCACTCGCGATCGTCCGCTGTGAAGGGAGAAAGGCAGGCGGCTAGTGTAAACAAAGCCGCCTGTCATTCTTCCCTGTGTAAAAGCACTGATCTAACGGTCCTGCTATGTAGGACCATTGATCTGTGCTGTTACATACACAGCCACATCCCTGCACAGTAAGAAGCACGCCCCTAGGGACACACTTAACCCCTCCCTCTCCAATAAAGTTAACCCCTTCCCTGCCAGTGTCATTTTTACAGTAACAGTGCATATTTATAGCACTGATTACTGTAGTAATGTCACTGGTACCCCCAAAAGTGTCAAAAATGTCAGTCAAGGGTCCGATCTGTCCGCCGGAATGTCGCAGTCCCGCAATAAAAATCGCAGATCGCCGCCATTACTCGTTAAAAAAAAAAAACAACAAAAATGACAAAAATCTTTCCCTAAAGCCTCGTATACACGCAACGATTGTTGGCCGTGAATTTTCGGCCAACGTCCGATCGGCCGATTTTCGGCTTGTTAGTATGATGCTTCCGACAACCGACTCCGACTTTTCGGCCAAACAAAATCTGGTGTGCATGCTATAAAATTTTTGTTGGCCGTCAACAAAACGGCCGATTGTTCGTCAGTCAGTACAGATTTCGGCAGACAAAAATCTGATGAGCAAGACTGGGCATGCTCAGAGAAGAAAAAACATACGGAAAGTAAACCAACACATGACATTACTTCTGAAATAGATTTTTGTTGGCCAACAAAAGTCCAGTGCAAGTCTAGAGCACATTTCAACCGGCACAACAACACTGGACAAAAGACGGACGATCGGTCGGCCAACAATCGTTGCGTGTGTACGAGGCTTAAGTTAGTAAACGCAATAACTTTTGCGCAAACCAATCAAAATACGCTTATTGTGATTTTTTTTACCAAACATAGCTAGCAGAAAACAAATTGGCCAAAAATTTAAAAAAAATTTGATTTTTACATTTTTTTGGGGGGAATTTCATATAAAAAAAATGTGAAAAATATTGTTATTTTTGCAAAATTGTCGCTCTTTTTTTGATTATAGTGCATGATCAAAAAATCGCAGAGGTGATCAAATACCACCAAAAGAAAGCTCTGTTTGTGGGGAAAAAAGGACGCCAAATTTGTTTAGGTACAGCGTTGCACGACCGCGCAATTGTCCGTTAAAATCACGCAGTGCCGAATCACAAAATACCCCCTGGTCAGGAAGGGGGTAAAATCTTCCGGGGCTTAAGTGGTTAAATGGGTCAGTTGTGCCTGTGAGTGGCCAGATACAAACATTTGAAATACATTTCTGGACTGAATTGGCAAAAAATAATTGGTGATTTGATGCCATAATACATAAGGGAGTTAAAAATTCCAATAATTCTACTTGACCCAGAAATCGGAGGTTCAAGTTTCAGACACTTCTCTTACACAGCAAAGATTTGTATACTGGAGATGCTTGTCACATCTCTAAGTGATGATTATCACTCACTTTTCAAGTCAAAGACTATTCAATCATCACTGGCAATGCTTGGACTGGATGCATCGCTAGCAAAAAATCACACACTGCCCCCCCCCCCCCGGTAAAGAAAGCTGGCACTCGAATGGTTAACCAATCTAGCTAGCCGCTGGGCAGAGAAACAAAAGAGCAGCCAAAGGGAAAATTAGCCTCCTATAGGCGGCATTCATATTTATTTACCTAATAACCACCAGGAGCCGTACAAGGGAAGGAACAGCAATTAGTAAATAAATACACTTGTCTGTGTTTTCATCAATTAATTTACAGCATCAGTTGGGGGAAAGCAGTGAATTATGCTCCAGATGTTAATGAATCCCCGCCGAGTCTATAAGTCACACTCCCATTTTGTGGTGCCATTTTGGCTGTACGGTTTTTGTGTCTGTTAAACCATATTTATACGCTGAAACCCATTATTATTTCGAACAAGGTATAATTCAGTTGTCAAGCTGCAGCAATGGAAAGACTAGATTTAATCAGCTACTGCTACTTTGCTGCTGAGCATAAAACAATGCAGGTTTCATGAACCAATCACGCCAGTGTGGAAAAAATGGGATTAATTAGTATTGTACAGGAACAGGCTGCATGCTCATTAAAACCTTGTGAGCTGCCTCTTGATAAACTGCTGCTTGATGGGGCTGCATTAATGTGACAAGCCAAAGACTATATTCACAATCTTTACTGACTCGATCTCTGGTTTTACCGGACGCCGTTGACCCTGGAAGGCTGCCTTACGTGCGGCGGGCCAGAACTGATGTTCTAGGATGTCCACCTCCTATAGTCAGTCATGTTCTGCTCGTGAGAGGTTGCTTGGATGGTACATGAGTGAGTGCTGGGCTGTCCTCTAACCAGCCACACTATGGCTCTGGGTTTTCTAATTAAGAAAGCTCAAAGACGAATGATGATGTCTTGAGGTCAGGAACCCATAACAAACAGTCGGATTTCAGCTTTCATCAGTTACAGTAGGTTCTATAATGAAAGGTGACGTCTGATTGGAGCTGTGGTTCCTAGGGCACGCTTAGCTCCTCATTGAAGAAGGCAATGTTCCAGTTGAAGTTGTGCACGGAATCCAAACAACCACTTTTCAACATTCTACTGAAGTGGTGATCAACATAATGCAAATAGGGCCCTCAAATGTGGCCCCTGACACAGAGGCGTAACTAGAACCTCTTATAGTCCACCTCCTTTAGTCAGTCATGTTCTGCTCGTGAGAGGTTGCTTGGATGGTACATGAGTGAGCGTTGGGCTGTCCTCTAACCAGCCACACTATGGCTCTGGGTTTTCTAATTAAGAAAGCTCAAAGACGAATGATGATGTCTTGAGGTCAGGAACCCATAACAAACAGTCGGATTTTAGCTTTCATCAGTTACAGCAAGTTCTATAATGAAAGGTGACGTCTGATTGGAGCTGTGGTTCCTAGGGCACGCTTAGCTCCTCATTGAAGAAGGCAATGTTCCAGTTGAAGTTGTGCACGGAATCCAAACAAACCACTTTTCAACATTCTACTGAAGTGGTGATCAACATAATGCAAATAGGGCCCTCAAATGTGGCCCCTGACACAGAGGCGTAACTAGAACCTCTTATAGTCCACCTCCACCTCCTATAGTCAGTCATGTTCTGCTCGTGAGAGGTTGCTTGGATGGTACATGAGTGAGTGCTGGGCTGTCCTCTAACCAGCCACACTATGGCTCTGGGTTTTCTAATTAAGAAAGCTCAAAGACGAATGATGATGTCTTGAGGTCAGGAACCCATAACAAACAGTCGGATTTTAGCTTTCATCAGTTACAGTAGGTTCTATAATGAAAGGTGACGTCTGATTGGAGCTGTGGTTCCTAGGGCACGCTTAGCTCCTCATTGAAGAAGGCAATGTTCCAGTTGAAGTTGTGCACAGAATCCAAACAACCACTTTTCAACATTCTACATTCCCCCCCCCCTTTTTCCTCTCTTTCTTCCCTCCTCTCTTCTTTTCTCCCCTCTTTCCTTTCCCTCTTTTCCCTCTTTCCCTCAGGGGTTTTCTATAGAAGTATACATGTGTGTATATATACACTGACATACTTATTTTTGACAGCGTAACATCCCTAATTTATACATCATTATATATCATATTAAGGTCTCCCATACCCGCCGGTAAGAGTATATGGTTATCCTGCTCTTCCCCCTGGGATTTTTGTGCTCTATAGTGACCATAGGTAAGGTTGATTCTCCCCTTATATACAATATATAGACCTACATTGTTTGGTCATATATCTTTGATAATGATGTCAACTTATTATCTTTAATTTCTCCAGACTGTAATAGAAGTTTATTGTTATATTCTCCTGAGGAAGCAGCATAGCCCGCGAAACATGTAGAGAACATTGTGGAGATATTCCGGCTATTCTTCACATTTCAAGTCATTTTTAGCAGATACTTATTGTGTCAGTTATATGTGATGTATGTTATCCCCCCCCCCCTCCTCTTTCTTCCCTCCTCTCTTCTTTTCTCCCCTCTTTCCTTTCCCTCTTTACCTCAGGGGTTTTCTATAGAAGTATACATGTGTGTATATACACTGACATACTTATTTTTGACAGAGTAACATCCCTAATTTATACATCATTATATATCATATTAAGGTCTCCCATACCCGCCGGTAAGAGTATATGGTGATCCTGCTCTTCCCCCTGGGATTTTTGTGCTCTATAGTGACCATAGGTAAGGTTGATTCTCCCCTTATATACAATATATAGACCTCCGTTGTTTGGTCATATATCTTTGATAATGATGTCAACTTATTATCTTTCATTTCTCCAGACTGTAATAGAAGTTTATTGTTATATATTCTCCTGAAGAAGCAGCATAGCCCGCGAAACATGTAGAGAACATTGTGGAGATATTCCAGCTATTCTTCACATTTCAAGTCATTTTTAGCAGATACTTATTGTGTCAGTTATATGTGATGTATGTTATTATGTTGTAAAATCATTAACTGTTCTTGTTTTTTACATTTAATAAAGATATACCTTTTTAACAAACTTATTTCAGATATATTAATTAATCTAGCTATCGGTACCCAAAATTCCAGTCTATTTGCTATTCCCATTCCCCTTTCCCTTAAGCCTGGTTCACACGCACCGATTGTTGGCCGACCGATCGGCCGTCTTTTGTCCAGTGTTGCTGTGTTGGTTGAAATGTGCTCTAGACTGCACACAAATTTTTTCGGCCAACAACAACCAACTTTCCGTGTGTTTTTTCTTCTCTGAGCATGCCCAGTCTTGCTCATCTGATTTTTGTCTGCCGAAATCTGTACTGACTGACGAACAATCAGCCGTTCTGTTGACGGCCAACAAAAATTTTATAGCATGCACACCAGATTTTGTTCGGCCGAAAAGTCGCAGTCGGTTGTCGGAAGCATCATACTAAGAAGCCGACAATCGGCCGGTCGGACGTTGGCCGAAAATTTACGGCCAACAATCGGTGCGTGTGTACGAGGCTTTAGTGAGTACCTCTTTAATTGGGGAGTTTGAGGTTCCACTTACCCTCCTAATTTCCATATTCTACTGAAGTGGTGATCAACATAATGCAAATAGGGCCCTCAAATGTGGCCCCTGACATTAGCAAAGTGTTCTTCACATAATATCATTGCGTGTAAAGGTACAAAAAGGTTTCAGAGACATACTACAGGTCAGGATCACAATCTGCTGTTACAATCTCTTTTCATTTCAATAGTTTTTATTAGAAATTTTCCAAACATACAACAAGCAAATCCGTCAGTACATACAAAGATCAGAACATACAAACATAGCGAATAATAGCATATACCGTAAATTGAACAGAGCACTTCAAGTCTCCAGTAGAACGAAAAGAGGGACCCCAAGGATAAACCAAGATCCTACGACTAGGGCGCCAATCAAGGCCAAGGAGGGACACGCCACGTGGCCCTGCACCCCACTGGGAGTACAATCTCTTTTCAAATCATCGGTTCTATATTTGTTCTCCTTACACAATGATATTCTTCTCATAGACCGCCAAGATAAAAGATCATAGAAAAAAAATACTGACATAAAAGAGAAAATGGAATGGCCGGAAGAAAAAAAAAAACAAGTGTTAAAAGACTAAACCAAACCATCTAACTAGCAGACGCCAGTCTAATAGATATTTTTCCTTCACTGGCCTCAGCTCTGGTACAGTGCAGCAGTTCTGGCAGTATAAATACTTTAGTGCCGCGAGACAGTTTTTCCTAATGTGTATATGGTGCTAAAAAGCCCGGGTTTTCATTATGTCACAGATCACATGACACCAAGTCCAAAAACATCTCTCATACTGTTCCATGTCATGTCATGGTCAGGTCTTGGTAACCGCTTAGACCAGTGGTCTCCAAACTGTGGCCCTGGGGCTGGGTGCAGTCCATTGCTTGCTTTTATCTGGCCCTTGGGACGCTATTTAATCCACTGACACCAACGATGGGGCACAATCCCTTCCAATGACACCATAGATAGGGCAGAATTCCTTACAATGACTCCAACGATGGGGCACAATTTCTCCTAATTACACCAACGATGAAGCACAATTGCTTTCACGGACACCAACGATGGGGAAATGTTTTCTCTCACGGATACCGGGACATTTTCTACTCTGCCCCCGGAGGTCTGAAGAACAGGAAACTAGTCCTTTGTTTAAAAAGTTTAGCGACTTCTGGCCTAGACAGAGAAAATTATTATTATTATTATTATGGATTTCTATAGCGCCAGCAATTTACGCAGTGCTTTGCAATATTAGAGGGAGACAGTACATATGCAATACAATAAAATACAAGAGGATTTAGAGGGCCCTGATCATAAGAGCTTACAATCTAATGGGGTGGGGCAGGTGTTACAAGTGGTAGGAGTAGGGAATGAGCTGATGGTAGATTAGTTGGCGGTGTGATAGGCTTCCCTGAAGAGATGAGTTTTCAGGGAAAGCAGCTAGAGTAGGAGATAGCCGTTCAGGTTGAGGTAGAGAGTTCCAGAGGGTGGGAGAGGCCCTGGAAAAATCCTGGAGATGAGCATGAGAGGAGGAGACAAGGGAGCTTGAGAGGATCGGAGAGGACGATTTGGGTGATATTTGGAGGCAAGATTGGTGATGTAGCTCGGGGCAGAGTTGTGAATGGCTTTGTATGTTGTGGTTAGTATTTTGAATTTGATTCGCTGGGCAGTCGGGAGCCAGTGTAGGGATTGGCAGAGAGGGGAGGCAGACGCTGAGCGGTTGGTAAGGTGGGCAAGCCTGGCAGCAGCGTTCATGATAGACTAAAGAGGGGATAGCCTATGAAGTGGTAGTCCTATGAGAAGGGGTTTATGCTGACTACTAGCTGCTGGAGCCTAATGGCAATGGGATAAGTGCCAGAGGGCCACAGGTTGGTCACCAGGAATCCAATAACACGTTATGACTACAGAAAAATGGCAACCGATTGCACACAGGATGCCAACTCACTGTGACCAAAATAACCCAGGTAATGTAAGATGTCTTCAGCTCTGCTCTTCATCCACAGTAGAGGCCCCTCAGAGGCATTTTGCTCCCTAGTGGGCCTAATCGTTGAGGTAATTTATGGCTGCAATGCTATTGCCTATTATAAAGAAGTATATAAGCGATAAAGACCGTTCTTTCTACCTTTTCCAGATATACCGTATGCATATCTGTAGGGTACACTAACTTTGTAATGGATACAGTGATTACATTCCATTGTGACTCTTTGATAATAATTTGCAGCAATCTGGACCACAGACTGGACACATTATAACCAATTGCCAAGGGTAGGAATGACTAAACTTCCAACCTACTGGAAAGTCACAAGCAGACAACCTTCGCATGGCTTTAAAGCGGAGTTCCGGCCACAGAATCTTTTTTTTTTTTAATACCTCCCAAACAGTGACCCACTGACCATTATATATCAGCTAATCCTGGTTTATACCGTTAAATAACAGTTAGGCAATCCTAAAATCTTACTTTATGTAATTTTTACAGAGCGCCGCCATCTTTGTCCGGGTTACACGAGTCCTTAGTGGGGAAATGTCTGCCCTGCTTCCTGCTTCTGGTGGGAGGAGGCCGGTGATTCCAGCGCGAAATCTCACGCATGCCCAGTACTAAACAATCGACATAGTACTGGGTTTCCATAGGGATGGCAGCTCCGCCTAACATTGCGTCATTTCCTGTTTGGAAATAACGCGATGAGAGGAGCAGCTGGCCGCCTACGTCATTGCCCATTGCATCCTGGGAGCGACGAGTAAGAGCTCCCAGGACGCATTGCGGGACAGGAAGTGACGGCGCGGGCCGTGCGGCTGAGGAAGGAGGAAGTGGATGTCAAGGTGAGTATATTATCCTCTGTAAAGGTAAGTAAAAAAAAAAAAAACGCCGGGGATATCCAATTCTTGCTCATGGAAGGATAAGGAAGCGGATGCCATAAAATGTAAAGGCATGATTTTCTGCCCGGAACTCCGCTTTAAGTCAATATATCATGGATAGACTTTTTATGAAGAACAACATTTTGGGTTGAACATTGACGGTGTTAGATTGATGTCTGCATTGAAGTCATGTTTGGTGTTGGGTTTGGGGAGTTAGCATAGGACTGATAGTGTTTGCTGTTAGAGCTTTAGAGTTCGACTTTCATGAGACAATATCAGTCTATGAAGGCCTTTCCACCTGACCAGAAGAGGCATCTGGAGATTTGACTGAAGTATTAAAGAGGTTTTACTTTATTCTGTAAGATTAATAAGCTCCCAAATGGAGACATTTGCAGTCAGCCCTATCTATTCACGATTAGTTGATATCTTTTTCTTAACTCTACTCTTCATCTTTAAAGCATGAGCATTTCCTCTTGACTCTCCTGGATGACACTCTATTATTTTGATAACCGGGATCGTCTTCGAATGGGCTTCAGCAATCGCTTTGGATGGCTCACTCGAGCTCAGTCGTTTATGTAAAAATCAATAGCTGCAAATGAAATGACTGCAAAGGTGTCGGATCTGCATATGTTCCCGGCAGCCGGGTGAGCAGCCTCTGATATGACAATTGGCAGAAGCATTTCATGAGGCAATGAAACACATTCTAATTCCGAGTTTGTTTACTGAGGCTTTCCATATGTTTTTTATGTAGATGTGAAAATCTTGAAACGCTCCTCTACCTCTGAATATTCATTTAGGTGTGGGAACGAGGAGGTAATGCATACAGGGAAATCGCCATCCAATTGCTTTTCTAGATGAGGATGTGGGACCGTTGAGAGATTGTCGCTGTTCTCCAACAGCTCGAGATGTACATTTAGCAGTGATAAATGACTTTGTCGGACCCAAATGCGGCACTGTCTGATGGAGACGAGCGTCAGTAAGGGCCAGATTTCAATGAGATACCTCTGAAGGATGCTGTTCATGGTCGATCTTCAAGATCACAGACATAGAGTTCTGCGAACATATATTGCATAAAATATGTAAATCGGATCACCAAGTAACTCCTTAGTGCTTCATCAGTGTAGGATAGAAATGTGATGAGAGTGTAAAGATCATCTTCAGCCAAAGCTGATATTTTAGTTTTGAGTGGCTGCCAGGGACCCATCTACTTTTTAGATCTCTCTGATACTACAATGGCAGGATCTCCACAATCACAGATCAATACAGAGAAGGGAGATCCGCTCTGGTGAGAAAACAATCCCAACGATCAAAGCAAGGTGCAGCTAGGATCTGCAGTCCAGACAGCTATGTTGTGTCGAGAGAAAAGCAGCCGCACTCCCACTTGAAGGTACGAAGTATAAAATCAGTTTATTAGAGTCCAAAAAATAAAATCAGTCCAAAGTACAGTCCATAATACAGTCAGAGACAAGGGATAAAAGCATAGTAGTTGACGTGTTTCACGGATTTACGTCCGCTTAGTCATAACTATGACTAAGCGGACGTAAATCCGTGAAACGCGTCAACTACTATGCTTTTATCCCTTGTCTCTGACTGTATTATGGACTGTACTTTGGATTAATTTTATTTTTTGGACTCTAATAAACGGATTTTATACTTCGTACCTTCAAGTGAGAGTGCGGCTGCTTTTCTCTCTACACAACAGGATCTCCACACGGTGGGTTTTCTAAGAAAGACTCCTGAATTTATTATTTTTCATTGTGGAGAATCAGTTTAGAAAGGCTGGCTTAATGAGTTACCTTTTCAATGTAGACAGGATAAGATGGAAAAGTAATCCTGGGAGGAGATCCTTGTGATGGAGCCTCTAAGAAATAAGAGCCAGTATGTTACTGAACTTGTGGGAAGCCATAAAAAATGACATATCAGATTTGGGTAGAGTTGGACCCTAATGGAAAAAGAGGGCAGTAAATGATCCTGGAAAACTGGCTTTCTCCATGTGACAGGAATCACTTTGGGCATGGGGGTTGTGGACCCCAAATTCCTTTAAAGAGGTTGGGAGGCACCATGTCCAGCCTTGTGTGGCTTTCTTATGTTTTTATGTTTTTCTTATGTTTAAGTCACCCTGCATCTTTTATGGATGCAGGGTGACCGGGAGGGGGGTGTACACTCAGAATATGGTTTGGACTACTTCAAATGGGACAGTAATATGCATTACCAGTATCTCTCAGGAAATATGGAGATCTACCTTATTCCTATACACTGTAAGGCACAGGAAGTGCAACTCCTAATTTGGGCATCCAGGAAATATGAGAGACACCATGTCTGCTAATCAATGTGTATTAGCTGCAGAGAGAGGGGGGATTGTTTCCAGCAGTCCCTCCTAAAGAACGTCTACTGATTAACTAAGTGCCTTTGTCTAAAATAGGACAGTATGTTAATTGGGTCTGAGACTATTGATAAGTATGTTAATGAGCTCACCTGGCTGTCTACTAAGGGAGGTAATTACACTGTCATTGTTCATGTGGTATTCTCAAAGTGTATATAAATGCTGTGTTTCTTTCAATAAAGGAGCAGAAGAGAGTTATTCTCACTGATTATTTGTATGGGCTTCATGTATGGCGGATTGGAGTGGTCGATAGCTGTCCTGGTGTTCGGGAGCTGATTATCCTAGACGACTGTAACCCCTTTTATACTTTGGGGTGTCATTACACTCCAGATGTAGGTCTCAAACAAGTCAGAAAAATAAGTTTCCTAAACAAATTTCTTCTGGTAAAGACCTGCATGGTAATGCAGAAGACAGAGTCAGTTCCATGCAGGGCGACTTGTGACCAGGCGTCCAGTGAGCTATAATTATTTAGGATGTAGCTGATTTACAATAAAAGTCTTAAAAAAGTAATATAAAAGAAAAATGGCCACATAACCTCAGTATATCAAAACCTCAGCCCTACCTGTGATACACTACACTACACGAATCATTCCAGAGGAGTTCAGTAGGTTGAGGGATCTGTGCAAGACACTCCAGTTCCTCCACATCAGCGGTTGCCAACCAGTGGTCCGTGGACCACTGATGTTCCACGTGAAAATGGTGTTGGTCCCCAGGCATTCTGCCGCAGATCAACATTGTAGTGGACGTATACCACCCAATGTTGTTTAAAGTGTTGTTCTCAATGCACTCTGACAGTCAATACTGTCACTGCGCATTGATAGATAATGTCTCCTTTGTAGTTCCGGCTCCTGTGAATTCAGAGGGAGGCCCTGGGAGTAGTGCAGAGAGGGGGAGTAGAAGAAGGAGGAGACTTCCAATGGCAGCACTAAACACAGACTGTGGGAGGGAGCACAGAGCTTGAGAAAATGGCGGGATCAGGATGTGAAATCCAATGATGAGTCTGTGTAAGGCAGCAGTGTTAAGCAGATTGCGGGGGGAGCAGAGAGCAGTAGCATTGTATTTATAAGGCAGCAGTGTGATCCAAGGGGAGGGGGACAGAGAGCTGGAGCACTGCATGTAAAAAGCATGTAAAATGCATGTTAGTGGTCTACGGGATTCAAAATTGTGTGTTTAATGGTCATTGAGGTCTGAAAGGTTGGCGACCACTGCTCCACACCATACTGGTCAAACAATGTCTTTCTGGCGCTGACTTTGTACAAAAGATAGCCTGGCTTGCAATTGGCATTCCAATTCATTCCAAAGGTATTCAGCAGGGTTGAGGTCAGGTCTCTGTGTAGGCAACTCATGGTTCTTCACACCATACTGGTCAAACCATGTCTTTATGGAAATGGCTTTAAACACAGAAGACAGGGCTTGCAAATTGGCAATATCTTTATGTCTTTATGGAAATGGCTTTAAACACAGAAGAAATGGCTTGCAATTGGCAATTGCAAGGTTGGCGACCACTGCTCCACACCATACTGGCCAAACAATGTCTTTCTGACGCTGGCTTTGTACAAAAGATAACCTGGCTTGCAATTGGCAACCATTGCTCCACACTATACTGGTCAAACAATATCTTTCTGGCGATGGCTTTGTACAAAAGATAATCTGGTTGGCAATTGGCATTCCAATTCATTCCAAAGTTCAGCAGGGTTGAGGTCAGGTCTTTGTGTAGGCAACTAATCGTTCTTCCCACCATACTGGTCAAACCATGTCTTTATGGAAATGGATTTAAACACAGAAGACATGGCTTGCAATTGGCAATTGCAAGGTTGGCGACCACTGCTCCACGCCATACTGGTCAAACAATGTCTTTCTGACGCTGGCTTTGTACAAAAGATAACCTGACTTGCAATTGGCAACCATTGCTCCATACCATACTGGTCAAACAATGTCTTTCTGGCGCTGGCTTTGTACAAAAGATAACCTGGCTTGCAATTGGAATTCCAATTCATTCCAAAGGTATTCAGCAGGGTTGAGGTCAGGTCTCTGTGTAGGCAACTAATCGTTCTTCACACCATACTGGTCAAACCATGTCTTTATGGAAATGGCTTTAAACACAGAAGACATGGCTTGCAATTGGCATTTTAATTCATCCCAAAGGTGTTCAGTAGGGTTGAGGTCAGGGCTCTGTGTAGGGACTCATAGTTCTTCACACCATACTGGTCAAACGATGTCTTTCTGGCGCTGGCTTTGTACAAAGATAACCTGGCTTGCAATTGGCATTCCAATTAATTCCAAAGGTGTTCGGTAGGGCTGAGGTCAGGTCTCTGTGTAGGCAACTTATGGTTCTTCACACCATATTGGTCAAACCATGTCTTTATGGAAATTAATTTAAACACAGAAGACCTGGCTTGCAATTGGCCTTTTAATTCATCCCAAAGGTGTTCAGTAGGGTTGAGGTCAGGGCCTCATGGTTCTTCAATCCATACTAGTCAAACCATGTCTTAATGGATCTGGCTTTGTACAAAGATAACCTGGCAATAGTCTACAATGTCTGCAAAGTGCACGTCCAGGTTTCTGGCCTAGGAAGGGCCTTGTTGCTTCTTGAGATAACTGCCACAGCTATCCCAGGAGGCAGCGTGTTACTAAGTAGGAACCGCGCAGCGTGTTGGTGGGGCCCAGGTTCACTGCCCGCAGGGGAAGGAAACTCACACCGATGATTCAATTGATGCGGTAACCTGTATTAATGTGATAATGCTGAGAAAGTACAACAAACTCTGTAGATACGGCTACACTGGATTGGAACAATTACAATGAACTATGCAAGAAAAATCTGTGCACACAGTAGACACCCGATAGCATCCGGCAGAGGAGGCGGCTGGAAGACAGACCAGAAAATGGACCCCTGAATGAGGAAGGCTACTGCTCGAGACACAGAGATGTACCCTGCTCTGTCCCTCATCCACAGAAACCTGTCCCTACGGTAATTTTGCTGTCCCTAACCAGCGAGGCTCTGTTCCTGACCTAGCCCCTACACAGAATGGGTGCCAACCTGAGGGGAACAGTGCTAATTATTAGCTCTACCCATACCAAAGATGGTCACGGAGGTCAGTCTGGGCAGTAGTGTCCAATGCTCTCCTGATGACATATATGGAGGCCCCAGAGGTACCTAGTTTCCTTCCTGGTTGTGTCGGTGTTCACCGTCACTGGGAGTGAGGGACAATTACTTGGGGGACGCTGAGAGAATGGTTTGGATGGCTTCAGATGGGACAGTAATATGTGTCAGCAATATCTCTCAGGAAATGTATGAAGATGAATGGTTTGACTTTTCAGATTACTAGAATATTGCAGGAGTGTCTCATAGACCCTTGCTAAATAGTGAGATGGGGTGGGGTTTGTTATTGGTAACTATCTGTATTCCATTGTTCTATTGTTTCTGTCTCCCCTTAAGATAAACTTATTATGGGATGCATATGTGTATGTGGATTGGCTGCTAAGGGGGAGGGGGGATTGTCCCACAGTGTATATCTCTTTGTGTATGTGTTTGAGTAAACAGTTTGAGTTTGACTTCACCCTCAATCTAGAGTCTTGTCTCTTCTTGTGGGAATCTGCTACAAGGGATTGCTATGCTCTTCATTCTCCCTTGAATAATCACTAAACTCTTGTAAGAGCTTGTTCCTGTTTCACTCTCTGGGGAAAGAGAGGTTCACCCACTGGAGCCTCGTCGTAGGTCCAGGGTGGGTAGGAGACAGCGAGACCCCAACCAAGCTACGGCGGTTCGTGGGGTCTGAGGTGGTTATTGTGTCTGGTGGTGCTTGGAGCCCTCGGGAAGCACTAGGAGCATCTGTCAATGGAGGTACCCAGTCGGGGTGCCAGTTGATCCATTACACTTGTTCTCCACCCTCTCTGCACAACGGCTGCCGAACAGTGCATCCTTTACAGGGAGGCCAAACTACACCTGCCTACAAGCGTATGTGCACATGCACAATGGACTTGATTGCGTGTGTGCACACAAATGCCACCAGGAAATACAGTACCAATCTGCCAGAAGCTCCATGTGCAGAAATCCCACTTTGAGCTGCCAGTCTCCACCAGGTCATAGATACCTGGAAGACACAGCAGTGCATACCCGCACATGCCTGGGTTTTTAAGAAGACGGTGCAGAAGAGTTGCGGAGGGAGTCGAGCTGTGCGGTCTTGGTTGCTCGATTTTTTGTATTTATATTGCACCAGTGCATTTATTTTATTTGTGCTTTTGTATTATCCCTTTTTGCTTGATGGTAATCATTACACAGAAAGCATGGCCTGTCCATTCTCCCTGTGCAATGAGTCAGATATTGGCGTTGTGAAGTATAGCAATGGTTGGGGCTCTAAGTTGGGAATGGGATTCAGAGGTGTACCTAGGGTCTCCAGCGCTCTTGGCGAGGAGCTGCATCGGCTGCAATCATTGTCTACACTTTTAAAGGCGATGTTCCTATATAAGTTCTACACCATGCAAAGGGAAACTAGAGAAACATATGTAGCATTATATTTTGTTTCCTAATCCTCCTTGTCCCATAAAAAAAAGGGAATTGAAAGTTTCTGAGGTTTCCAGCAGTCACTCAAAGCCCTCCGCGCTTCCTCAATATTTCCCCCCCTCTTGACAACCTCCCCCCTTCCTCAATATTTCCCCCCCCCCCTGCAAACCTAGTCCCCCCCCTTCCTCAATATCTCCAGCCCCCTTGCCAACCTCCCCCTTTCCTCAATATGCCCCCCCCCCTGCAAACCTCCCCCGTTCCTCAAAATTTTCACCCCCCCTTGCAAACCTCCCCTTTCTCAATATTCTACCCACCTTTGCCAACCTCCCCGCTTCAATATCTCCAGCCCCCTTGCCAACCTCCCCCCTTCCTCAATATCCCCCCCCCCCCCTGTCAACCTCCCACTTTCTCAAAATTTCCACTCCCCCTTGCAAACGTCCCCTTTCTTAATATTCCACCCACCTTCGCCAACCTCCCCTCTTCAATATCTCCAGCCCAATTGCCAACCTCCCCCATTCCTCAATATTGCCCCCCCTTGCCAACCCCCCCCTTCCTCAATATCCCCCCTTGCCAATCTCCCTCCTTCCTAAATATACCCCCCCCCCCCCTTGCCAACCTCCCCCCTTCCTCAATATCTCCAGCCCCCTTGCCAACCTCCCCCCTTCCTCAAAATCCCCCCTTGCCAATCTCCCTCCTTCCTAAATATACCCCCCCCTTGCCAACCTCCCCCCTTCCTCAATATCTCCAGCCCCCTTGCCAACCTCCCCCCCCTTCCTCAATATCTCCAGCCCCCTTGCCAACCTCCCCCACCTTACAAAATAAACCCTCCCACCCTTCCTGAAATCTACCTACCTATGCAATCCTCATCCCATGCAGCACTCACAGAGCCGACTGTCCAATAAATGGCTATCCTCACTTGTCTCCCTCCCTGCCGTTTTGTCTGTCATGCCAGAGGAGGGGTGTGCCCCATGTCTGGCGCGCTGTCTGCGTCATGCTGAGCGCCGGGTAGCCACGTGACACCCTGCGCTCCTACGCAGACCACGAGGGGGAGGTGCTCCCCCTGTGTACTGTGCATGTGGTTCTTTGATGGAGCCACATACTGTCTGGGGGCGCCGGGGGCACAGGCTGAGCGGAGTGCGCAAAAATCACTGCCAATTGATTTTTGCGCCCCCCTCGGTCCGGTCTCGCCAACTCCTTGGTACGCACCTGATAGGATGAGTAGTATGATGATGCGTCACCCTCTCAGGAATATTGAGAGTGCTTTGGGGGCCGGGAAGGGCCATTAGAGGCCCACACATAGACAAGGAAATCTGATTGGTCGATATGGGCACAAAGAACATTTCTCCTTTCAGTCTCTTTCAGTCATTGCGGTGTCTATAGACTCTGGTGAAATGCAGCTACTCCTCTACAAGGGCTGTCACATGTTCAGCATGGCTCTCCAGCGGGGTGATAAATTCCCGGCAATGAAAATCTCCTGCTGTGACTTTCTGGCGGATAACCTCCTGTACTCGGCACTATATTGATTGCCACACAAGCACTCAAGGGCAGGAAAATATTAGCACAATAAATACTTTTCTATCCAGATGTAATGTCACTTATAATGCTGCAGATCCACCCCCTGCGTTCTCTGCGACGGGGGAGGGAGGCAGGATACGTCCGTACACTTCCTGTCACCTCGCAGCGCTCCTGCAAATCCAATAGTTCAATTTCTCAGTGACAGCGCAGTAAATCAGATGTGTGTATTGAAATCTGAGCGTTTCCACAGTCAATATCTGTGTTCTGCAGTCTGCAAGGTACTTCTGCGGCACGGCGGTTTCTGCTTCTTAAAAGTGGCGTGGTTGGGAACAATGAGAATCCGGATGGTGACCCCGATTATTACTGGGCCCAAAATGTCAGAGCCTAATGTGACAATCTGGTGTACTCGTCACAGGTATCACGCCTGGGCTTTTCATCTGCTTTTCCACAAATGACTGGAAGCCAACAGCACTACCATTAACCACTTTACCACCGGAGGATTTTCCTGCTGTACGTCCAGGCCACTTTTTTGCGATTCGGCACTGTGTGACTTTAACTGACAATTGCGCGGTCATGCAACGCCGTACCCAAACAAAATTTACGTCCTTTTTTTCCCCACAAACAGAGCTTTCTTTTGGGGGTATTTGATCACCGCTGCACTTTTCATTTTTTGCAATATTAATAAAAAAATGCAACAATTTTGAAAAAATAACAATATTTTGCTACTTTGACAGTTAAAAAATATCCAATATATTCAATTTTTGTCACATATTTAGGCCAAAATGTATTTAGCTACATGTCTTTGACAAAAAAATTCTCAATGAGCATTTTTTTAACCGCTTTAAGACCGGAAGATTTTACCCCATTCCTGACCTGGCCCTATTTTGCGATTCGGCACTGCGTGACTTTAACGGACTATTGCGTGGTCGTGCGACGCTGTACCCAAATGAAATTGACGTCGTTTTTTCCCCACAAACAGAGCTTTCTTTTGGTGGTATTTGATCACCTGTGCGATTTTTACTTTTTGCGCTATAAGCAAAAAAAAAAAAACGTCAATTTTGAAAAAATAACAATATTTTTCACATTTTTTTTATATGAAATCCCCCCCCCCCCCCCAAAAAAATGTAAAAATCAAAAATTTTTTACATTTTAGACCAATTTGTTTTCTGCTAAATATTTTTGGTGAAAAAAAAATCGCAATAAGCATATTTTGATTGTTTTGTGCAAACGTTATTGCGTTTACTAACTACGGGAAAGATTGATGTTATTTTTATTGTTTTTTTTTTTAACTAGTAATGGCGGCGATCTGCGATTTTTTTTGCGGGACTGCGACTTTGCGGCGGACAGATCAGACCCCTGACTAACATTTTTGACACTTTACATATGCACTGTTACTGTAAAAATTACACTGGCAGGGAAGGGGTTAACTTTATTAGTGATCAAGGGGTGAAGTGTGTCCCTAGGGGCGTGCTTCTAACTGTCAAGGGGCGTGGCTTTTGATGTAACCACAGAGACATACGATCCTACATAGCAGGATCGTATGATCTCTGCTTTTACACCAGGGAGAATGACAGGCGGCTTTGTTTACATTAGCCATCTGCCTTTCTCCCTCTCCAGCGGGAGATCGCGAGTGGCCGGCGGACATTGGAGTCGCCGGTCAATCGCGCGGTGATGGCAGTGAACGAGCGGGGGCAGGAGCGCGCCTCCGGCGGCGTGCACTCATCCCCTATCGGCTCGCGGGCGAGTGACGTACCAATACGTCACTTTGCCCAGGAGGGGCTGACCGCCGCAGTATATGTACTTGCGGTGGTCGGCAAGTGGTTAAGCTGCATGGGGGGGGGGGGGCATATGCTGTGCTATGCTAGTTGCATGTACTGTTGTAGTGGGCTGGGGGGGGGGGTGAACAGTGAGTACTGTTTAACCTGCCCTCTCTTTATGAGCACTGTTTTCCCAGTCCTGCCCTTAGGAACACTTAGGACACATAAAAATACCTGTCCTCTCTAAAGGGCTTAAAATGTCAAGTCCCGAGCTACTAGCCAGACCTTAAGAGTAGGGATCGACCGATTATCGGCAAAGCCGATATATCGGGGGCCGATATGCACTTTCCCCGATATATCGGAATTGGCCCCGGAGGTTACCGATATTGCCGATATTTCAGGAAAGTGCTGTACTGGAGTGATGCCTGCAGCTAGAGGCATCACCCCCGCTACCGGCGTCCATAGCCGACGGTCGGCTGTCTTGTAATGACAACTGATGCGGCTGAGAAGCCGATTGGCTGTCATTACAAGGAGCGGGGGGGGGGCGCCCGCCACCTTCCGCGGCTCGCCCGAGTCTCCCGTCCCACCAGGAGACCTGGGCAAAAAGCCTGCACGGCCGCCGAAAACCCGATCAGAGCCGCAGTCGGCTCTGATCGGGTCTCCATGTAAAAACCCGGGAAGTGATGTCATGACGTCACTTCCGGGTACTCGGCGCCAGATTAAAAAAAATGACAGCATTCAAAACAGCCAAACTTGGTGTTTTAAATGCTTTTAAGTGCAGAGGAGGGGTTTGGGGTCTTTTAGACCTCCAGATCCCTCCACAAGAGTACCTGTCCAGTGCTAAAAATAAAATGTATGAAAATATCGGCCAATATCGTCCGATACCGATATGCATTAGGCAAAATATCGGTATCGGCAACGAAAAACCAATATCGGTCGATCACTACTTAAGAGTTACTCGCCACCAGTTGCCCCACCCAACACCTATTCTGTTCTGCCCCTAATTCCTCCCCTAAACACGCCCTTGTAAATTATCTCAGGAAATTACACAGTTAAATGTTTAATGCAGAATTAAGTTACAGAAATAAATATTAACAACAACTTTATCAGTGCCCATCAGTGCAGCCTCATCAGTGCCCATAAATGCAGCATATTAATGCCCATCATTGCAGCATATCAATGTCCATCAGTGCAGCATATCAGTGCAGCCTCACAGTGCAACCCCATCAGTTTCTATATAAACACTAATTTACCTATCTTCTCTATATGAACACTGGTTTACCTGTCCTGTCTGTATGAACAATGTTTTACCTGTCCTGTCTATATGAGCACTGATTTCCCTGTCCTGCCTTTATGAACACGGTTTTACCTGTCTTGCTATATGAGCACTGATTTCCCTGTCCTGCCTATATGAGTACTCTTTTACCTGACCTGCCTATATGAACACTGTTTTACCTGTACTGCTTATCTCAGGAAATGACACTGTTAAATGTTTTATGCAAAGTTAAGTTACAAAAATAAATATTAACAACAACAAACGTTATCAGCGCCCATCAATGCAGCCTATCAGTGCACATCAGTGCAGTCTCATCAGTGCCACCCCATCAGTGTCTATATAACCACTATTTTACCTATATGAACACTGTTTTACCATTTTACCTGTCCTGCCTATATGAGCACTGTTTTACCTGTTCTGCACATCTCAGCACGGTTTTACCTGTCCTGCCTATATGAACATTCTTTTACCTGCCCTGCCCATCTCAGCACTGTTTTACCTGTCCTACCTATTTGAGCACTGTTTACCTGTCCTGTCTATTTTAGTATTGTTTACCTGTCCTGCCTATATGAGCGTTGTTTGCCTGTCCTGCCTATTATATGAGCACTGTTTTACCTGTCCTACCTATTTGAGCACTGTTTTACCTGTCCTGCCCATCTCAGCACTGTTTTACCTGTCCTGCCTATATGAGCACTGTTTTACCTGTCCTACCTATTTGAGCACTGTTTACCTGTCCTGCCTACATGAGCACTGTTTACCTGTCCTGTCTATTTTAGTATTGTTTACCTGTCCTGCCTATATGAGCGTTGTTTGCCTGTCCTGCCTATTATATGAGCACTGTTTTACCTGTCCTACCTATTTGAGCACTGTTTTACCTGTCCTGCCCATCTCAGCACTGTTTTACCTGTCCCGCTTATATGAGCACTGTTTACCTGTCCTGTCTACATTAGAACTGTTTACCTGTCCTGCCAATATGAGCACTGTTTACCTGTCCTGCCTATTATATGAGCACTGTTTACCTGTCCTGCCTATATGAACACAGTTTTACCTGTTCTGCCCATCTCAGTACTGTTTTACCTGTCCTTTCTTTATGAGCACTGTTTACCTGTCCTATCTATATTAGCATTGTTTACTTGTCCTGCCTATACAAACGCTGTTTGCCTGTCCTGCCTATTATATGAGCACTGTTTTTACCTGTCCTGCCTATATGAACACTGTTTTACCTCTTCTGCCCATCTCAGTAATGTTTTACCTTTCCTGCCTATATGAGCACTGTTTTACCTGTCCTGCCTATATGAACAATGTTTTACCTGTCCTCTCTATATGAACACAGTTTTACCTGTTCTGCCCATCTCAGTAATGTTTTACCTGCCCTGCCTACCTGAACACTGTGATTATCACACAGTTATGCGGAAGAAGAAGGTCTAAATGATGTAAGTATCAGAAGTCCTATGGCTTTATGCATGCAAAACATATCCGAATAGGGCTGCGCCTGGATTCAAAGTGGGATAATCTACTGATAAACCGACTTAATGTACCTTAACAAGTGCAGCACAAGGGATCGTGTCCCATAATTTAAACCTCCAATAAAGGTACATGAAGCAGTGGGGACGAGAAGAAGAAACCGCTGTCATTTTCCAAGGTCAGTATGAATCTGATCGGAGACTGTGAAACATCCCACAAAGCTGTCAGCAAGGTTCAAGGGCTTCCAGTGACCCTCAGGCCTCAGATTGGGCACCGTGGATTTAGTGTCTATGTTGCCCACAAAACAACAGCTAGATGTTAGTTTTGTCCTTTCCTGAACCAGAATAAAAACCAAGAGCTGGAATCTGATTTGATGCTACACAAACAGCTATTGATAACGATTGTCCAATCTCAGGTTGGATCAAGAGATACTTTTCTATCTCTTGGTTCTTGGTGGATACCTCTACCACCCTCCAGTATGAGAAATGTATCGGCCATGTTGGTTTTACCTAGGTCCAGTGCTGTATTTTGGCCTAGGCCAACAAGGCCCAGGCCTAGGGCGGCACTTTGCAGGGGGGCAGCAAAAAAGCCACCCCCTCCACCTGAAACTCTATTGGCCACTGGTTGCTAGAACCGCTTCTATCACCCCAATCTCTCTCACCCCCCCTCTCTCTCTCTCTCACTCACCCCCTTCTCTCTCTCTCTCTCTCTCAGCCCTCCTCTCTCTCTCTACCTCTCTCTCACCTCCCTCTCTCTCTTTCAACCACTCTCTCTTTCACTATCATCCCCCCTCTCTCTCTCTCTCATCCCCCCCCTCTCTCTCACCCCCCCTCTTTCTCTCATTCCCCCTCTTTCTCTCACCCCCCTCTCTCTCTCTCATTCCCCTTCTCTCACATTCCCCTCTCTCTCATCCCCCACACTCTCTCATCCACCCTCTCTATCTCATCTCCCCTCTCTCTCTCATCCCCCCCTCTCTCTCTCTCATCTCCCCTCTCTTTCATCTTCCCTCTCTCTCTCATCCCCCCCTCTCTCTCTCATCCCCCCTCTCTCTCTCTTTGATTCCCCCCTCTCTCTCTCATCCCCCCTCTCTCTCTCATCCCCCTCGCTCTCTCTCATCCCCCCTCTCTCTCATCCCCACTCTCTCTCTCTTTGATTCCCCCCTCTCTCTCTCATCCCCCTTTCTCTCTCCCTCACCCGCCCCCTCTCTCTTTCTCTCCTTCCCTCACCCACCCCCCTCTCTCTCTCCCTCACCCACCCCCCTCTCACCCTCCCACCCCCCCTCTCATGAGATCTCAGGGGTTCATGCTGGGACTTGTAGTCCTTCAATTTTGGTGGGAGTCACATCTGGTAAAAAAGGAGTGGGGCAAATTTACATAAGGGGGGGCGCCCAATTTTAGTCTTGCCTAGGGCAGCACAAAACCAAAATACACCACTGCCTAGGTCTGTCACTATACCCTCTCCAGTGATGTGCTTCTCTTTCCCAATGCTCGTGTCTAGCTCTGCCTTTGCTCCTGCTGCCATTACTCCGCCATGATACCTCTGATAAAAGGCACCTGGGTTGACTCGATTGCAGCCCAGTAATTTTCCTGAACCGATCTGAAGAAAGACATGACTCAATTTGTGTCACTGTTCTGCTCTGTACGATACGGCTGGGGCAGCCATCATTTAAATGCGCCTTTATGAGCTGCAAGGTAATTGTGAAACTTATTGAAATCCCTTTGTAAATTGCTCAGTGTTTGTTCTATTGATTTGCTATCTAGGTGAGTCCTCTAATGTCAGAATACAGATGATGCTGTTACAGCGAGCCCAATAACAGTGGCCCAGCGTGTACAGTATGCCGCCATAAAGCAGAACAATCTAGAGAAATTGAGGGAAGACACTGGGATGCTGCAGTGAATGCAAATTCGAGTGTTTATAGAGTAATCTTCACCGGTGGCTCCGCTCTGATCTGAATATTAAACCTGGCACCGGGGAATGACAAGATCTCCAGGGCCAACATCGTAATAAGAGACAGTAAAATGGCATCCGCAAGATGTGCCCACACATGTGAGAGCTTTATATCACTAAAAGAGATCCCCCAATTTATACCCAATCTATCATTGGTGGAGCCATGGTTACTTCCTTTCCTTTCGTACTCCACTTATAGTTATACGTGATCCGCAGTTATCATTAAATGGCCAGTGTTTGTATGTTGGCTTGATACCTTATTATTTTAAAGATTTTTAGGTATAAAGTTATAGGTAAGTTCTTTGGGGGAACTAGTATTACATCGTGGGTGGTATAGTCACCCAGAGAGGTCAGCTATTGGGGGGAACTACTATTGCATCATAGAAGATATAACCATCCTGAGAGGTCACCTTTTGGGAGGAACTGGTATTGCCTCATGGGAGGTATGAACAACCCTCGGAGGTCATCTAGTGGGAGGAACTAGTAATCCATCATGGTTAAATTGGTATAACCACCCTGGGAGGCTAGCTTTTGGGAGGAACTAGTATTACATCATTGAGGTATAGCCACCCTGAGAGGTCACTTATTCAGGGGAACTAGTATAGCATAATGGCAGGTATTACCACCCTGAGAGGTCAGCTATTGGAGGGAACTAGTTATTGCATCATGGGAGGCATGAACCTCCCTAAAAAGTTCAGCTATTGAGGGAACTAGTTATTGCATCATTGTGGAGATATTAACCACCTTTAGAGGTCAGCTATTGGGGGGAACTGGTTATTGCATCATGGGAAGTATAAACCAACCTGAGAGGTCAGATATTAGAGGGAACTAGTTATTGCATCACAGAAGGTATAACCACCCTGAGAAGTCAGCTATTGGGGGGAACTAGTATTTCATCATGGGAGGTATGAACCAGCCTGGGAGGTCATTTATTGGGTGGAACTAGTATTGCACCATGGGAAGTATGAACAACCCTCAGAGGTCATCTAGTGGGAGGAACTAGTAATCCATCATGGTTAAATTGGTATAAACACCCTGGGAGGTTAGCTTTTGGGAGGAACTTGTATTACATCATGGGAGGTATAGCCCCCCTGAGAGGTCACTTATTCAGGGGAACTAGTATAGCATAATGGCAGGTATTACCACCCTGAGAGGTCAGCTATTGGAGGGAACTAGTTATTGCATCATGGGAGGCATGAACCACCCTAAAAGGTCAGCTATTGAGGGAACTAGTTATTGCATCATTGGAGATATTAACCACCTTGAGAGGTCAGCTATTGGGGGGAACTGGTTATTGCATCATGGGAAGTATAAACCAACGTGAGAGGTCAGATATTAGAGGGAACTAGTTATTGCATCACCGAAGGTATAACCACCCTGAGAAGTCAGCTTTTGGTGGGAACTAGTATTTCATCATGGGAGGTATGAACCAGTCTGGGAGGTCATCTATCGGGTGGAACTAGTATTGCATTATGGGAAGTATGAACCACACTGGAAGGTCAGCTATTGGGGGGGATTAGTATTGCATAATAGGAAGTATGAACAGCCCTGGGTGGTCAGCTGTTGAGGGAACTAGTAAGCTATCATATTGGTATAACCACTCAGAGAAGTCAGCTACTGAGAGGTATTAGTATTGCATCATGGGAGGTATGAACCACCCTCGGAGGTCAACTATTGGGGGGAAAATAGTATTGCATCATGGGAGATATTAATCACCCTGGAAGGTCATCTATTGGATGGAACTAGTATTGCGTCATGGGAGGTATAACCACCCTGAGAGGTCAGCTATTGGGAGGAACTAGTACTGCATCATGAGTGGTGCTACTAACCACCCTGGGAGGACAGTTAGGGGTACCTGACACCCTTTAAGGTCTTGTGTCTGTGCTCATGCCCTCTGCAATGCACACTTTTTGACAGCACAGAGCAAAACAGATGAGGCCCATATCTCTTCTTTTTTTAATCTCCAATTGGCTGAATAAAGAATAATAGGAAAGTTAAAATACGTTACGAAAGAAAATGTTGCTCCAACCTCCATTTGGCTCTAGCCACATTACTAAAGGCCTAGGATTCTGATCACATGATCCCTGCAGATAAGAAGGGTGAGTCTATTAAACCATGATCCCTCCCTTTAACAGAGATCACATGATCAGGTGCCTAGGCTTTCCACACACGTGAATGGCACCAAAAGGGAAGCTGAAGAATTTTCCTCAGAAAAGGTTAGCATTTCAACACTGCCTATTTATTTCACTTTATGTTAACATTTGAGTCCTTTATGTATGTCAAAATTATCTAGGTTGTGACTACATTTATAGAATTTGACCAGAACACTGACCCACATCTGCTGGAATCTGCAGTCGACCTGGGTCACCTGACACATCTGAAAACCAGGCAGCCCTGCGGAGCGCCAGGACCTCTGCGGGATGAAAGGCGGCCAGTCCCAGATTTTGATGTCTGAGCTCTGATGTGCCGGAATCACTTTATTTCTCTGCAGCCGCCTACGACAGATCGTCTGTTTTCCCTCCCTGTAATTCTATTTTGTTTGCTCTTTGTAAAAAAAAAAAAAAAAAAAAAAAAGAAAAAGGAAAAAAATTATATTTAGCGGCAGACAAAATTACAGGCATTTTCGTGCACCGAAAACACGGCGTGCACAATCTACACCGTGGAATATCGGCGAGGAACCGTTTTCCTTGTAACAACACGATCATCTTTTCAAAGACTTTTCCCGAGGCATGTAATTGCTGTTTTCTGCTCCTTAGAATAATGCTCTGCGGCTCCCAAGGGTGATATTGTATATACCAACCTGCGGCACGTTCGCTATATACATCTCATGAATACAGAGAACGTAGAAAATTGTTCTATTATGCGACTTTCTGAAAAGAAAGATCAGAAACTTGCAGCAAAGTGCGGCTGACAGGATGAAGCGATTGATAGGGGGATGTGAGGCGCAGCGTTCTGTCTGTGCGTGTGTTAGAAAAGCACGGCTGATTAAAAACACCTCCTGTTTGTGTTTGGGCTCGACGTATTTACGCACAGAGTGAATTATACATAGGAATAAAACAGATCAGGAATTCCTAATCCATCACAGGAAAAAAATATAAAAAAAAAAAAACAGCCACCTGGAGGCATGTAGGGGTCACCATGACTAGAAATACAACAACAAGGGTGTCATCTCTTGTATAGGTGAATCACTAGAAGGAACTAGCATTCAGTCAGAAAGGGTATACCAGCATTTAGAATGGTTCATCTGGACAAATATGTGTGCGTTGGCACATGCTGGCCTGAGTTACAACTACTCCTCTGCTTGCATGATTATACTCGATCTGATCACCGGTTACCTACCTGGCTTGTCTGACTCCACTTATCATCTGCTTGCCCTCCGGCTAGTCTCTGCTGACCATCTGCCTGCTGCCTGGCCTGACTCTGCTGATCATCTGCCTGCTGCCTGGCCTGACTCTGCTAATCATCTGCCTGCTGCTCAACCAGTCTCTACTGATCATCTGCCTGCGACCCAGCTTGACTCTGCTGATTATCTGCCTGCTACCCAGCCTGATTCTGCTGATCATCTTCCTACTGCCCAGCCAGTCTCTGCTGATCATCTGCCTGCTGCCTGGCCTGACTCTGCTAATCATCTGCCTGCTATGACTTTGCTGATCATCTGTCGGCTGATTGACCTAACTCTGCTGATCATCTGCCTGCTGCCTGGCCTGACTCTACTGACCATCTTCCTGCTGCCCAGACAGTCTCTGCTGATCATCTGCCTGCTGCCTGGCCTGACTCTGCTAATCATCTGCCTGCTATGACTTTGCTGATCATCTGTTGGCTGCTTGACCTGACTTTCTTTGAGCCAGTTTCTGCTGATCATCTTCCTGCTGCCCGGCCCAACTGTGCTGATCATCTGCCTGCTGCCCAGCCAGTCTCTGCTGAAAATCTGCCCGCAGCCTGGCCTGACTCTGCTGATCATCTGCCCGCAGCCTGGCCTGACTCTGCTGATCATCTGCCCGCAGCCTGGCCTGACTCTGCTGGTCATCTGCCCGCAGCTTGGCCTGGCCTGACTCTGCTGGTCATCTGCCACAGCCTGGCCTGACTCTGCTGATCATCTGCCCACAGCCTGGCCTGATTCTGCTGATCATCTGACCGCAGCTTGGCCTGGCCTGACTCTGCTGGTCATCTGCCGCAGCCTGGCCTGACTCTGCTGATCATCTGCCCACAGCCTGGCCTGATTCTGCTGATCATCTGCCCGCAGCCTAGCCTGACTCTGCTGATCATCTGCCCGCAGCCTGGCCTGACTCTGCTGATCATCTGCCCGCAGCCTGGCCTGACTCTGCTGATCATCTGCCCGCAGCCTTGCCTGATGTCCACCTAGAACTGAATAAAGTTGACCTTCAACAACCCCCCCAATGAATAGGTACCATTATGGATGATTGTGCTTTTGAAAAACATTAGTTCTTTCAAATATAATCAGGGGCAAACCAACATATTAAGCATAAACTTCTATATCTGCCTGTTCTTTCACTATGTTTTAAAGCAGTGTTAAACCTAAAAACAAAAAAATGTTTATATTGCAGTTTACCAATCCTTAGATTTGATTAATCTACAGATGCAGTTAATCTCAACGGGTTGAGGTCAGGGCTTTGTGCAGAACACACAAGTTCCTCTACACCAGTCTGTTCAAACCATGTCTTTATGGAGCTGGCTTTGTACAAGGAAGACCTGGCTGTCAAATGGTGTTCCAGTTGATCTCAACGGGTTGAGGTCAGGGCTCTGTGCAGAATACACAAGTTCCTCTACACCAGTCTGTTCAAACCATGTCTTTATGGACCTGGCTTTGTACAAGGAAGACCTGGCTGTCAAATGGTGTTCCAGTTGATCTCAACGAGTTGAGGTCGGGGCTCTGTGCAGAATACACAAGTTCCTCCACACCAGTCTGTTCAAACCATGTCTTTATGGACCTGGCTGTCAAATGGTGTTCCAGTTAATCTCAACGGGTTGAGGTCAGGGCTCTGTGCAGGACACACAAGTTCCTCCACACCAGTCTGGTCAAACCAGGTCTTTATGGACCTGGCTTTGTACACAGAAGACCTGGCTGTCAAATGGTGTTCCAGTTAATCTCAACGGGTTGAGGTCAGGGCTCTGTGCAGAATACACAAGTTCCACCACACCAGTCGGTTCAAACCAGGTCTTTGGGGGGCTGGCTTTGTACACAGGGGCACAGTCATGTTGGAACAGAAAGGGGTCTTCACTAAACTGTTACCCCAAGGCTTGAAGAGCACAATTGTCTACTGTAGAACCATTAGTACCCCTCACTGGGAACACCTGAACTCATCTGGAGAGCTGTCCCAATACATTTGGCCATGTGGCGCATTACATAAATACCTGTAAACCTGGTAGAAAATATTAATTATAAAATAAAGTTATTACTTAAACAGTTTTTAAAATTTATCAGAAAAGTGAAGTAGATGAACAGATGGGGGAAAGGTGACCGATCCTTCAAAAGGAGCCCAAAATATGAGGCCGCTCTCCAATGCTCCTGAGGTTTTGTTCGGCTATTGAAGAACCCATTTCATTGCTGCTCTGAATCAGATACTGCCGAGAGGAATATCTCTTCTATTCTCATTTCTGGGATTTTATTTTTTTTTACTCCTTGTTCATTTTACTGGTCCGGGCCGGAATAAATTAAATCTATTTTTTTTTCCTGATTGCTTCGTCGTGCCCATTTTTTCCCCCTCTCGCTCTCTATCTCGCTGCACTTTGTATTCCTTTCTGTTCAATACTTTTCAGAGTACTGAGACTTTAAAGAGGTACAATAAATCCCAGATCAGTTTTAATGACCATGGTAAGCCTGCTTGTAATATGTCAGTAAGCTGAGCCTATAAGCCAATGGGGAATAGACCATTTCTGCCTTAGTAATTGCCTACACCGAAAGATTTATAATGTCATTATCCGAATCTCCGAGAAATAACTCAGCTCAGAAATACCCTAAAAAAAACATATTACAATACTCTTCCAGTCTTGTCACTCATAAATGTTGCCGGATCCAACTTCCCACCAAGATCTTTATATATTAAAAATGGAAAACAGCTGAACGTAAAGAGCTTTTATTGGAAACAAGAAATCCCTCTTTGATGTCGGGACAGATAGCTCGGCGGATGCGGAATTAGAGGGTGATACGGAGCCAGCAGATACCGAGGTGAAACGCTAGACAAACATGAGCTCAATCCACATGAGTCACTCACACCTAGGTGTCTGCCCATTTTTATAATGGCGGGCAGATGATTGCATTGATTAAATGATTGCTTCAAGGGACTGGCCTCAAGCCACTTCCATATCCACACGCCGGGGCCTAATCTCCTGTCAGTCTGAAGCAAAATGGCGGCCTCAACTTATATGACCTCTCTTTGTTTTCCTTAAAGCAGACCTGTCAATTGGAAGACATTACCCAAATGACAGGAGAAATTCAAACCCAAACAGGAAGGTGCCTGAGCATACCTGTTCAATAGGGGCCCAAGGATGAGTCAAGGGGCCCCATAGCAAAATCTAACGCTCTGTACTAGTTGGCAATGTCCGCTGTGATAATAATTTTCATTGATGTTAACTTAAAGTATGCAACAATCAAGAACAGGTGGGAAGGGGAGCTGTCATCATAGTCAGTACACTACTGGGGAGCAGGGATAAATAGATAAATATTAGTGGTAGTCAGGGCTTTTTTTCAGCAGGAAAGCGGGGAACGAAGTTCCGGCACCTTCAGCACTAAATGAATGTAATGGCAAGTTGTGCTGGGTGATCCATTAATCCTGGCTGCTGGGAGATCTATTGTTCCTGGAGGAGATCTATTTTTGCATGGCAATCTATTGTTGCTGGGGAGATCTATTATTGTTGCTGGGGGGGAGGTCAATTGTTGCTGGAAGAGATCTACTGTTGATCGAGGGGTCTATTGTTGCTGGCTTCTGGGGGTTTTATTGCTGGGGGCATTTATTTTTGAGTGGCAGTCTATTGTTGCTGGAGAGGTCTATTGATGCTGGGGGGTCAATTGTTTATGGAAGAGATCTACTGTTGAGGGAGGGGTGTATTGTTGCTGGCTGCTGGGGGATCTATTGCTGAAGGGCATCTTTTTTTGTGGCAGTCTATTGTTGCTGTGGAGATCTATTGTTGCTGGAAGGGATCTACTGTATTGTTGAGGTAGGAGTCTACTGTTGCTGGCTGCTGGATAATCTATTGATGCTGGCCTTGCTGCTGGGAAATCTGTTGTTGCTGCCAGGGTTTATTGTTGTTGGGCTCCATTATTCCTGGGGAAATCTATTTTTTGCTGGGAAGGGTCTTTTGCTGCTGGCTGTGGGGGATCTACTTTACTGCTTTTCTTATTATTAACAAATTCCACACAAATTACTCATCGCCACAAAATGATACTCTGTATTCTCTACAAGGGTTGGTACTGGGAGGTGGGTAGGGGGTGGAACCATAGGATAGTGCTCAGAGGTGGGTAGGGGGTGTAACCAAGGGATGGTGCTCAGAGGTGGGTAGGAGGTGTAAACAAGGGATGGTGCTCAGAGGTGGGTGGGGGGTGGAACCTAGGGATGGTGCTCAGAGGTGGGTAGGGGGCAGAGACAAGAAGTGACTCAGAAGAGGGGAGTTCCTGCACCTATTCGCTAAGAGAAGCCCTGGTGATGGCAAAATTAATAATAATAACAACAATACTGATATTGGTTGGTGCTCAGTGGTGGGTAGGGGGTGGGACCAAGGGATAGTGCTCAGAGGTGTGTAGGGGGTGGGACCAAGGGATAGTGCTCAGAGGTGGGTAGGAGGTGTAACCAAGGGATGGTGCTCAGAGGTGGGTGGGGGGTGGAACCAAGGGATGGTGCTCAGAGGTAGGTAGGGGGCAGAGACAAGAAGTGACTCAGAAGAGGGGTGTTCCTGCACCAATTACCTAAGAGAAGCCCTGGTGGTGGCAAAATTAAACATAATAACAACAATACTGATATTGTATTATATTATTATATGTATATTATATGTATAAAATCATTAAAGGGTTAGTTCACCTTTTCAGAGAAAAATGAAAAGGTGCGCTAACACCGTACATACCTTGGTGGGTGAAGAGCTGTCATTGCCCATGTAGTTGGTCCAGCATTCCGGGAATTGAAATTCCCACTCTTCTCCCTCTTCTCTGTGCAAGGCTTCTTGGATGGACCATATGGATTCAGTGTGCAGGCGCTGACCAATCAGAGTCAATTTAGTCTATCCTGGAAGCCCTGCACAGAGAAGAGGTGGTGCAGAGGCATTGTATCATTTCCTGCTTTAACCCCCTGAACCCTGCACTAGTGTGCTGCAACAGCATGCATTGCACATGGTTGTGGGGTGCTTGCAGTGAGGCCCCATTCACTTAAAAGGGAGTATAATTATGGCGGTGAAGCAAAACGCTTAGGCACCACTAACATGTGCTTAATGCGCCGCCATTGTTCATCCACAACTGTATGAACAGTACCGGGTGTCACTGCTGCCCCTGGAGGATGGGGATTACGGGGGGCTCAGAGCGAGGTGCACAGGTGAGAGGGGAGGGGGCGCTGCACCTGTTGGGGAGGGTGGGGACTCCTAGAGGCGCCATTACTGTAGTGGACCATGTGTAATCTCCTCCAGATTGGACATATGGTGGGGTAAGCAAAGTTCTTCCCCCCCCCCCCCTCCTCTGGATGCAGTTACATGACCTCTGACGCACCACCGTATACCTGCTGCAGTTTGGACACTTTAGCTCAAAAAGGTCCGCCATCACTGCCCTATAATGTCTGACTAGATGAAGCTGTGTCGGTCGATGAACGATAGAGAAAACTGTGTTTTGTTTTTTTTTTTACTGCCCCTCAACCCTGAGTTCAGGCATGTGTCAGGAGGTAGAACTACATGGAGGGCCGTCTTTAACACAGGGCAAAAGGGGCAGCTTCCCTGGGCCCAATCATTGTTGTGGGCCCAAACCACCTGCCCCTTGAGCCCGCACTGCCTACAAATAGTTGATAAGTGGATTTGAGAGAGCCAAAGAAAATTTTTGCCCAGGGTCCAATCAGTATTAAAGACGGCCCTGACTTCATGCAGGCATTAGCTACAAGCTGCAGAGGAGAGGAAACAATTGTATAACCAGCAGGAAGTGCCCATCATCTACATTCCTTTATTTGGACTAAGCCCCCAGGAAGGCTCTAATGAAATCCTGTATATATAAACGGTTAGGTCTGATAATGACACCATCACCGCCCAGCCACCAGAAATAGACCCGGCTGAACATAAATAAAGCTCTTCACACCAGAGTATTCCACGGACGCTCTTGGAAGGGAAGGCGTTAATGGAAACGATGGGGGCGTTACATTAACAGCGCGGGAAGGAAATAAAAAAAAACCTGCCTTGCTCTTTGTTTAAATCTAATTTTATGTTTCCAAAAATACGGAGCGTTTTGAACCAGTATTACCCGGTGCCAAAGGAAGCTTCCTTCAATTTGCGATGCTGCGATAATTACAGGCACGCGGGCTCCCGATGAGACTCCTTGAGACGCAGCAACCTTCCACAAAGAACTGATAAAAACACAATTAGCGGGCTGCCGCACCGCTGGCGTTGTGACGTGGGGACGCAGGAAGTGCGTTGGTGGCTGCGTGTCCTCAGATGCTCAAAGTTTGTGTGGCGGGGCAGCTGTGCTGAGCAGTGGGTGCCGCACAACGGGGAGGATAGATAGACGTATGCAGAAGGGAAAGATGGTTACCGGCAGAATGCAAAAACTATGCCTGCCACTTAGGTCAAGGAGCCGGATTATATTCCAGCAAAGACATGCCCGGAGCTTGAAGGAAATGATAAGCATAGGGCATACATGACAGGGTGGAAGGAAAACCAGGCAGTAGGGGGTTAAATTAGTTGTTGGGATATGAGAGGTCAGGACTCTTACCTTATTGGCAGAGCAGATTAGGTGATGGGGAGGAGCAGGAGAGAGAGAAGTTGGAGGGGAGGAGTGAAGGGGCTTCACTTGCAGACTGGAGATCATAGGAGAAACGTTCCTCCCGCCTGCCCTGGCGATGCCGTTTTCTGTTGTTCTGCTAAGGAGGTTGGATGTTGGCGGTTGGGGTCCTTGACGAGGGTCCAAAACATGGCGTTGAAGGCAGAGGTGTAACTAGAATCTTCAGGGCCTTGGTGCAAGAAATCAAGCAGGGCCCCCCGGACCCCTGGCCGGGGGCCCTTCTCTTCAAGCCTGGGGCTCTTCCCACTGATCCTGGGGCCCTTTACTATCGTTGCGGGGCCATTTATTACGGTCCCGCAGAGGGACCCTTTCACAAGTTCAGCAGTGGGCCCCCTTCCTGCCATCTTGGGACCTCCCCGCGGTGGTGGAATGCCAGGGCCCACTCGCAAGTGTGACCTTTGCGATCCTGGAAGTTCACCCACTGGTGTCAGTAGTAATTTTTTTTGGTATATTAATTTTATTATTTTTTTATCATTTAATTTTATTTTTTTTACAATGTCACTGACTATGACTCTGTCCATTCAGAAAAGGAAGGAGCTGGTAAATTACATATTTACCGACCCCTTCCTGGTTCTCTATTGTGACACATCCCCTGCAGCAGCCGGCAGGAGAGAGAAGGGAGCACAGTGTGTGAGGGGGGGGGGCAGCACAGTAGGGGGAGGGGAGCACAGTAAAGGGGGGGGGGGATCCAGGGAAGCACACAGGCGCCCAGAGACAGCAGAACACAAGTGAACTGGATAGGAGGAGTGGCGGGGGCAGCATACAGAGGAACCAATCTCCTCCATTCTCCTCCTGCAGCTACAGGAGGAAAGAGGAGGATAGCGATTTCTCTACATGCTGCCCCCGCTGCCCCCTCCTATCCAGGTGTACAGGGGAGTTGCACAGGCCCCCTGGAGCATGGGGCCCGGTTGCAGTTGCAACCCCTGCAACCCCTGTAGTTACTCCCCTGGTTGAAGGATAAAATGGTGGAACCCATCTCAGGTATGCAGTCCTATGGTTGGTCGGGTTCAGTCTAGACCAACCGGGTAGTGTAAGGTGGTGGGTTCTGTGGTCAGTTAGGATAGTCCTCGAGGCAGTGTTTTGGCGGCTGGGGACAGAACCTAACTTAATGGTACCGCAGACTCCAAAGCTGTGGGAGATGGTATCGTCAAGGATCTGCAACCATTCTTTGATCTGGAATGGTTTGACTGTTTTATGTTTTTCTGTTATTTATGGTTTTGTTTAATAAAAGGCCGAACCGCCCATTTAATCCCAATGCTGATTTAGTGTTGTCGTTTACCCACTTCTGGACCGGAAGGATTTGCCCCCTTAATGACCAGGCCATTTTTTGCAATTCGGCACTGCATTACTTTAATGGACAATTGTGCGGTCGTGCGACACTGTACCCAAATAAAATTGATGTCCTTTTTTCCCCACAAATAGAGATTTCTTTTGGTGGTATTTGATCACCTGTGCGATTTTTATTTTTTGCACTATAAACAAAAAAAGAGCGACAATTCTGAAAAAAAAAAAAAAAAAAAACAATAATTTTCACATTCTGCTATTTAACATTCCCAAATTTTTTTTTAAAAATCAAATTTTTTTAACATTTTAGTCCAATTTGTTTTCTGCTACATATTTGTGGTAAAAAAAAAAAAATTTCAATAAGCGTATTTTGATCCGTTTGCGCCTACAAACTACGGGAAAGATTTATGTCATTTTTATTGTTTTTTTTTTTTTTTACTAGTAATGGCGGCAATCTGCGATTTTTAGCGGGACTGCAACATTGTGGCGGACAGATCGGACCCCCAACTGACATTTTTGACACTTTTGGGGGGACCGGTGACATTACTACAGTAATCAATGCTAAAAATATGCACTGTTACTGTAATAATGACACTGGCAGGGAAGGGGTTAACACTGATCAAGAGGTTAAATGTAAGCCTAGGGGAGTGATTCTAACTGTATGGGGTTGGACTTGTGAAATGATCATGGAGACCTGTGATCCTATATAGAAGGATCACATGGGCTCTATGATCATTCCAGGGAGAAGAACGGTCAGATGTGTTTACAACAGCCGACCGTCCTTCTCTCTCAGCGGGGAGCGATCGCGGGTGTCAGGTGGCAATCTGAGCCGCCTGCCCCGTGCATTGGAGTCCCCGATGATGAGTGGGGGCAGGAGCGCGCCAATGGCGGCGCGCGCTTGCCCGCCCCCTAGCTGCTGGCACGCGACCAATGTAGAGCTACGTCGGTTCGTGCAGGAGGGGCTGCCTGCCGCAGTGAAACTGCATTGGGTGGTCCGGGAAGCGGTTAAAGGTAAAGGGTGGTGGTGTTGGATACTGATCCAGATAATATGGTTAAACAGGTGGGATCTGAACTATACTAGTCATGCCAGCCAGTGATCAGGCAGGTTAGGGCTGAACTCCAGACACACATCAATGCAGCTCTGTAATCATTTATACATCCTTCTTAAATACATGCAGTGTAACTATCTGAATGTGACCTGGTATCAGCCTCCTGCAGTCATTGTACAGCAGAGCTCAGACTAAAAGAGAGGGAAGCAGCACAAGAAGCCAATGCAAGGAACATGCTGGCAGGAGGGGAGAGTAGATTGACAGAGAAATCAGCTCGTCAGTCTGCTACTTCTCCTTTCACTGTCCAGTCATAGACTGGCGGACAAACAGGACCTTTATTGTTTCTTAACCACTTCCATACCAGGCCAATTCAAAATTTCTCAGAACCCCCGAAACATTATATATATATGTTTTTTTTATAAGGGACCCCGGGGACTAAAATGGCGGTTGTTGCAACTTTTTATGTCACACAGTAGTTGTGCAACAATTTTTCAAACGTCTTTTTTTTTTTGGAAAAAAAAAACAGTTTCATGAATTTAAACAAAACGCTAAGTTACCCCAATTTTTTGTATAATGTTACAGATGATGTTACGTCATGTTAAAATTACGCACAGTTGTGGAATGGTGCCAAACATCGGTACTTAAAAATCTCCATAAGCAAGAATTTAAAAATGTTTACAGGTTACCAGTTTAGAGTTACAGAGGAGGTCTTGGACTATAGTTGTTGCTCTCACTCTAACGAGCACGCGGGGATGGGGGCACTTAAAACATTTTTTTATTGTTTATTTTTACATTTTTCTTGATTACTTTTATTCCTATTACAAGGAATGCAAACATCCATTGTAATAGGAATAGGGACTGGTCTTCTTTATGGAGAGATCTGGGGTCAATAAGACCCCACATCTCTCCTCCACGCTGGAAAGCCTGAGATATACAAAATGATCTCTGCTTTACAGCCGAGAACACGGCAGTATTTACAACTGCCAGGCCGGATGTGACGTCGTATTTACAACTGCCAAGCCGGATGTGACGTCATAATGTCACGCCCGGGCCTCTGAGAGTCACAGAGACTGCCGGGGACCACCCGTCAGGGGCGTAACTACAAGGGTTGCAGGGGTTGCAATTGCAACCGGGCCCCATGCTCCAGGGGGCCTGTGTGGCTCCCCTGTACACCTGGATAGGAAGGGCTTTGGGGGCACCATGTACAGAAATCACTGTCCTCCTTTTTCCTCCTGTAGCTGCAGGAGGAAAATGGAGGAGATTGGTTCCTCTGTATGCTGCTCCCTCCACTCCTCCTATCCAGTTCACTTGTGTTCTGCTGTCTCTGGGCCCCTGTGTGCTCCCCTGGTCAGATCCCCCCCCACTGCAATTCCGGCTTCCTCCCTCCCCTCTCCTGCCGGCTGCTGCAGGGGATGTGTCACGATAGAGAACCAGGAAGGGGTCAGTAAATATGTAATTTACCAGCTCCTCCCTTTTCTGAATGGACAGAGTCATAGTCAGTGACATTGTAAAAAAATAAAATAAAATGGTAAAAAATAATACAATTAAAATACCAAAAAATAAAAAACTACTGACACCAGTGGGTGAACTTCTAGGATCGCAAAGGTCACACTTGCGACCATGCCCTGGCATTCCACCACCGTGGGGAGACCCCAAGATGGCAGGAAAGGGGCCCACTGCATGACAGTAATAAAGGGCCCCATAAGGAGAGCAAAGGGCCCTAGGATCAGTGGGAAGAGTCCCAGGCTTGAAGGGAAGGGCTCCGGCCAGTGGTCCGGGGGGCCTTCATGGTTTCTTGCACCGGGGCCCTGAAGGTTCTAGTTACACCTCTGTCCTCAGTATTCTTTATGGTGAACTTCCACCGCCAGAGGATTACTTCTCCGGTTCGCCGATCACAAGGGCGACCTGGTGGAGGAACCAGAGGCTGAACAGCCACTATGATTGTTCTTATGATGCAGGGAATCGCTGGCTGAAAAAAATGATATCTGAATGATGCCTGCAGCTGTACCCATTATTCAGAAATCCCTACTCGAATGCCAGGACGTCATATGGCGCACTGCGGGCGGGAAGTGGTTAAAGTAGACCTTAAAGTTTAACTAAAGGTAAAACTTTTTTTTAGTTTTGGACAAAGTAGAGATAGATAAGAACTCCTGTCAGTTTTTATTGCTGTCTGTGTCCCAGTTAAGGAGATTCAACCTCTCTAGTTCTCCTATTTACCATGATTAGGGTATCACAGAGGCAAACACCTAATCGTTAATCCTGCCAAAAACTTCCCATACATCTGACTTTGAATAAATAATGAATGACACCAGTTTGGAGAAAATTTGGCTTGGTAGGCCACTTTATTAACAAAAAAACAAAATAAAATTTTCTTAAAACAGAAACCATACATAATCCAGTACCCGTAACATAAAGGTTGCCGGTCTTGGGAGGCACTAAAAACAAATTAAAATTGTTTATCAGCGTTAATACCTAAACCATGGCTGTCCAACCTTTTGGCTTCTCTGGGCCACATTGAGTGTAGAGAAATTTTCTTGGGCCGCATATAAAATATATACTATAGTTATGGTATATAGGTAATAAAATGCCGCTGCGCCCTTCCTAACCTGACGCGCACCCCCCCCTCCCCCCCAGCACTAATTTAACACAACTAGTGGATGATCTTTTCCGAGGCAGCCTCTGCCTAGTTAGTTTGAAGCCGCCGTGCCCCCGACTCGAATTCCTTCCTCCCCAGCAAAAAAAAAAATTGTCAGGGGGCAGTGGGCCGCATTGCCTGCGGTTCCGGGCCGCATGCGGCCCCCGGGCCACAGGTTGGACATGCCTGACCTAAACGGTCCCCAGCCGCACAACACCGACTCAGGGACAAAACACACTTCACCACTGATACTTCCTTGTTACCACTTCTCTGTTAATCCACCATTAACGGAGATACACTAGAGTGCACCATACCTTAGATGGGTCACCCTATGAACTTTTCCAAGTCTGTTAATGCCTCCAAAGACCCCAACCACTACAGCGTACAGGTGTAAAGCACACCTCCACAAACGCAATGCTCTTTGAATACCATCTAAAATGGTGAGAAACCACAAGTCTGTCCCTATAGCATTCAAGTGGACTCCATCGCTCTGAAGATACCGCCAGGTATCTACCTCCAGATCCTGATGCCCGACCACAAAACCACCGTTATGCTTTACAAACCAGCTAACTTCCTTGTTGACCTTAATGCATGCCTTGTTCAGCTTCTCAACTAACCTGGCAAAACACCAAGAAGTGCGGCCAGCAATCTCTGACCAAACCACTATCATGTCTGGGAAGGTCGTGCGCAGTTTGAGGAAGTCAAATTTAATATCACGGATGAGGTGACGCATCAACCGAACGTCCAGGTCGTTGCCACCCGCGTGCAGCACATATATATTTGGTGCTCTATCAAGGCGGGTGAAGTGGTACACTTCCGGAAGGACCCTGCACCATAGCAAACCTGACACACCTATCCACCTTATTGTGGCCTCCGCCCTAGTAAAACCCATTTGACACCCATTGGGTCTGACATCTGCTGGCTCAGCCCACTAAAACACAAAAGAATACCCCAAGATCCACACGAGGCAAGCAGCTGTGTCTGTAAAAGAAAGATATCAAAGAAAAACATGGCAGAAATAGAGCAACCCACAAGCATAACCACAATTGGCAAGGCCAATAACCTAGAAGGCTGACTAAATAAAGTTGGGACACACATATATCTTAAAACGATTGGATTCCCATCTGTCGATGCGTTTCAAAACTGACTCATCCAAACCCCACCGAGCGGCTTCAGTAGCCGCCCCGATACGTAAGGCGCGTGAGGAGTAACTCCGAGCCTTGTAAACCAAAGCTGACAGACAATGCCTGAATATGGATACAAACTGAAATTTTGAGCCAATCCGTCCTGATGCATAAGAAAAGAGCCTTCCAGCTGCGGGCCTAACTGCCCAAATTCCTCCATGACTGACACTGGGCAAATTGGGGAACCCCGCACTCTATACAGACGCAAATACATACCTCTGCCCGCCTGATCGGTTTTGGAACGTCTAATGAATAGCACCACTAAAGAATTAGAACAACTTACCTCAGTAGCCAGTAGCCCACCTTGTACCACTTTAGAAGGACTAACCAACTCGCCAGAAAAGCTCCATAAAAACGCCAGCATAAATGCCATCTTGAACAAAAGCGACTCATATGCCGAGGCGCATATTAAACTCACCTGACCCAAGAGCTCCTGCAGCATATCAAAAGGGACCGGTCGGCGACCATCCGATTTCCGGAAACCTCTCCTATATCCCTTTAAGGCCTGTTTAACCACAAAGTCCTTTGTAAAAACCAGAACTCCCAAATATTTGAACAAGAACGCCAAACCTGCCAACTTACGATTGATGGCCAATATCGACACCCCTTCAAAATTCAAACAGATAAAATATAACAAGAGAGAGTGAGATTCCATACTCACCATTCCCACTCCCACTCACGCTAAAACTCCCATTCTTTGGAATACGCTGACCAAGTGGTCTCACTCAAGAATTTGTGTAACAGACCAGCGGCAACCCCAACGCAATTCGTCACAGCTCCGGCGGACAAGGCACCCTGTATTGCTCCACAGCTGATGCCAACTCACGGAACCTGTCGAGCTGAAACCGAGACAAAGAATCCGCCAATGTGTTAGTCACCCCTGGCAAATGTACGGCATACAAGAAAACATTTAACTGCAAGCAACACAAAACCAGATGACGCAACAACCTAATAACTGGCAGTGACGAACCCGAAAGGTGATTAATAACCTGCACCACCCCCATGCTGTCACAGTGCAAACAAATTTACTTATTATGGAAGGAATACCCCCACAGTCCAACAATCCCTGGAAAGAGTTCCAAAAGGACCAGGTTCCGTAACAACCCAGCCTCCTGCCACTCATCAGGCCAATGCTCGGCCTCCAAGGAATGCGCCATAGCCAGTGGAACCTGCAGCATCAGTGTATAAAGTATAATTCCATATCAAAATTCCTGACAGGGCCTTGTTGATAAAGGGCACATCCGTTAAAGGTATCCAAGAAGAAGAAGAAAGTTACCAAAGCGTTCAGCCACATGCTGGACAGTGGCCAGCAAAATGCCGCACGAGTTGGATGAAGGAGGGCCCACGCACAAGAAGTTGTCCAAATAATGGATGACAGAATTGACCCCTGACACCTCCCATACCATCCATTTAAGTGCCCAGCAATGCAGCCTCACCAGATTCCAGCAATGCAGTCTCACCAGTGCCCAGCAATGCAGCCTCACCAGTGCCCAGCAATGCAGTCACACCAGTGCCCAGCAATGCAGCCTGACCAGTGCCCAGCAGTGCAGCCTAACCAGTGCCCAGCAATGCAGCCTCACCAGTTCCCAGCAAGCCAGCCTGACCAGTGCCCAGCAATGCAGCCTCACCAGTGCCCAGCAATGCAGTCACACCAGTGCCCAGCAATGCAGCCTGACCAGTGCCCAGCAGTGCAGCCTAACCAGTGCCCAGCAATGCAGCCTCACCAGTTCCCAGCAAGCCAGCCTGACCAGTGCCCAGCAATGCAGTCACACCAGTGCCCAGCAATGCAGTCTCACCATGCCCAGCAATGCAGCCTCACCAGTGCCCAGCAATGCAGCCTCATCAGTGCCCAGAAATGCAGCCTCACTGGATCATCACACAGGCCGGCCTCTCCCGATGTGTCAGCTCCTACCTATGATAGAAAGCCCACGTCCCGGCGTTGGACAAATGTGCTGTCTATCAAAGGAGCCAAACCAGGAGGAGGGAATTTGGGTGACAGCGGGCGCCCAGCGATTCAAATAAAGCTGACACAGCAGGCAAGGCCGGCCTGACCCCCCCCCCCCCCCCCAATGTGTGGCATCTGAGGCAGACCTCCTCCCTGTTGGTATGGCACTGGCTTCAGCACTCCCCTCTGCCTTAGCACTCAGCACCTGCCCATGATCGGCCTTGCACCTAGCACTGTCCCTGCAATCCGGGGACTGGCTCCTGGGAGGTCCGGTCACCCTATAGTAAGCCAGTCAAGTTGCTATTACAAAACAGCCACCCGCCGGCTCTAAAAAATTGGTACCGGGGTGATCCTTGCTTTGCTTGGTTTATCGACCAGCCGGCGGATGTGCCGGCTGGTCTTTTGGGTCTTATGGTGGGATGGGAGAGCCTCGGAAGGTGGCAGGAGGGGGACATTCCCTCTTGTTGCTTGTAATAGCAATCGAGCGGCTAGTAAGCCGCTCCCATTGCTATTACAAGAGAGCCGCCTGCCAGCTCTAAAAAACGGTACCGGGGTGATGCCTGCAGCTGCTTATCAACCCGGTACAGGTGCCGCCCCCCCTGAAAAAGCTCCTTATTTGCCTAGCGAAAGATACGCCCCTGGCTTTTCTATGGGGTTGCCTCCAGGAGCTAAATGGGGGACCCTCTTGGGGTCCTTGCAACTAATCAGGGTGCGGGTGCATTATTTGCAGGTGTGAATGCCCCCATAGTGTCACTTTATGATATGCAGCCGCAATATAGAGAGCCACTCCAGTCTCATTACTGAGCAATCTCTCTTCACGAAAAAACAGTCAACAAATCTCTCCCTTGCCGAAGTTAAACTTTTTTTTTTTTTTTCCAGCTTCTTTCAGATACAAAACAGAGACGGAGAGAAAATCCTCTTTAATTAGGAGTTGGGTTGGAGTGTGATAAGTATGCAGATTCCTTCATTATATCTCTTCATTATTTACAGAAATATTTCATAAAACAAAATTGCAGAAATCACTGACAATAGTAATTATGTCATTTACGCTGACAGGGGAACGGGGAACGTGCTGCTTTAGATCTGTAGAAACATTCGGCAGCTTTTTAAAGAAAATAAAGTCATTTGCGAAAACAATGGTGTCTTGTGAATGGATGTCTCCGGCACGCTGGGATTTCAATGGGGAGTGAAGCCAGGATACCTTCTCCTGCACTCCCAGCTTTAGTGTCGGGTCCCACTTATGCGATGCGGGAAGGCTGCGAATTCGCAGCCTGTTCCCGCATCGCAAACGCACCCTTGGCAGTTCACACTGCCATATGCAATACGCAGGGGGTGTCAATGAAATGTTAACGACACCCCCAGTTTGATCGCATATCGCAGTGCGATCTTTACAGTTAGCACAGGATCGGATCGCACAAGTGTGAACCACTGTGCGATCCGATCCTGATGCGGCTGAAAAAAAGGGTCCTGTGCGACTTTGGCGCGGGTGCAGTGCGAATTTAGCCATACAAAGGGTATGGCTAAATTCGCACCGCACAGCCGATCGCATGTAATGAAGGAGCAGTGCGCTCCGAAATTACATGCGATCGCAGCAGCCGCAAGAGTGTGAACCGGCACTTAATCTCACTTTGTGTCTCCGCAATCCCTGCTACAGATAGAAGTCACCGCGTACAGAGATCTGCGCTAAACTCCAGATTTTCTCTTGGAAATAAACCCGAAAATGAATCACTAAATCGAAATTCTTTGGTAATGCCAATTCATGACACGTATTCTCATAGAAATGTGATAACCGGGGGGTTTTAACCACTTAAGCTCCGGAAGATTTTACCCCCTTCTTGACCAGGGCCTATTTTGCGATTCGGCACTGCGTGACTTTAACGGACAATTGCGCGGTCGTGCGATGCTGTACCTAAACAAATTTGACATCCTTTTTTCCCCCACAAACAGAACTTTCTTTTAGTGGTATTTGATCACCTGTGCGATTTTTACTTTTTGCGCTATAAACAAAAAAAGAGCGTCAATTTTGCAAAAATAACAATATTTTTCAAATTTTTTTATATGAAATTCCCCCCAAAAAAAATGTAAAAATCAAAATTTTTTAACATTTTAGGCTAATTTGTTTTCTCCTACATATGTTTTGTAAAAAAAAAAATCGCAAAAAGCGTAATTTGATTGGTTTGCGCAAAAGTTATTGCGTTTACTAAGGGAAAGATTTTTGTAATTTTTGTTGTTTTTTTTTTAACGCGTAATGGCGGCGATCTGCGATTTTTTTGTGGTACTGCGACATTGCGGCGAACAGATCGGACCCTTGACTGACATTTTTGACACTTTTGGGGTTACCAGTGACATTACTACAGTAATCAGTGCTATACATATGCACTGTTACTTTAACATTACACTGGCAGTGAAGGGGTTAACTTTTTTTGAGAGGGAGGGGTTATGTGTGTACCTAGGGGCGTGATTCTAACTGTGATTGGCTGTGGCTTGAGGTGTAGGAACAGTGATCAACGGTCCTACATAGTAGAACCATATGATCACTATTCATACACAGGGGAGAATGACAGGCGGCTTGTTTACATTAGCCGCCTGCCTTTCTCCTGCTCTAACGGACGATCGCGAGTGACCGGCGGACATTGGGTCCGCCGGGCACACGCGCCGGGGGGGGTCCGTGACCGCGCGGGAGTGGGAGCGCGCCTCTGGCGGCGCGCGCTCGCTCCCTAGACCCTCACAAGCTAGTGACGTAGCCCTACGTCGCTTTGCCTGGGAGGGGCTGACTGCCGACGTAAATCGTCGTGCGGCGGTCGGCAAGTGGTTAAAGCTAAGCTATAACGGGTTGGGGCTGGTTTTTATTTTATTATTCTTTTAAATGTATACATGTTTAAAACTAATGTTTGTCAATCATATATAAAATCTTTGCTAAACATGGGGTAAAGCCGTGATTTCCAACCCACAAATGATCTTCTACAGCACGTGTCAAACACAAGGCCCGAGAGCCCATTTTTGTCTCGCACACAGGGACTTTTTTCAGCAGGAACGTAGAGGAACTCTGTTCCACCACCTCCGGCTCTCGCCGTCCGCTTCCCACTCAGCACTGTGAGCCTTCTGTATTTACAAGGACAGATTGCCTCTCTGCGGCTCTCACAGATCTCTGCCTGCCTTGCACTTATGGTGAGGCCAAGGGAGATGCAGGTGCAGTGTGGGATGAGGTATCAAATGGTACGCTGAACTGTGATCCCTATCTGTGCCTGGGTACACAGATTCCAACCAATGATCTCCCTGAAAGTGAGAGAGTTGGAGCCACTAGAGCCAGGCCGGGTAGGTGAGATGCAAGGAAGCTTTGGCAAGGAGGGCTGTAAAGGGAGATGTATGCAGAGGTGGGGGTGGGGGTGAGGGAGTGGTGCAGAAGTCAGAGCCAAGGAGGGGTGGAAGTGAGATTTGAAAGAAAGCTGAACCCTGCACACTGTGCATAGCACACCCTATAACCCTGCATACTGTGCATAGCACACCCCTAAACCCTGCACTCTGTATGTAGTGCTCCCCTGAACCCTGCACTCTGTACAGAGTGTACCCCTGAACTCTGCACTCTGTATGTAGTGCACCCCTGAAGCCTGTAATCTGTATGTAGTGCACTCCTCAACCCTGCACTCTGTACAGAGTGCACCCCTGAACCCTTCACTCTGTACAGAGCACACTCCTGAACCCTGCACTCTGTACTGAGCACCCCTCTGAACCCTGCACTCTGTACAGAGTGCACCCCTGAACCCAGCACTCTGTACAGAGCACACTCCTGAACCCTGCACTCTGTACTGAGCGCACCCCTGAACCCTGCACTCTGTACAGAGTGCACCCCTGAACCCTGCACTCTGTACAGAGGGTGTTACGTACAGAGTGCAGGGTTCAGGAGGGTGTCACGTACAGAGTGCAGGGTTCAGGAGGGTGTTACGTACAGAGTGCAGGGTCCAGGGGTGCATTATGTACAGAGTGCAGGGTTCAGGGTGTGCTGTGTACAGAGTGCAGGGTTTAGGGATGCACGGAGTTTGTAACCCCAACCCCCCCTCCCCATGAAGCTTCCTCGCATCTCTTTCACCTACCTGGCCGGACTCTAATACCTCCCTGTGTGGTCAACTCTACCATCTGTGTATTTGCAGGGAGATCATACTTTCTCTTACATTCTGGAGATCTGTCCCCGCTGTGCCCTACGGTGAGTGCGTCCAGAAACCTGGTTGATCCGGGAGATGCTGAGAGCAAAGCTGTCACTTGTAAACACAGAAAAAAATAAAAATAAATAACGATTATGTGGTATTTACAAAAAAAAAAATGTGTCAGTAAATATCGCATAAAAAATCCAATTCACAAATGTACCAGAGAGTAGAAAAGCATGCAATACTTACCACCAGGGTTTCCCTGGCAGTATCCCATGTGGTGATACGGAGGACCACAGGGCTGTTTTTTGACAAATAGCTGGTTGCTATGCAGCAGGCCTGAAAGCAGGCCGCCGCGTCCTTAACAACAGATGACTCATCAGCTGTCAGTTCCCTGCTAACAGCTAATTATAAAAAAAAAAACGACAATTTAAAAGTATGCAAAAAAAAACAGCAAGGGGTCCCCTTCAAATCCATACCAGACCTTTATCCGAGCATGCAGCCTGGCAGTTCAGGAAAGGGGGGGGGGGCGAGCCAGTGCCCCCCTCCCTCCTAAACAATACCAGGCCACATCATGTCCTCAACATGAAGGGGTGGGTGCTTTGGGGTAGAGGGGGCTCTGCATGCACCGGTCTGTGACGTCACGGGAGGGCGGTGCCACCAGGTGATGTCACCAGGTGGCCCCACCCTTACCTAAATAAGAACTGTCAAATGGTGAAGGAAGCATCCTCAGGAGCAGAGCTTTTAGTTTACTTTGTTTTTTTGGGTTCTGGCGGTGTGGCGGGCATAATGATTGACGATGGATTTACATCAGGGGACACTGTTTTTTTTATTTTTTAATAAAGGATTTGTCAAAAATTGTCTTTGGGTTTTTCTTGCTTTTTTACACTTTTTTGGTGAATGTGTAGGGGTACAATGTATCCCATACTCATTCACATAGGGGGGCCAGGATCTGGGGGCCCCCTTCTTAAAGGAGGCTTCCGTATTCTGATTAGTCCCCTGCCCGCAGACCCCTGCAACTACCGACCACAGTTGCTTTGGGGCGGGGGGCAGAGCCCCCTCTTCCCTAAAAGCACCAACCCCCCACGTTGAGGGCACGTGGTCTGGTATGGATTTTGGGGGGACCCCACGTTGTCTTTTTTTTTTATTATTTCAGCATGGACAGGGGGGGCCTCTATTCTATTCAACATTTTTGTCAGCTTTCTTTTTTTACATTCAGCTGTCAGCGAGGAACATTTATCAAACTGGATTTATAGAGCGCCAATAGGGTAGACAGTACAGTTACAATACAAATAAATTCAGGAGGAATCAGATGGCCCTGCTGATTAGAGCTTACAATCTTAGAGGGAGGGTCAAGTGATACAAAAGTTGATAACTGTGGGGTACATTTTGGAAACCGCTGCCCTAGAGGATCCAGGATTGGGACCCCTGCGACACTGACAGCAATCAAGGTTATCTAACATGGTCTTCTTTCTACAAAAGGTTGCATGATTCTTCCCGCCTGGGTTACCACAGCTTAATCAGATGTAAGCCATTTTTGTTTTTCTCTAAAAAATACTTTTTTGAGGTATTAGCTTTTAAAATAGAGACACACACTACACTAGAAGGGGCTCTCCCACCTCTTCCTTCCTTTTTTTTTTTCCCTTTGGATACCCCAGAACTTTCTATGGGTCTTCAATCTGCCTTTTCAGTCTGTCCCCTTAAGCTTTTGAGGACCACTACCACACTACCAAAAATTCCCACATTGGAAGGGGGCAGGGCTTAGTGTTGGTCTGGCCCTATGATTCAGGGTTGTCCCCAGGCATTTGGAGTGGAGCTATGAATATGTGTGAGTAGGTGCTAAACTTGGTGCACGTTGATGGCTCACTGCTGATGACTTTCCTTTCTGGAATTGATATTCATTCCATACAACCTTCTAGTCTTTCTGTTCTATGCAGTTCTCCTAGATGCATTATCTGGACGGCATGGAAAAGGTTCCATATCAGGAATGGGCCCTCTGAGACACTAGGTCCAGTGACTCCAGGCCCTTCTCTAAAAATGCCCAAGTGCCAAAAGATGAGTCTGACCCCTTAAGCTTTTGAGGACCACTACCACACTACCAAAAATTCCCACATTGGAAGGGGGCAGGGCTTAGTGTTGGTCTGGTCCTATGATTCAGAGTTGTCCCCAGGCATACAGGAGTTGGTTTCTAACTAAACAACGCAAGCTGTCTACATTCTACCAGGACTGCTTTACACATGTGATAGGTGAACTGGTCTTAGATCAAATATGTTTTTAAATGAGTTTCTCAGAAGATAGAAAAAATGCCAGCCATACTTCCAATGACCTCTACTTGCAGTGTTTTGAATTATAAGTGAATTGACTGCATATAGTGATGTTTCCAACCCAAAACCAACCTACCTTGACACATTTCACCATTCCTGGCTAAGACCCCATACTGAGGAAGTCGTGACGCAGGAGCGTATGACGCAACGCGTTTAGGGGGCGGAGACTACAAGCGGCGACACAGCAGTACGGCTCCTCCAGAGGCATATTGTATTGGTTCGATCAGCTAGCACAAGCTGTGGATTGTGCTTTCCTTGTAAGTGTATTTCTTGTATGTTATTTGATTAAAAGTCATCTCATCAGAGAGCATTAGATCCCCTGTTGTTTCTTTTCCATGCATACTGGGAGTCATTGTGGACATATACAGATTCCACATACCTATGCAAGGAGCGGTTTTATACTGATGTCCCTATAAGAATTATCCCCATCGGGACCATTGATTACGTATATTATCTGCTGGATGAGTAGTTCAATAAGAATATCTCCACCAAGGATTACTACCACCGGTATTATTACTGCTTTCTGAACCTGTGGGAAGGTGAGAGGCAATCCATTAGTTGTGGTGGTGGACACACGAGCACTGAGTGTGGAAGTATTTGACAAGCACTTCATCTTGCCGATTTTGCACATTATTTGTATGGACTTGTCTTATTTATATTAATTTATTTCCACTCCTGGTTTGCACCTTTTTGCACTTGCACCTTATTGTGCACTATTATGAATATATTGATTGTAGCTTCCTATTGTTTGTATATTTGATATATTGCTATCATTATTGTCAAGCACCTTTAATAGCACCTGTCACTTCCCATATCAAATATTTTTTGGATGTTGTCATATATCTATTAGGCACTATATTAGCACCTTATTATATTTTGGCACATATTCACTTTAGCGCTGTACCCCCACGTATTATTATTATCTTATACTTTTTAGTGAAAAAGTTTTGGTATAGCAGTTTAGTGATTTTATATATATTTTATTAATTATTGATTTGCGCTGATTTTCTTTTTGCACACCATTCCTGGCTTGCTCACAAGGATACTATCGCACTATCCTTGTGAGCAAGCCAGGAATGGTAAAAGGCGTCAAGGAAGGTTGGTTTTGGGTTGCAGACATTACTATATGCAGTTAATTCATTGATTTTCAAAAATAAAGAAGAATAAGAAGAGCTAATTGGAGTGCAGCTGATAATTTTTCCTATTTTCAGTGAAGAGTAGAAATGGATTGTGGTGGCTGGCACCCAGGTTGTCCATGTGCAGGAGACCCCGGTTTGGAGCGGAGCTATGGATATGTGTGAGTAGGTGCTACACTTGGTGCACGTTGATGGCTCACTGCTGATGCCTTTCCTTTCTGGAATTGATATTCCTTCCATACAACCTTCTAGTCTTTCTGTTCTATGCAGTTCTCCAAGCTGCATCATCTGGATGGCATGGAAAAGGTTCCATATCAGGAATGGGCCCTCTGAGACACTAGGTCCAGTGACTCCAGGTCCTTCTCTAAAAATGCCCAAGTGCCAAAAGACGAGTCTGACCCCTTAAGCTTTTGAGGACCACTACCACACTACCAAAAATTCCCACATTGGAAGGGGGCAGGGCTTAGTGTTGGTCTGGTCCTATGATTCAGGGTTGTCCCCAGGCATACAGGATTTGGTTTCTAACTAAACAACGCAAGCTGTCTACATTTTATCAGGACTGCTTTACACACGTGATAGGTGAACTGGTCTTAGATCAAATATGTTTTTAAATGAGTTTCTCAGAAGATAGAAAAAAATGTCAGCCATACTTCCAATGACCTCTACTTGCAGTGTTTTTAATTATAAGTGAAGTGACTGCATATAGTGATGTTTCCAACCCAAAACCAACCTACCTTGACACATTTCACCATTCCTGGCTAAGACCCCATACTGAGGAAGTCGTGACGCAGGAGCGTATGACGCAACGCGTTTAGGGGGCGGAGACTACAAGCGGCGACACAGCAGTACGGCTCCTCCAGAGGCATTTTGTATTGGTTCGATCAGCTAGCACAAGCTGTGGATTGTGCTTTCCTTGTAAGTGTATTTCTTGTAAGTTATTTGATTAAAAGTCATCTCATCAGAGAGCATTAGATCCCCTGTTGTTTCTTTTCCATGCATACTGGGAGTCATTGTGGACATATACAGATTCCACATACCTATGCAAGGAGCGGTTTTATACTGATGTCCCTATAAGAATTATCCCCATCGGGACCATTGATTACGTATATAATCTGCTGGATGAGTAGTTCAATAAGAATATCTCCACCAAGGATTACTACCACCGGTATTATTACTGCTTTCTGAACCTGTGAGAAGGTGAGAGGCTATCCATTAGTTGTGGTGGTGGACACACGAGCACTGAGTGTGGAAGTATTTGACAAGCACTTCATCTTGCCGATTTTGCACATTATTTGTATGGACTTGTCTTATTTATATTAATTTATTTCCACTCCTGGTTTGCACCTTTTTGCACTTGCACCTTATTGTGCACTATTATGAATATATTGATTGTAGCTTCATATTGTTTGTATATTTGATATATTGCTATCATTATTGTCAAGCACCTTTAATAGCACCTGTCACTTCCCATATCAAATATTTTTTGGATGTTGTCATATATCTATTAGGCACTATATTAGCACCTTATTATATTTTGGCACATATTCACCTTAGCGCTGTACCCCCACGTATTATTATTATCTTATACTTTTTAGTGAAAAAGTTTTGGTATAGCAGTTTAGTGATTTTATATATATTTTATTAATTATTGATTTGCGCTGATTTTCTTTTTGCACACCATTCCTGGCTTGCTCACAAGGATACTATCGCACTATCCTTGTGAGCAAGCCAGGAATGGTAAAAGGCGTCAAGGAAGGTTGGTTTTGGGTTGCAGACATTACTATATGCAGTTAATTCATTGATTTTCAAAAATAAAGAAGAATAAGAAGAGCTAATTGGAGTGCAGCTGATAATTTTTCCTATTTTCAGTGAAGAGTAGAAATGGATTGTGGTGGCTGGCACCCAGGTTGTCCATGTGCAGGAGACCCCGGTTTGGAGCGGAGCTATGGATATGTGTGAGTAGGTGCTACACTTGGTGCACGTTGATGGCTCACTGCTGATGCCTTTCCTTTCTGGAATTGATATTCCTTCCATACAACCTTCTAGTCTTTCTGTTCTATGCAGTTCTCCAAGCTGCATCATCTGGATGGCATGGAAAAGGTTCCATATCAGGAATGGGCCCTCTGAGACACTAGGTCCAGTGACTCCAGGTCCTTCTCTAAAAATGCCCAAGTGCCAAAAGACGAGTCTGACCCCTTAAGCTTTTGAGGACCACTACCACACTACCAAAAATTCCCACATTGGAAGGGGGCAGGGCTTAGTGTTGGTCTGGTCCTATGATTCAGGGTTGTCCCCGGGCATACAGGAGTTGGTTTCTAACTAAACAACGCAAGCTGTCTACATTTTACTAGGACTGCTTTACACACGTGATAGGTGAACTGGTCTTAGATCAAATATGTTTTTTAAATGAGTTTCCCCAGAAGATAGAAAAAATGCCAGCCATACTTCCAATGACCTCTACTTGCAGTGTTTTTAATTATAAGTGAATCGACTGCATATAGGGATGTTTCCAACCCAAAACCAACCTACCTTGACACATTTCACCATTCCTGGCTTGCTCACAAGGATACTATCACACTATCCTTGTGAGCAAGCCAGGAGTGGTGAAAGGCATCAAGGAAGGTTGGTTTTGGGTTGCTATTTGTAGTTAATTCATTGATTATCAAAAATAAAGAAGAATAAGAAGAGCTAATTGGAGTGCAGCTGATAATTTTTCCTATTTTCAATGAAGAGTAGAAATGGATTGTGGTGGCTGGCACCCAGGTTGTCCATGTGCAGGAGACCCCGGTTTGGAGCGGAGCTATGGATATGTGTGAGTAGGTGCTACACTTGGTGCACGTTGATGGCTCACTGCTGATGAATTTCCTTTCTGGAATTGATATTCCTTCCATACAACCTTCTAGTCTTTCTGTTCTTCTATGCAGTTCTCCTAGCTGCATCATCTGGATGGCATGGAAAAGGTTCCATATCAGGAATGGGCCCTCTGAGACACTAGGTCCAGTGACTCCAGGCCCTTCTCTAAAAATGCCCAAGTGCCAAAAGACGGGTGTATATCTTTTTAGAACAACAACAAAAAAAAAAAAAACTTTAGCTGAAAACACAGGACACGGCCAATCAGCCCCTGGACCCCGTCCCAGGAAAAAACATTTATTATTTGCCTGGGAGGGACATTTACGCAGCAATTCTTGTAAAAGGATTACTTTAACAATTTTTGGCGAAGAGGCTCTCTAGTTAGTAACTTGGGAGAATGAATATAATAAACCAATCCAGGGCTCACTGCTTCAATTTTCCAGTGAAATTTATAAAGTGGACCTGTCATTTGGAGGCAGCTTTTATTGCCAAGCTGATAACGTTTAGGAAGGTGTGGCCTATTGTTCTGTGAGCTGAGCCAACATTCACGAGGAACAAACCTAGAATTTTGTGCCAGCAGCAATGTTAATTTTATAACATTATATTAATGTATTTTTACACAGCACTAACATGTACTGATGTCAACCTACCATACTCTTCCTTAGAGGGGGTGGTCAGCCGCCTAAGGCTGGAGAGGGCCCTGGACCTGGCTGCAGTAGTCCGCAGTAAGTACAAGAACATGGCTGTGTTGTCTGGCAGGGATACCTGGCTCACCTAACTGGCTGAACAAAATTACAACTCCTCTGGCTTGTAAAACAGTTTACATATATTTCTTTCAGATGTATATTAAGCTGTGTGGCAGGAGTCCAGCTCCATTACTGTCTCCCCTCAGCATTTTTGTATTACGTTCTATCTACCAGAAAAACAGCTCCAGAGAGATCTCTTCAAATCTTCCTAGCCCAGCACTGTGCACCCTTCCCTGCACATTCGGGGCCTGACCTCCCTTGCCTTTGATGAACAGCTTATGCACATCCGAACAACCATTAATATGGAGTTCACACCCTGCATGCATGGGGGACAGTATCAAAGACAAGGCCCCTTGGCCAAATCCGGTCTGCCAGGCCCTTTAATGTGGCCTTCACTCCTCTTCTGCAGCAGTGGCACCTCCCTCATCTCCACCCCCCACCTTGTCTCAACACCGGCAGCAGAGAGGAGGACAGAACTCCTCCACCAGATCCTGCACCTCTTTGTGCAGCTACCACCCCCTCTCCTTCCCCTCCCCTTATCTCAGCAGACTCTGGCAGCTGACTCCAGCTCTCCTCTGGTTCTCCTCAAGCCTCCACTTTCTGCTTCCCATCTCTGTTCCCAGCTTCTTCCTGACAGCAGAACAATGTAAGGGGGTTGCACTGTGAAATAGGAGAGGGTGGGGGGGGGGCTATAGACATCTGAGGTAGGGGCAGTGCTGTGTCTTGGCCCAGGGCAGCACTTTGCAGGGGGGCAGCAAAAAACCTGATGGGGCTGCACTGATATGCTGCCCTGATGGGCACTAATAGACTGCACTGATGGCCACCGATGAGGCAGGACTGATAAGCTGCACTGATGGGGCTGCACTGATAAGGCAGCACTGATGGGCACTGATATGATGCACTGATAGGCTGCACTAATGGGCACTGAGAGGGTGCACTGGTTGCCAGTGATGGGGCTGTATTGATGGCCACTGATGAGGCAGCACTGTTATGCTGCACTGATGAGGCTGCACTGATGGGCAGTAATGAGGCTGCACTGATGAGCACTGATAAGGCTGCACTGATGGGCACTGATGAAGCTGAACTTATGGGAACTGATGAGGCTGCACTGATGGGCACTGATAGACTGTGGTTGTGGTCTGTGATTTACAGATGAAAAGGCAGGTCATAAACAGGAAAGGGTGTGGCCTTTACAGGAAGGGGTGGGTCATATTTAAATTAGGGGTGCCCAAGTTTAGTTAGGCCTAGGGCAGCACAAAACCAAAATACACCACTGGGTAGGGGGGTGCTCTTGACATCTAGTCTTAGATACAGCCAGAACTTTGAGGGCAACTATAATGCTGATAGAGCCCCTGATGAAGTTGAGTTTGATACCCCTGGTGTTGGGCATTTGATGAGAGGCTATGCCATGTCAGACAGGCCACACAGCAAAGAACCAAATTTGTCTAGAGAACTATTGGCACTTTTCCACTGCAAGTACCGGCTCGGCTCCACTCGGCCCTGCTTGGCCCTGCTTGGCTCGGTTTGGTTTTCCACTGCTGGTACCGCATGGTACGGTGTTGGAACGGTTCGGTACGGTTTGGTACGGTTTGTTTTTCGACTCATAGTAAGTGGGTGGGATAACAACGATTCTCTGACCAATCAGTGGCTAGTAGTGACAAACAGTCAAGGCTGCATGCAAAAGATTGTGGGATATGGTACCGGTACAGCCCTCTTGGAACCACAACCAAGGTGGTACTGTTTAAGTGAGCCGTACCGTTCGGTTCCATGTAGTGGAAAACCGCCGCCGTACCGTACCGAACCGTTCCAACACCGTACCATGCGGTACCATGCAGTGGAAAAGTGCAAAAGCGAGCCGAACCGTTTCGGTTCCATGCAGTGGAAAAGCGCCATATGACTTATTACACAAAAAATGGGGAAGGTGGGTGGAAAACAAAAATAGCACCCAGAGCTTGTTTACACTTTTGTGGTGCAATAGAGCGTGTTAGGTCGCATGAGAAGGCACGTTGCGTTAAGGCATCCAATTGAAATGAATGGACTGCCTGCACACCAAAACATCCAGAAAATGGGAGGTGACACATGCATTGGGTGCCATTCAAAATGAATAGCACCTGAACACAGCAATGCATGTAACTCACATACTACCACAAAGCAACAATGTTGCTTTGGGCCCTAAAAGTTTTAATCACTTTACCATTGCTCACTGTGCTGCTACTGCGGCACAGTGGCTCGTTAAGGTCTGGCGACGTAGACCTACGTCACCAGTTCCCCCCCCCCCCCTCTCGGTGGCGCGCGCGCGCCGCCGGAGGCTCGCTCCCGCTGTATTCAGTCACAGCGGGAGACGGGCCAGGGGAGAAGAGGCGGTGATCACCGCCGCTCTTCCCCGATCGTCGGGGATCGAGTGAGGAAATCCGCCCGCTTGTGTAAACAGGGACAGATTACAGGATTCAGCATAGCTGAACCTGCGATCTGTGTCTGTGTCACACAACCACCCCCCCCCCCCACACATGCCAGTAAGCATGAGGCATACATTAACCCCTTGATCACCAATAAAGTTAACCCCTTCCCTGCCAGTGTCATTATTACAGTAACAGTGCATATTTATAGCACTGATTACTGTAGTAATGTCACTGGTACCCCCAAAAGTGTCCAAAATTTCAGTCAGGGGTCCGATCTGTCCGCTGCAATGTTGCAGTCCTGCAAAAAAAAAAATCGCAGCTCGCCGCCATTACTAGTAAAAAAAAAAAAAAACCATAAAAATGACAAATCTTTCCCGTAGTTAGTAAACGCAATAACTTTTGCGCAAACCAATCAAAATACGCTTATTGTGATTTTTTTTTACCAAAAATATGTAGCAGAAAACAAATTGGCCTAAAATGTTAAAAAATGTTGATTTATAAATTTTTTTTTGGGAATGTTATATCTCAGAATGTAAAAAATATTGTTTTTTTTGTTCAAAATTGTCGCTCTTTTTTTCAAAAATTAAAAATCGCACAGGTGATCAAATACCACCAAAAGAAAGCTCTATTTGTGGGAAAAAAATGACATAAATTTAATTTGGGTACAGCGTCGCACGACCGCGCAATTGTGCATTAAAGTGACGCAGTGCCGAATCGCAAAATATAGCCTGGTCAGGAATGGGGTAAAATCTTCCGGTCTTAAAGCGGTTAAAAATATGCTCATTGAGAATTTTTTTGTCAAAGACATGTAGCTAAACCCATTTTGGCCTAAATACATGACAAAAATTGAATATATTGGACATGTTTTAACTGTCAAAGTAGAAAATGTCAAAATTTTCAATTTTTTTTATTAATATCGCAAAAAATGAAAAGCGCAGAGGTGATCAAATACCACCAAAAGGAAGCTCTGTTGGTGGGAAAAAAAGGACGTAAATTTCGTTTGGGTGCGGCGTTGCATGACCACGCAATTGTCAGTTAAATTCACGCAGTGCCAAGTTGCAAAAAGTGGCCTGGACGTTAAGCAGGAAAATCCTCTGGTGGTAAAGTGGTTAATGTACGCCTTTTCACATCTCCCACAGTTGGAAAGTAAGGACATCTTTATGAACTAATATGTGTTGCCTGACCTCAATTGTGGCCCATTTTACAGAACAGATTTTTTGACATGTTGGCCCAAACCATCTTCAAAGTGATATCAACATCATCATTGTCTTAACATTTTCTTTATAAAAGTGTCTAGGTTCAGGTTTATGGTTAAGTTACGGCTAGGTGTAGGGGTTAAACTGAGGTTATGTTTTCTATTTTAAGCCAAAAACACCCAGATCCACAGCAACAGAGGCACGGAATAACTGTACCCATCAGCTACCGCTTGTGGGGTTAATGGAAGGCCACCGTTTGATAACCATGAAAAGGAACCCAAGTGTGGTCTTTGGAAAAAAGTAAATACTATTTATTTTCCAAGCATCAATGGAGTCCATACTGAAAACTGATAATTAGTAATACTGGTAGGCGTTAAACTGAGGTTGTATTTTCTAATGTATGAGGTGTGTCTAAAAAGTTTGATAAATGGTCCAATATTTCAACGGCAACATGGGCCAGGTGAGCGTACATGCACATGGCTATCCAGAGACATGTCGAGAAGCTCCAGCTAGCGTGGAGTACACGTGACCATCAGGGTAGACCTGCTGCGGGCAGTTGAGTGTAGTGAGAGAGGTAGGGTGACAGTGCAATGGGGCAAGGAGGGAACATCAAGTTCTGCTACAAATTGGGGAAAACGGAAACACATGAAATGTTGGTGCAAGTGTACGGGATGGAAGCTGTGAACAGAATATGTGTTTATGACTGACGACTGGTTCAAACACTTTCATATGCTCCACACACAGCTTGATACAATATTGATGCATACGTCACTGAAGAAGTGGAGCGAATCCACGAAACGCGTAGGGCCTATACAGATGCACCATGTTTCGACAGACGGTTTTACATACCCTTTTCTTTCATTCAACTTACAGGACATCATTCTGCTTTTGAAGTGATTTTATAATATAGAGGATTCATCATACTATGTTGTTATTTACATGTATATATGGTTTGCAATATGCCACCAACATGTTTACAATCTTAGATATTTTTCCTACTGCTATACTGTCCTGCTATTTATTGCTCCAAGTAAATAAACATAAGTTTTTTAATATTTAATATTCTTCTTCATTAAACCACAAGGATGAGCCACGTTCGGGTCAGCCGCCGGCAAGCAGAACCCCAGACATGATCGAGCAAGTGCGACAAATGCCAGCATGAGATCGGCGACTGACTCTACAATTGATGGCGGAGGAATTGGGCATTAGCAAGGACACGGTGATTACCATTATTTGCGAAGATTTGGGTAAGTAGAAGATCCGGTTTGTACCGCACAAGTCTGACAGCTGGACAGAAAGCAAAATGGATGGAAACCTCTGGAGATTTCATTACCATGTGTGACCAGGATTCATCCTTTGCGAACCATCGTCACAGGGGAGGAGACCTGGTGCTACCAGTTCGATCTGGAATCCAAGCAGCAAGCGTACCTGTTCTCCATCATCCACCGTACTCCCCTGATCTGGCGCATAAGGACTTCTTTCTGTTTCCCTGCATAAGCATCACGAAAGGCGCACATTGTGCGGACATGGTGGCAATCCAAGAATGTGTGACAGCGGTTCTGCGATCAATTTCTAAAGAGGCCTTTGCTGACAGTTTCCAGACGCTTTATGAATGTTGCCAAAAGTGTGTTGTAAGGAATGGCAATTATTTTGAAGGCCAATAAATGCCGGGTTCACACTAATCCGACTTGTCAGACAACTTGGTCGCCTGACAAGTAGCTTCCAATGCTGTGCAATGGAACCGTTCTAATCAGAGCGACTCAAGTCGCTCCGACTTAGAAAAAGGTTCCTGCAGTATTTTTTGGCAAAGTCGGAGCGACTTGAATTGACTTCTATTATGAGAAGTTGTTTCAAGCCGCGCTGAAGTCGCGCTGCACGGGTGACTTCATTAGTCGCCCAAAGTCGGGGCGACTGAGTTGGATGAGTGTGAACCGACTCTTAAGGTAATGGGTTTGTATCTTCTGTTTTGTTTGTTTTCTGATACCATTCATCAAACTTTTCAGACACACCTAGTACATTATTTAAAGCGAAAAAAAACACCACATCCAAAGAAACCACAACACAAAATGGTTGTACCTGTCAGCTGCCGCTTGTGGGATTAGCAGAAGGCCACAACTTGACCACCATGGAAAGGAACCCAAGTAGGGTATTTGGAAAAAAAAGTCAGACATGTTTTTTCCAAATATCATTGGTGTCCATACTGGTAGTAAAGCTTGTGTGTGTGATAGCGCTGAAACAATAGGACTGGGATCCAGATCCTTTTGAAATAACACCTTGGTGAGTCCTCCTTCAAAGGGCTGGACAACCGAAGAATGTGCAGTGTGGGAAGAACCTTGTTCTGATCCTAGGCTGCTGCCTCCAAAAGCTTATGTATAGTCAATACCAAGCGTTGGAGTGTGTGTTGAGGAGCGCCCAGGACAAAAGTTTAAGACCCTTCAGAATCTTTAGTCCAAATTTTTGTTTGCAAATGGTATCATGAGAAGCCAACATTTTTCCAGCGAATAACCTCCCCCTTCATCAGGGCAGATATGAATAGAGTAACGGTAAGGTGCAATTGAGAGGCTTTATCTCAGCTGTCAGATCAGAGAAATTGCAACCAGTCTGACACTTTTTGAAGGTCATCAACTACAAATACAAGAATCTGTCCTGATGTCAAGAGCCTCAGGAGCTCATTGCCTACTATAAATTATAAACTCCATCCCTTCGGAGCAAGTGCAACCAATCTGACAGCTCAGCTCAGATCAATCCCCTTTGTAGGTATGTCAATCACTCACATAGGTATATTCCTCAACACTCACCTCAAAGCTTGATACTGGTAGTCAAGCACACCCTGGCAACTTTCTTGGACCAGTTTCTTGGTGTATGACCAGAATTATCAACTTCTGGAATAATGTGGACTTTGGTTTTTGTAGGTCATCAACTACAAGATGGGAAAAATGTGTCCTGATGTCAAGAGCCTCAGAAGCTCATTGTCTACTATAAATAATAAACCCCATCCCTTCGGAGCAATTGCAACCAATCTGACAGCTCAGATCAATCCCCTTTGCAGGTATCTCAATCACTCACATAGATAATTTCCTCAACACTCACCTCAAAGCTTGATACTGGTAGTCAAGCACACCCTGGCAACTTTCTTGGTCCAGTAGCTTGGTGTATGACCAGAAATGTCAACTTCTGGAATACTATGGACTTTGGTTTTTGTAGGTCATCAGCTACAAGATGGGAAAACGTGTCCTGATGTCAAGAGCCCCAGGAGCTCATTGCCTACTATAAATGATTAAACTCCATTCCTCCTGAGCAATTGCAACCAATCCGACAGCTTAGATCAATCCCCTTTGTAGGTATCTCAATCACTCACATAGATCATTTCCTCAACACTCACCTCAAAGCTTGATACTGGTAGTGAAGCACACCCTGGCAACTTTCTTGGTCCATTGTACTGTTGTATGACTAAAATATTTATAAATATATATGAAAGATTAAGTAAAGTGAATTTTTTTCTTATAAAATTATCCGTGAATAATCAAAAAAATTTGTTAAATATATATGTAAAGTCCCAAAAAATTTTTTATATAAAAAGTGACTTCAGTGCTCAAAACATAGTGAATGTCCTTGATGACAAAAATGATATGGATCTTCAATTCAAAAGTGCATGTGCTTTAGCATAATTTGCTGTGACATCAATTCTTTTGTGAATACATAAGCTGGATCACTTACCAGATGGAGTGGGTTCTATATACCATATGGTATTAGAACCATTCACGCTTGTAAAGCCCCTTGGGCTTAGTAGGTATCCCCTTGTAGTGGTCCCACAATAGCAGATGGTTCCGCTGTATTCCGGGGTATCAAATGACGGTATATGGAAGAAAAGAGGCTCCAAATAGTGTAATTCGATTTAAAGATATCCTTTATTGCCCATAAATCGGGTAAAATAGTTTAAAAGGTAGTATTACATCACTGGAGGTCTAGCGGTACGGGCTGCTCGTCCTCCTCACGGAGAGACAGGCTACTTCCGGCTTGCGCTCCACCTCGATGTGACGCAATGACGCGTTTCGTCACTTCAGGTGAAAAAAACACTTTACTTGATCTTTCATATATATTTATAAATATTTTAGTCACCAATAATCTGCACATGATTTATTAGAAAACATTTTTTGTTCACATGTTGTATTAATTTGCAAATATTTATACTGGTATTATACTTACCATTGAAACAAAGATATAGTTGGTATTCACTGGCTTGAGCAAGCGCTGTATTTGGTCTAATCCTAAGGCCGTAGACATTCTATATACCTCATTTTGTACAGCAGCTGCTATTTATTATTTTTAGGCTCTTCTTTTATGTAAAATTACCCACCGCTATTTTAAATCTACATTTTTATAGTACTCTCCCATTGGCGCGAGGAATATACTTTGTATATATATTTTAGATATTGTTGTATGAGCAGAAGTGTCAACTTCTGGAATGCTATGGACTTTGGTTTTTGTAGGTCATCAGCTAGAAGATGGAAAAAAAATCTGTCCTGGTGTCCAGAGTCTCAGAAGTTCAATGCCTACTATAAATAATAAACACCATCCCTTCGAACAATTGCAACCAATCCGACAGCTCAGATCGATCTCCCTTGTAGGTAGGTCAATCACCCACATAGGTATAACCTAAATACTCACCCCAAAGTTTGATAATGGTAGTCAAGCACACCCTGGCAACTTTCTTGGTGCAGAATCTTGGTGTATGACCAGAAGTGTTAACTTCTGGAATACTATGGACTTTGGTTTTTGTAGGTCATCAGCTACAAGATGGGAAAAATCTGTCCTGATGTCAAGATTCTCAGGAGTTCAATGCCTACTATAAATGATCAAACTCCATGCCTTGCAATTGCAACCAATCCGACAGCCCAGATCAATCCCCTTTGTAGGTATCATTCTCAATCACTTACATAGGTATAACCCAAATACTCACCCCAAAGCTTGATAATGGTAGTCAAGGATGCCCTGGCAACTTTCTGGATCAGATGGAACCTTCCTGGTTATAGGGATCTTTTCTGAGCTGATTTTTTTATATTTCAGTCATGTTATTTGTAGAAGGAACTGACTATACATCAATGCACATGGGAATAAAACCTAATTTACAAGTTTACAATTTACATTTGAAAATCATTTTCATTTGGGCCTTATTAAGCTACCGAGGCTGCAATATGCTAACCCGTTGTCAGTCATCCATGGAGCTGTGTGTGATTCTCCATGACAACTGACGGGGCCAATACAATATCGATTGTACAAAGGGTTACTGAGCTATCTTTTTTTTTTTTGTCTGGAGAGGAATTTTTCTATTGTTTACAGCTGGGGAAATTCTGATGATGTGTGAAGAGGTCGGGATAAATCTTACTTTGCCATAAGCTCACTCTGGGGTGGAAAGAGAAAACCGAGAGTCAGGTTTGGCAGCGGGGAACGGCGCGGGGCGATGCGGATGATGTTATGTGATGACTTTAGCAGATGGATGCTTTTTTGTGTTTTGGAACTGGGAATATCCATCAGTTATTGCCGTTAACTGACCCAAGGGTCCGAAATCTGAATACTCCTATTACACCTTTCTTCCAAATTATATACTCCGTGGCAGTGACAGGCCAGATTAACTGCCGATCGCTGTTTTGGAGACAGTCGTGTAGCAATATTTTGCGGCTGCAGCTGCCAGAACAAGTGAGAAAAAGTTCTATGATGTGACAGATGACAGGACATGCAGAGGGCAGGAGTTTATCCTACAGAACAGAAAGTTATCGTAAACTTTTATTGTGTAAGTATTATGTTGCCTGCCTTTTAAAATCATCCTCCATCTCAGTAATTTCCAACTTCTGTTTCTGGTATTATATCTGAGCTCATTCCACGAGTCCTTCCTCAGAGCTCTGCATGGAGAGAAGCAGCAAGCACCAAGCAATGGCTCAGAAAGATAGGAGTTTAGAAGGCCGGTTGGGCAGAATTTTGGATGTTGGAGGTCATCGGATATTCTAATTATTTCTAATTGAGGACGCAAGGAAGATAATTGTTTATCGAAGGAACATTTTATGCAACATTAAAAACTAAAGCACAACTCCAGATAAAACTTTTTCTGGTTCATCTTTCTATAGAGCAGGGGTGTCAAACCCAATTTCACCGTGGGCCCGCATCAGCATTATGGTTGCCGGTTGTATCTGTAAGACTATATAAAAGTATCTACTAGAGCTGCACGATTCTGGATAAAATGAGAACCACAATTTTTTTGTTTAGAATAAAGATCACGATTCTTTCATGATTCTAAAGAACTTTTTTATTTTAAAGATTTACAACCCCTGAACATTATGTTATCAAACAAGATGGCAATAAAAAAAGACATAAAACTCTTTGCTTCAATCAAATTTAACCACTTGCTGACCGCTCACATTGGTGCTACTGCGGCAAAGTGGTTCGATTCCGTCCAGCGACGTAGACCTACGTCGCTGGACTCCTCCCCTTGTGGGCGGCACGAGCGCCGCCGGAGGCTTGCTCCCGCTGTATTCAGTTACAGCGGGAGTCCGGCCAGGGGATCACCGCCGCTCTTCCCTGATCGTCGGGGAATCGAGTGTGGAGATCTCCTAAGTGACAGGCAGGGTCAGATTGCAGGGTTCAGCATAGCTGAACCTGCGATCTGTGCCTGTGTCACTCAGTCCCCTCCCCCCACACACGCCAGGCATACATTAACCCCTCCCTCTCCAATAAAAATTAACCCCTTCCCTGCCAGTGTCATTTTTACAGTAACAGTGCATATTTATAGCACTGATTACTGTAGTAATGTCACTGGTAACCCCAAAAGTGTCCAAAATGTCAGTCAAGGGTCCGATCTGTCCGCCGCAATGTCGCAGTCCCGCAAAAAAAATTGCAGATCGCCGCCATTACTCGTTAGAAAAAAAAAACACCAAAAATGACAGAAATCTTTCCCTTAGTTAGTAAACGCAATAACTTTTGCGCAAACCAATCAAAATACGCTTATTGCGATTTTTTTTACCAAAAATATGTAGCAGAAAACAAATTGGCCTAAAATGATAAAAAAAAATTTGGGGGGGGGGGGATGGGGGAATTTCATATAAAAAAAATGTGAAAAATATTGTTATTTTTTCAAAATTGTCGCTCTTTTTTTATTTATAGCGCAAAAAGTAAAAATTGCACAGGTGATCAAATACCACCAAAAGAAAGCTCTATTTGTGGGGAAAAAAATTAAATTTGGGTACAGCGTCGCACGACCGCGCAATTGTCCGTTAAAGTAACGCAGTGCCGAATCGCAAAATATGGCCTAGTCAGGAATGGGCTAAAATCTTCCGGTCTTAAAGCGGTTAAAAATACGCTCATTGAGAATTTTTTTGTCAAAGACATGTAGCTAAATACATTTTGGCCTAAATATATGACAAAAATGTAATATATTGGATATTTTTTAACTGTCAAAGTAGAAAAATATTGTTATTTTTTCAAAATTGTCGCTTTTTTTTATTAATATCGCAAAAAATGAAAAGCGCAGAGGTGATCAAATACCACCAAAAGAAAGCTCTGTCTGTAGGAAAAAAAAGGACGTAAATTTTGTTTGGGTACGGCGTTACATGACCGCGCAATTGTCAGTTAAATTTGCACAGTGCCAGATCGCAAAAAGTGGCCTGGACGTAAAGCAGGAAAATCCTCCGGTCCTAAAGTGGTTAAAGATTTACAACCCCTGAACATTAGGTTATCAAACAAGAGGGCAATAACATAAGACATAAAACATGTTGCTTTAATCAAATTTAAAGAAATTTAACTAAAAATACAGTAATATAATGTGTAAAGCCGGGTTTCTCAACCAAGGTTCTGTGGAACTCTAGGGTTCCTCTTGAGGTTGCTAGGGGTTCTTTGAGAAATAGGCAATTTCTGTTCCCAATGACACCATTGTTCCTTTTTGCTATCTGTAAGGGGGGTAATTCTTCCCAATGATGAGAAGAGTGAGGAGGATTCTTCCCACTGACTGTTCCACTAATGTGTCATGAGTTGTAGATTTTTGGCAGGGGTTCCCCGAGACCAGAAATTTATTTCAAGTGTTCCTCTGTGTTGAAAAGGTTAAGAAAGGCTGGTGTAAAGAAATAAAAAAATTACCATTAAGTTATATTTGGGTCTTTTTCTTTTTTTAGTACTCGCATTACCGATATCTACCACAACTTTTTTTGTTTAAGCTTTAGCTGTCAGCAATGGTACAAAGCATTGAAAAATTATTTTACAAATGAGAAATACATTTATTCTTTTTAATTTTACATTTTGTTTAATCTGAAGGAATGTAAATATATAAAGGTGTAAAAATATTAATGAACAAAGCAAACAAAAAAAAAGTTTTAATTATGAATAGTTTTTAAAATAGAAGTAAAGAAAAAAAATCAGCAGGAAAAAAATAATTAAATGGAGAAGGATAATAAGGAGTTGATAAGGCTGATTAGAGTAAATGAAAGGTTAATAAGGGGTTAAACAGAGAAACAATTTATTAAAAACTCCAAAAAATACAATAATTTTTTACCTGACAGGGTTGCTTTAAACGGACTTCATTTGCAGACCGAAGTTTATCCCTTTGATCTGTAAATGAACAGAAAGATACAATGTTTCTTTTTATGTCTCTTTCAGCGGTGAGCAATGTTGTTGATAAACATTTCCGGCTGCTTCTTTTTTTTTTTTTTTTACAGCTGTGAGCAGGGAACTGCTCTGCACTTTTTACATGAATCATGAAAATACCGGATTAGGATCGTGTGGGGGGTCGAATTATTTTATTCTCATAGCAATTAAATGCAGATGTTTAAAGTCCCCCCCCTTAGATCAGATGTCAAGAGCTCCCCTACATTCGCAAGTCAAATGTCCGCCACCCTCCTTTACATGACAGTGCTCCCCCATACCTTGTGCTGCTGCCGGGAAGAAGCTGGGGACAGAGCTGGGAGGCAGAAAGTGCAGGGTCTGGAGGAGGGCTGGAGTCAGATGCTGAAGTCTGCGGAATGCTGAGACTAGGGGGGATGGAGATGAGGGGATGCCACAGCTGCATAGAGAAGTGCGGGATCTGGCAGAGGAGATCTGTCCTCCTCTCTGCTGCTGACTGCTAAGTTAAGGGGGGGGCAGAGACAAGCCTCTCCGCAGCTGCACAGCGAAGCATAGGATCTGACGGAAGAGTGATGACCTCCTCACTGCTGCTGACTGCTGAGTTATGGGGTGGGGGGCGGGCAGAGACAAGCCTCTCCGTAGCTGCAGAGAGAAGTGCAGGATCTGGCAGAGGAGATCTGTCCTCCTCTCTACTGCTGACTGCTGAGTTATGGGGGGGGGGGCAGAGACAAGCCTCCCCGTAGCTGTACAGAGAAGTTCGGGATCTGGCAGAGGAGATCAGTCCTCCTCTCTGCTGCTGACTGCTGAGTTATGGGGGGGGGGGGGGGGCAGAGACAAGCCTCTCCGTAGCTGCACAGAGAAGCATAGGATCTGACGGAGGAGTGATGACCTCCTCACTGCTGCTGACTGCTGAGATATGGGGGGCAGAGACAAGTCTCTCCACGGCTGCACACAGAAACGTAGGATCAGGTTGAGGAGTTCTGACCTCCTCTCTGCTGCTGACTGCTGAGATGGGGGGGGGGGGGCAGAGACAAGCCTCTTCATAGCTGCACAAGGAAGCACAGGATCTGGCGGGGGAGTTCTGTCCACCTCTCTGCTACCAACTGCTGGGACAAGGTGGAAAAACATAGACGAAGGGAGTGCCGCAGCTGCAGGAGAAGTGGGAGTGTGTGAGGGCCGTTTGAAATGGCCTGGCAGATCGAATTCAGACCATGGACCTTGTGTTTGATACATGTGGGATAGAGTATGAAAAGGATAGAACCTCCAATGAGAATTTTGAAGCCATGCCCACATTGGGGAGATGTTTCCTCATTTCAGAAAGTGTTAGTTCACCTTTTAAAAAAGGAATGATAAGGTGAACTAACACCGTACACCCTTCCTATCCAAGTGACCCCTGTTGTACTTACCTTTGAATATGCTGAGCTGTCAGTGCCCACACAGATGGTCCAGCAGTCTGGAGATTTGAATTCCCTGTTCTTCTCCCTTTTCTGGGATGGAGCAGAGGGACTTTACATGCGCTGACCAATCAGAATCGCTTCCATTCGAATAGCAAGTCTGCATGAAATTTTAAGGCCTTCCAAATTAAATTGGGTGACTCAGCCATGGCATGATTCAAGGATCCTCAAACTAGGGCCCTCCAGCTGTTGAGGAACTACACGTGCCATGAGGCATTGTAAATCTCATTCACAGACATGACTAGGCATTATGGGAATTGTAGTTCCTGTACAACTGGAGGGCCAAGACCCCTGGCATGATGGAACCCTCTGTCAAAATTTTTTACTGAATTCTTCTACAAACATTTAAAGAAAATTCTGCTGCTGTATGGCTTCTTGGTTCAGTTTCTTGGTGTATTGCCAAAGTGTCAACTTCCTCTATTGGTCGTCAGCTGACTTTCTGCTTCCACCTTCAGCTTCTCTCTCTGAAGCTATGGACGGAGAGGATAGGCGGTCTGCAGTGACACTGCTCAGCCTCCCCTTAGCAGCGAGCAGACAACAGTGGCCACTCCCCCAGTCACACAGCGGCGGAACTTGCGGGTGGCCGTGAATGGCGGGCGGGCGGCCCGAAACTTGCAGGGCGGGCGGCCGAAACTTGCGGGCGGGTGGGCCCTCTGAGCCCTCTCAAAGCGACCCCAGGGCAGTCGGCCTACCGGGAAATCTCCCGGTGTCTCGGTAGGCCAGTCCGGCCCTGACTTCCGAGATACTATGGACTTTGGTTTTTGTAGGTCATCAACTATAGGATGGGAAAAATCTATCCTGACGTCAAGAACCTTAGGAACTCATTGCCTTCTATAAACTAATAAACGTCAACCCTTCAGGCAATTCCGTATCTTAATGCTCAGCCTTGGCACCAAAACCGTTAAAATTCATACGCAGTAATTAGTGAATCATTCCAGAACCTGTTGCCTGTGTAGGCCCAGCATATGCGCTGACCTTTCCAGAGTGAAAGAGTTGTTACTGTGGAGAGGATCATAATAAGTATGTTTGTTTCTGATGCCGAGGAACTGAACAGAGCGCTAACACAATCCATCCTCCTAAAAAAAACGTTTGTGTTCCTTTGTTCGGTTCCTGTGTAGCCCAATAATTAGTGCCAAATATAAAGATGTTTTCAGCTGAAGACGAAAATAAAACAGAGTCAGTGAACCCTACTTCAGGACTGCTGGAGAACCATCTGCGCTAGCTTCATACTTCTGCAATTATATACGTTGATTAAAAAAAAGAAAAAGTTATGGCTGTTTCCCGGCCTTATATTTCGAGTGGATGGGGGTTAAACCGTTCTCGGCGTGTTGGAGTGCCAATTCTAAACAGTCTACATATTAATTAAAGTAACCCTCCATAATAAGTTTACTTTTACAGGATTCTCTTTTTGTTAGCCAGTTATTTGGGGTGAGCGGATAAAAGGGCTCCTAATTAAATCAGTGATAAAAACCTGAAGAGACTTTTTTTCTATATTACGAGCAGCTGTGAATCTGAAAACAGAACGTTCTCAGCCATGGAAGGAAGATGGGTCAAAACTAGGGATCCATATAGTCAAGATTAAAAGGATCCTAACCATATTTAACCATATTTAGCCTGATGCAGCAGTGGAACCGATTCCCTTCAAAAGTCATCTAATTAGTAAATAGAGTCCATCTGTGTGTAATTTAATCTCAGTATACAGTAAATACTGTTGCTGTTCTGTGAAGCCCTCAGAGTTTTTTTAGAGAACCTTAAGCCTAGTACACACGCAACGATTATCGGCCGACCGATCGTCCGTCTTTTGTCCAGAGTTGTGCTTTGTTGGTTGGAATGTGCCTAGACTGCACACGAATTTTCTTGCCCAACAAAATTCTACTTCAGAAGTGATGTCATGTGTTGGTTTGCTATCTTTGTGTTCTTTCTTCTCTGAGCATGCCCAGTCTTGCTCATTAGATTTTTCCCTGTCGAAATCTGTACTGACTGCACGAAAATCGTCCGTGTTTTGACGGCAGACAAAAATTTTATAGCCTGCACACCAGATTTTTTTAGCCGAAAAGTCGGAGTTGGTTGTCGGAAGCATCATACTAACAAGCCGAAAATCGTCAAATCGGTCATCGGACGAAAATTCCCTGCCGACGCGTGTGTACGAGGCTTTAGGCCCCTTTCATACAGGCGGACCGTTCAGATCTGCCTGTCTGTTTTTCAGGCGGATCTGAACTGATGCCCCATGCATCTCTATGGGGCATCGGATGTCAGCAGAGACATGTCCGCTGACATCCTATCCGATCCGTCAAATCCGGACGGATGGAAACCCTATTTTCCGCCCATCTGGTGGATCGGATCGGATGAGAACGGACAGACGATTCCGTTCTCATCCAATTCCCCCATAGAGAAGAATGGGGACCTGACAGCTCTGTCTCCGCACACAGCGCGGAGACAGAGCTGCCATCCAGTAGTATGGCACTACTGCAAACCTACCAAGACATGGCCGTCCACCTAAACTGACAGGCATATCTCATCAGAGAAGCAGCCAAGAGGCCCATGGTAACTCTGGAGGAGCTGCAGAGATCCACAGCTCAGGTGGGAGAATCTGTCCACAGGACAACTATTAGTCGTGCTCTCCACAAATCTGCCCTTTATGGAAGAGTGACAAGAAGAACGCAATAGAAAGTCATAAGAAGTCCCGTTGGCAGTTTGTGAAAAGCCATGTGGGGGACACAGCAAACATGTGGAAGAAGGAGCTCTGCTCAGATGAGACCAAAATTGAACTTTTTGGCCTTAAAGCGGAGTTCTGGGCACAAAAACTATTTTTTTTTTTTTTGTGCCCCTCCGCTAGGTAGACCTCACCTGAAAAGGAATTGGATAGTTATTTTTATTTTTTTTGTTTACTCGCATTTTTTATTGAAGATCGTAAATACTCACCTCTGACTGCTTCCTCCCTCGGAGCCGCGGCTCACCCCGTCACTTCCTGCCTCGCGATGATTCCTGGGAGCTAAACGTCATAACTCCCAGGAATCAATGCGACGGCACCGGCCCCGCTCGTCATTTACGGGCGACGCCGCATTCCCCTGCTAAACAGCTTCTGGGCATGCCCAGAAGCTGTTTAGGAATGCGGCGCCGCACCGGAAGTGACGAGAGGGGCCGGTGCCGTCGCATTGATTCCCGGGAGCTATGACGTTTAGCTCCCAGGAATCATCGCGAGGCAGGAAGTGATGAGAGGGGCCGGTGCAGCGCATTCTGGGACAAGAAGACGCGGAAGAAGACAGAGAAGAGGACCGCGCCGGCTTCAGCTGCCCACAACAGAGATGGAAACGCTGTGGAAGAAATTTTATAAGTAAGTATTTCTTCTAAAAGGTAAGTGCGAACCGGGACAGATCAGAGGCTAGCCATTGTGGAATGTGCTAGCCCTGACTGTCCCGGGGGTATGTTCAGTAAAAAATAATTTCTGTGCCCGGAACTCCGCTTTAAAGCAAAACGCTATGTGTGGCGGAAAACTAACACTGCACATCCCCCTGAACACACCATCCCCACTGTGAAACATGGTGGTGGCAGCATCATGTTGTGGGGATGCTTTTCTTCAGCAGGGACAGGGAAGCTGGTCAGAGTTGATGGGAAGATGGATGGAGCCAAATACAGGGCAACCTTAGAAGAAAACCTGTGAACGTCTGCAAAAGACTTGAGACTGGGGTGGAGGTTCACCTTCCGGCAGGACAACGACCCGAAACATCCAGCCAGAGCTACAATGGAATGGTTTACATCAAAGCATATTCATGTGCTAGAATGGCCCAGTCACAGTCCAGACCTAAATCCAATTGAGAATCTGTGGCAAGACTTGAAAATTGCTGTTCACAGACGCTCTCCATCCAATCTGACAGAGCTTGAGATATTTTGCAATGAAGAATGGTCAGAAATGTCCCTCTCTAGATGTGCAAAGCTGGTAGAGACACCCCCAAAAAGACTTGCAGCTGTAATTGCAGGGAAAGGCGGTTCTACAAAGTATTGACTCCGGGGGCTGAATACAAATACACGCCACACTTTTCACTGATTTATTTGTAAAAAAACGTTGAAAACAATTTATCATTTTCCTTCCACTTCACAATTCTGTGCCACTTTGTGTCGGTCTATCACATAAAATCCCAATAAAATACATTTACGTTTTTTGGTTGTACTTGTAACATGACAAAATGTGGAAAATGTCAAGGGGTATGAATACTTTTTCAAGGCCCTGCAGGCTGGGAACTCTGCTCTTCTCCAATGATCAGACTTCTTCTGACTCACCCCCGCTGCACAGCCATTCACTGGGAAGCTTCTCTTCCCCCAGCTCTTATGCAGCTGAGAACAAAGGGAATGTGATCACTTATAAAAACGGAAAAAAAGGTATTAATAATTTTTTTTGTTATATATATATATATATATATATATATATATATATATATATACTAAAATGTTTTGCCTTTTTATATCAATTTTAAAGTGAACGGGTTGTTTTACAAGGTGATCGTTTACAATCACTTTACGCTCCATACACACTGGTTTAAAAATCGCTGCTACTACAGCAGGGCCGGCCCTACTTTGGGTCCTGTTGGGTCCATTGGAGCCAGGCAGAACTTCAAAAGGGGTGGCAGAGGTTTCTCTTTAAAGAGTACCTCCACTTTGTAGGGGGAAACATAGCAAATAAAGAAAAAATAATATAGCGTATACAAGTCATATTGTAATTGAATGTTATTAAAAATGACCTTTCCCATCAGTGCTGCCAATTAGTGTCCATCAATGCCCTATCATCAATGTTCCTTATCGGTGCTGCCTATCAGTGCCACCTACCAGTGCCTATCAGTGCCCATCAGTGCAGCTTAATTTTGCCCCCTCAGTGCCATCTCTCTGTGCCGCCTATCAATCCCCATCAGTACCACCTATTAGTGCTCATCAGTGCCGCTTATCAGTGCCACCTCTCTGTGCCGCCTATCAGTGCCCTTCAGTACCACCCATCAGTGCCACCTATCAGTACCCATCAGTGCAGCTTAATATTGCCCCCTCAGTGCCATCTCTCTGTGCTGCCTATCAATCCCCATCAGTACCACCTATTAGTGCCCATCAGTGCCGCTTATCAGTGCCACCTCTCTGTGCCACCTATCAGTGCCCATCAGTACCACCCATCAGTGCCACCTATCAGTGCCACCTCATTAGTGTCCATCAGTGCCACCCTTGAGTGCTCATCAGTGCCACCTATCAGTGCCCCCTCATCAGTGCATATCAGTGCCGCCTATCAGTGCTCATCAGTACCACCCATCAGTGCCACCTACCAGTGCCCATCAGTGCCACCTCATTAGTGCCCATCAGTGCCACCCTTGAGTGCCCATCAGTGCCACCTATCAGTGTCCCCTTATCAGTGCACATCAGTGCCGCCTATCAGTGCCCATCAGTACCATCCATCAGTGTCACCTATCAGTGCTCATCAGTACCACCCATCAGTGCCACCTATCAGTGCCCATCAGTGCCACCTCATTAGTGCCCATCAGTACCACCCATGAGTGCCCATCAGTGCCCCCTCATCAGTACACATCAGTGCCGCCTATCAGTGCTCATCAGTACCACCCATCAGTGCCACCTTATCAGTGCCCATCAGTGCACCCTATCAGTGCCCATCAGTACCACCCATCAGTGTCACCTATCAGTGCCACCTCATCAGTCCTACCTATCAGTGCCCATCTGTGCCACCTCATCAGTGTCCATCATTGCACCCTATCAGTGCCTATCAGTACCACCCATCAGTGTCACCTATCAGTGTCACCTCATCAGTCCTACCTATCAGTGCCCATCTGTGCTACCTCATCAGTGCACATCAGTCTTGCATATCAGTGCTAATCGGTACCACCCATCAGTGCCACCTCATCAGTGCCCATCAGTGCAGCCTATTAGTGTCCATCAGTACCACCCATCAGTGCTCATCAGTGCCACATATCAGAGTCTATTAGTGCCACCTCTTCAGTGGCCATCAGTGCAGCTTATCAGTGGCCATCAGGCAGCCTCATCAGGGCACATCAGCGAAGGAGAAACATGACCATATCATGATATAAAATAATGGATGTGGGGGCCTTTTGGTGAGCGTTAGGTGTGTGGGGGTGTGGGGGGGGGGGGGGCAGCATTTAATTTTTGGACCCAGGCAGCACAATGTCGTAGGCCAGCGCTGTACTACAGGAGTTTTACATTTTGCCTGTAGAAGTAGCTCAATGTTATCCTATCTGCCCATGCACATTAGGACAATTACAGGCATATTTTAAGCTCAACGTTTAGAGGCAGGGAAAAAAAACTCTTCTGGTTTGCGTTTCCGATTGGAGCTTTCCTGGCAGAAAAACGCAAAACTCTCCTAAACTCGTCTAAACTATGTACCAAAAAATCTCTATATGAGCATTTCTGCCAACGGAACTGGCATTCTTTTTAGGCCGAGTGTGCATGGAGCCTTATCGAAAAAATAAAAATACTATCTGAGCCATTGTAAACCAAGGTAACCCTGCAACGCAGCAAATGCTTTGAACTGTATACATATTCATCTTATCCTCCGATACTTCTGGAAATTACTGCAGCCTGGATAAATTGTTAGGTTGCTGCCGGCCTCCACTCTCTCATGGTTTGCTAAATCTCCAGATTTTTTTTTTTTTTTTTGCCTAAAGCCAGCCATAAATGGGCACATCTCCGCTCCATTACCCTGCCAAACCACAAATTCTACTTTCAATGGGTGAGATTTTCCTCTTAAAAATATACAGTGGGTATAGAAACTAATCACATTTTGTTGCTTTGCAGCCTGAAATGAAGACAGATGCAGTTTTTGTTTTATCCAGCTGTATTTACTCAATGCAACTTATAACATCCAAGTGAAAGATATAACAATATAAGTATTGTGCTGCGCTTGGTTTGGACTGTAATCAACCACCCTATAAAATAAAAGCAGCCAACACGAGATCTCAGTGGCGGCTGGTGCTCCATTGGCCGGGGGGCAGACGGACCACACCATACCCCCCCCCCCCGGACCACACCAGCTCTAGCATGCACACCTAACCCCCCCCTCCCCGGTTGACGGCTCACTCACCTCGGGGAGGCAGCGGCTTTCCCCTCAGTAGTTTCTTCCGTGGGCTTCTCCTGCATCTCCTCCCTCCTCCTCCTCCTTGGCCAATAGCAAGGCTTCTGCCTTCGGCCAATTGGGAAGCGGGTCTCAGGACCCACTTACTGATTGGCCAGGAGGAGAATCAGTGTGGCAATAGCGAATATATTTATTCGGTGTTGTCACAAACTGGGTGGGCTTGGGGCGCAGTGCTCTGCGCCCTGAGCCCACCCTTTTTTGAAGCCTATTAAAGCCTCTGGCTCTAATCACGTGCTTCAAAAAAAAAAAAAAACCCCATTGGAATCCATGCGTCCGGCGCCCTGCATGTAGATTAGGGGGTCAGACGCATGGATGGGGGGCAGCGCCCCTGCGCCCCCAATGGACGAGCCGCCACTGCAAGATCTTGAATATAGTAAGAGATCATTCAGATAGTAAACATAGGTAAACATAGCGCTAATCAAAAACCAAGATAAAATCAATATCCACATCCAAGAGGAAAAACCAAAAGGGTGTCCACTGTGTTCAAGAAATCTTCTATGAGTGATAAAAGAACCGTCACCAGCACCCAATCACACTTCTTACCGAATCGCATTGACCCTCATCACAAAGGTCAATACAGGCAGCAAATCTTAAATGAAGCAGGTATGGCCGTAAGATCCTCCTGGCAATCACCCTATGGTTCCTCTATCTCACTCCCAGTAGTGTCATTGGTTCATGTGGGGACAAGTAGGACACCTCTCATAGTGCATGACTAGGGTACTAAAGATGTCTTTGACCACTTTGGCTAATACCACTCCCTCTAACCCTTTAATAACCATGCTGACAACCAACTGTAGTTAATGGCCAAAGTGACCTTTTATTAACCAATTTAATAAATAACATAAAACATAACAACATGAATACAATGTAAAATACAGTAGAACTGGAGCCTCAAGGTCCTGGTAGGCCTCACTCACCAGAAGAAAAATACTTGCACCCTACTACAGGCATCCAGCAGCAACACCACTGACTCTGAGACAACCAGCCGCAGATACCTCTATTATAACAACTGGGATCCATACCTCCGACGGGTCCCTACCAAGTACATTTTAGTGCCCACAGTAAACTACAAGGACCTTGAACCCTGCCATCCGCTTAAAAACAAGCGAACCAATCCCAATAAATTACACAATTAACAAAAAAGGGGAGCAAAAATAACAGGGCTTGCGGGAGTGAAGTTGTCCCCTGGCTGATCTCCCTTCGACTAAGGATAGCCCTTCCTTCTGCCTATCCACCCCCCCCCTGCAACTCCTTCCATACCTTACCTACTCCCCCTCCTAAACCAATTAAAACCCAATTATATATAGAACATATTTAACAATTTTTGTTCTCCCTGACCCTTTATCCCCTATCATGCCAGCCCTCCGTTAATGTCTTGTTTCTTTTTTTTACTCAGAGCCTCCCTATATTGTCAAGTATATTTATTTGTAAAGTAATATCAACTTACATTCAAGAAAGGTATCAACAGCACATCGTCCTCTTCCTAAAAACTCGTGTTGAAACCACGGATGATGGTTTCCAAGCAACAAGATGGCCGCCGTGTCCCCTGTCTGTGTATGTGTCACGTGCCGTAGGCTCCTTCCAACGTGTTTCGGCACTAAATGACGTCGTCAGGGGTGTGAGATATAAGACCAACATGTCAGAAAAAAAATTAAAAAACAGAATCACTAAGTTGGAAAAATGATCCCCCCTTTATGTCAGTATTTTGTTGGACCACTTTTTGCTTTAATTCCAGCCTTTAGTCTGTTGGGATTTGTCTCTACTAACTTTGCAAATCTAGACTTTGCTCTTATTTGCAGAACTGCTCAAGTTCAGTTACATTTGATGGTGACCATCTGTGGAGTGCAGTTTTCAAATCATTCCACAGATTTTCAGTGGGGTTTAAGACTCTGACTAGGCCATGCAAGGACATTCACCTTTTTCTCCTTCAACCACTGTGTGCTCATTGTTGCTGTGTGCTTTGGGTCATTGTCATGTTGGAAGGTACACCCTCTTCCCATTGACAACTTTCTGGCAGAGGGCAGCAGATTTTTCCCAAGAATTTGATGATATTTTGCCCCAGTCCCTGCTGCAGAGAAATACCCTCAGGACATTACCACCCCCATACCAGGATATTACCCTGCTTATAACAGGACATTACCACCCTCATATCAGGATATTACTACCCCCATACCAGGATATTACCCCCTTATAACAGGACATTACCACCCCCATAACAGGATAATACTACCCCATACCAAGATATTACCACCCCTATAACAGGATATTACCACCCCCAAAACAGGATATTACTACCCCCATACCAGGACATTACCACACCCATACCAGGATATTACTACCCCTATAAAAGGATATTACCACCTCCATAACAGGATATTACCACCTCAATGCTTTTCTGTACTTTTACTAAAAGTATTGGGACGCCTGCCTTTAGACACACATGAACTTTATCAGCATCTCAGTTTTAGTCCTTAGGGTTCAATACTGAGTTGGCCCACCCTTTGCAGTAATAACAGCTTCAACTCTTCTGGGAAGGCTGTCCACAAGGTCATCCGTGTCTTTATGGACCTTGCTTTGTGCACTGGTGCACAGTTATGTTGGAACAGGAAGGGGCCATCCCCAAACTGTTCCCACAAATTTGGGAGCATGAAATTGTTCAAAATGTCTTTGTATGCTGAAGCCTTAAGAGATCCCTTCACTGGAACAAAGGGGCCAAGCCCAACCCCTGAAAAACAAAGCAAAGTCCATAAAGACATGGATGAGCGACCTTGGGGTGGAGGAAATTGACTGGCCTGCACAGAGTCCTGACCTCAACCCAATAGAACACCTTTGGGATTAGTTGTGAGCGGAGACTGCGAGCCAGGCCTTCTCATCCAACATCAGTGCCAGACCTCACAAATGCGCTTCTGGAAAAATGGTCAAACATTCTCATAGACACATTCCTAACCCTTGAGGAAAGCCTTCTTGGAAGAGATGAAGCTGTTATAGCTGCAAAGGTTGGGCCAACTCAATATTGAAAATTTACCAAAATCTCTGTACTCATCCCTAATGTATGCAGGCTTAAAACTCATAAAGCACAGGACTACATACAGTATCACAAAAGTGAGTACACCCCTCACATTTCTGTAAATATTTTATTCTATCTTTTCATGTGACAACACTGAAGAAATGACACTTTGCTACAATGTAAAGTAGTGAGTGTACAGCTTGTATAACAGTGTAAATTTGCTGTCCCCTCAAAATAACTCAACACACAGCCATTAATGTCTAAACTGCTGGCAACAAAAGTGAGTACACCCCTAAATGAAAATGTCCAAATTCGGCCTAAAGTGTTAATGTTTTGTGTGGCCACCATTATTTTCCAGCACTGCCTTAACCCTCTTGGGCATGGAGTTCACCAGAGCTTCACAGGTTGCCACTGAAGTCCTCTTCCCCTCCTCCATGACAATGTCACTGAGCTGGTGGATGTTAGAGACCTTGCACTCCTCCACCTTTCATTTGAGGATGCCCCACAGATGCTCAATAGGGTTTAGGTCTTGAGACATGCTTGGCCAGTCAATTACTTTTACCCTCAGCTTCTTTAGCATGGCAGTGGTCACCTTGGAGGTGTGTTTGGGGTCGTTATTTTGGAATACTGCCCTGCGGCCCAGTCTCCGAAGGAAGGGGAGTGATGCTCTGCTTCAGTATGTAACAGTACATGTTGGCATTCATGGTTCCCTCAATGAACTGTAGCTCCCCAGTGCTGGCAGCACTCATGCAGCCCCAGACCATGACACTCCCACCACCATGCTTGACTGTAGGCAAGACACACTTGTCTTTGTACTCCTCACCTGGTTGCCGCCACACTTGCTTGACACCATCTCAACCAAATAAGTTTATCTTGGTCTCATCAGACCACAGGAGATGGTTCCAGTAATCCCTGTCCTTAGTCTGCTTGTCTTCAGCAAACCGTTTGCGGGCTTTCTTGTGCGTCATCTTTAGAAGAGGCTTCCTTCTGGGACAACAGCCATGCAGACCAATTTGGTCTGTGCACTGACAGACTGACCCCCACCCCTTCAACCTCTGAAGCAATGCTGTCAGCACTCATCTGTCTATTTCCCAAAGACAACCTCTGGATATGACGCTGAGCGCGGGCACTCAGCTTCTTGGGTCGACCATGGCGAGACCTGTTCTGAGTGGAACCTGTCCAGTTAAACCACTGTATGGTCTTGGCCACCCTGCTGCAGCTCAGTTTCAGGGTCTTGGCAATATTCTTATAGCCTAGGCCATCTTTATGTAGAGCAACAATTCTTTTTTTCAGATCCTCAGAGAGTTCTTTGCCATGAGGTGCCATGTTGAACTTCCAGTGACCAGTATGAGAGAGTGAGAGCAATAAAACCAAATTTAACACACCTGCTCCCCATTCACACCTGAGACCTTGTAACACTAATGAGTCACATGACCCCGGGGAGGCAAAATGGCTAATTGGACCAAATTCGGATATTTTCACTTAGGGGTGTACTCACTTTTGTTGCCAGCGGTTTAGACATTAATGGCTGTGTGTTGAGTTATTTTGGGGGGACAGCAAATTTACACTGTTATACAAGCTGTACACTCACTACTTTACATTGTCACATGAAAACATATAATAAAATATTTACAAAAATGTGAGGGGTGTACTCATTTTTGTGAGATACTGTAGATAAGCATCACCTGTGTCATATGTCATATGTCTTGAATATCTTTCTAGAAAGTCTACAATTCCACAATCACATCCTGTAGCTGAGCAGGTCTGAATCAGGAAAAAAAAACTTCCGGCCGGTCCAAGATTCATGGCAAGCGTTCCCTGCTCTGCTTAGATGTGTGGTTTATACCGGTGTCCTGACCAAATAAATGTACCGTATATACTCAAGTATAAGCCGACCTGAGTATAAGCCGAGGCCCCTACTTTTACCACAAAAAGATGGGAAAAATGATTGACTCGAGTATAAGCCTAGGGTGAGAATGCAGGGTGGCGGGCATGGTACAGGAGAATGCAGGGTGGCTGGCATGGTACAGGAGAATGCAGGGTGGCAGGCATGGTACAGGAGAATGCAGTGTGGCTGGCATGGTACAGGAGAATGCAGTGTGGCTGGCATGGTACAGGAGAATGCAGAGTGGCAAGCATGGTACAGGAGAATGCAGGGTGGCTGGCATGGTACAGGAGAATGCAGGGTGGCAGGCATGGTACAGGAGAATGCAGTGTGGCTGGCATGGTACAGGAGAATGCAGTGTGGCTGGCATGGTACAGGAGAATGCAGGGTGGCAAGCATGGTACAGGAGAATGCAGTGTGGCTGGCATGTGCAGGAGAATTCAGGGTGGCAGGCATGGTACAGGAGAATTCAGTGTGGCAGGCATGGTACAGGAGAATTCAGGGTGGCAAGCATGGTACAGGAGAATTCAGTGTGACTGGCATGGTACAGGAGAATGCAGTGTGGCAAGCATGGTACAGGAGAATTCAGTGTGACTGGCATGGTACAGGAGAATTCAGGGTGGCAAGCATGGTACAAGAGGTTGCGGGCATACTAGTGCGGCTGTCTCACTTACCTGTTCCAGGGGCGCTTTCATTTTAAAAATGGCGCCGCCCGGCCCCGACACGTCATTGCGCACGTGCCGCCGCCGCTCGGGACCGCTGGTATACGTTCGGCTATTTCCGGCCTGTCCCGAGCGGTGGCGGCGCATGCACGGTGACATGTATACGCCGGGCGGCACCATTTTTAAATCTTAAACGCGTCGGAGCGGTCGGGAACTTTTTTTTTTGTTGACTCGAGTATAAGCCGAGGGGGACGTTTTCAGCAAAAAAAAATGTGCTGGAAAAACTCGGCTTATACTCGAGTATATACGGTAGTATCTTTTAGCAAAATTCATCTTTTGCTGCTTGTACCCTGATAAGAGTTGAATAATGATTTCTTTTTACGGGTTACCGTCCGATAGTCATCTTTGTGTGAAAGCCAACATCCCTCCCCCCCGGTGACATCTTTCACTTACTGACCCCATGGAATGCTTCCCAACGCTATACTTATAAAACAAATGATATAAAAATACCTCCCACTTCAAAGAGGAGAGCCGAGTTCCTGCTGTGTCCAGATGTTGTAAGAATGGAGTCCTCACCCTCGCTCCTCAAGAACTTGGAAGTGTACAGAAGTCATTTTATGGGATATACATATGGAGATTTCAAGGTAATATCCTGACCAAAACCCCGGCCCTGACACAAATTCTCCATCATCCCTTGGATCACAGCTCGCACAGCCCTTGGGACGGGAATCTAGATCTGCTCCAGACAGGCCTCTGTGATGAAGACACGTGTAATAACCGAGTGGAAAATGTCTTTTTAACTAGAGGTGAAAAGTAGAATGATGATATCACTAAATGTCACTTTCTGGCGTTTAGCTATCCTATAAAGCCCGAAAGGATATCTAAAGTTTGGATAAAATCACCAAGAGCTGCAAGGAGCCGCTAACGTGCCAGAGGTCAAATACACATTTCTAGCTTTGCAGAGAAGAAATCTTTTATTTTCACATTGCCCACCCTGATGGGGCCGGTACAGAGCTGACCTGGACATCTAAAGGGACAGCAGGAAGCACATTCTAGAGCAGGGAGGCATAGTCTGCATGGGGCTGAATCCTGGTAAAAAATAGTCAGCCTTACACTGGCCCTGCCCATCAACCCTCCTCTCGGAATAGATGCCTGTGTCAGACTCAGCCAGGACAGGGGCTTTTAGAAAGGACTAGGGGCAAACCTCCTACCCATTGATTATGGCCCATGGAGACAGCAGATCATTCTCTGATGGACCCCCAATAAATGGATGCTGACAGCAGGGCTTGGATTACTTCTCTGAATAAGGACAATAAAGCTTACCTTCTAGAGTGGATTGAAAGGTGTAATTTTAATCTTGTACAGGTTAATGATAAGAGGGAATATGGTGGCCCTCCTGCAGACTGGGTTGGAGAGGCTCCTTTGGTTGGGACAAAAATATTTATCAACCATAATCACGGGACCTATGAAGATACATTAATTCCACTGTATCAGACTGCTGGGACATTGTATGTCCTCTGATGACTTGAGTGGACAGAATACACAAATGTGTGTCTCTCCCATTGTGTGCCTCCTAGGTTGCAGTCCCAATGGTAATTGTGCTAATTAAGTCACCTATTGTTTCTGTCAGTCTGCTCATCTCTTGAACAGGTAATTAATATTGTGACCACTGTACCTTGTTATTGAATCATTGTTGGATGTTTATACTTATGATAATGTGTAATGTACTTTGTATCCAGGGTGGAGAGGCTTGGTGCCGAATAGTCTAGGTGGGCACCGAGTCACCTAGGTGGCTAGTTATTTAATTAACCTAATGTTTATAGTATATGTTGGTTGTTGTTTGGTTATGTTCATTGTGTTCCTTTTTACAGTCGGCATTGTTAGGGTAATATGATCAGGAAGGAAATATCCTCCTGTGGGGTATAAAGTATGTGTCTGAGTTTCTATAAACAGGCATTCCTTCGGAGTTTACCTCAACACCTTGTCTGTATACGATTCTTGGGATAAAGGCTGGTATTAGAGCTTGGTCTGCTGGAACAGTTTGAAGGGCAGGAGGCACTGTTTGGTGGAAGGAAGTCCTTGGTCGGGATACCAAGCGGTTCTGTCACAATACCCAACTTTCATAGTGACAGAGAATGTATATGGTCACAAGGAAACAATCTGTATTTGCAGTCTGCCTACATATTCACAGCTTAGTGCAGACCTTTTGCAAGGTTCATAAAGACATTAATGAGCGAGTCTGGGGTGGAGGAACTTGACTGGGTGACACAGAGTCCTGACCTCAACCCGATAGAACAGTCATGTTGGAACAGGAAGGGGCCATCCCCAAACTGTTTCCACAAAGTTGGAAGCATGAAATTGTCCAAAATGGCTTGGTTGACGCCTTATGAGTTCCCTTCACTGGAACAAAGGGGCCAAGCCCAACCCCTGAAAAACAACCCTCCACCATAATCCCTCCTCCAACAAACGATTTGGACTAGTGCACAAACCAAGGTCCATAAAGACATGGATGAGTGAGTTTGGGGTGGAGGAACTTGACTGGCCTGCACAGAGTCCTAACTTCAACCCGATAGAACACCTTTGGGATGAATTCGATCGGAGACTGCGAGCCAGGCCTTCTCGTCTAACATCAGTGCCAAGCCAAGCCCAACCCCTGAAAAACAACCTCACACCATAATCCCACCTCCACCAAATAATTTGGACCAGTGCACAAAGCAAGGTCCATAGAGACATGGATGAGCGAGTTTGGGGTGGAGGAACTTGACTGACCTCAACCCAATAGAACACCTTTGAGATGAATTAGAGCGGAGACTACAAGCCAGGCCTTCTCGTCTAACATCAGTGCCTGACCTCACAAATGTGCTTTTGGAAAAATGGTCAAACATTCTCATAGACACACTCCTAACCCTTGTGGACAGCCTTCTCGGGAGAGATGAAGCTGTTATAGCTAAAAAGGGTGGGCTACCTCAATATTGAACCCTACAGACTAAGACTGGGATGCCATTAACATTTATGTGCGTTTAAAGGCAGGCGTCCCAATACTTTTGGTAATGAAGTGTATATCTCATACTTGAGAAGATGCCAATCACTGTAGTAGTCGGCACTACAATAGTGATAGCCACGATCTTATAGGTCTTGTGCCATGCAGAGGGGAATCTCACCATGGGGAGTCGCTTGGCCATTCATAGAACGCCTTGTATTTTTTCATGAATGCAAGGCGTTCTCAGATTGGAGGAAGTGGAGATGTGATGTCACTGCCCCTCTTCTCCGCATCTTTTAATCTTTAGGAACATGTTGGAAGCTAAATCCTTTACTTACATCAGATTGTGACTACTGGCATACATCCCTGTAGCAGAAACTGGGAAAATTAGACATTCCAACGCTCGGCAAATTTTTCAAAACACAGGAATGTCCTTCAAAGTCTCTGTGATATGATATGGTACAGCTGTGCACTTTAGTAGATAATTAGTGGCACAGTGTACTTTAGTAAATCAGATAAAACTGCCAAATTTTTTTGCTTTGTTTTCGGTTATGGGGGAGGAGGAACCGACAGGAGAACAGCCCCGCCATCGGCCCTAACTCTATGTCTGCTTAGAAGAGCGTGCTAACTACATCTAGTGAAAAATCTCATTTAGTTTGCAGTAGAAGAAAAAAAAAAAAAAGAAATTCTATTGTAAGTCGACGATGTCCATTAAATGATATTGATCCACCATGCATGTAGTTATAGCAGACTTTTCCTATTTTATACTGTACATTACCCTTGTTGCTGGCTGTATAGCAAATCAACAATTTATAGTTAACAGAAAACAACAAATCAATGCCGTAAAATCACCGGCCAGCCTTGGACCGGCTTCCTTTGGGGCTGGCGTGTTGCTGTAGCGTTTTCGGTAATGGGGTTTTTTAAATGTATTAAAGTTTGCGCCCCTCTAGAGAAGCCAAGGCACCAAATAGTAAAGGGGTCACATTTATTCCTGGTACCCCCTAAGTGTATGTAAATGTTGTGCAAAGAATCTTATAAAAATTTTAAAAAATTTACAAACAGTTACATACAAGATTTACATTTACGTTTTAGATGGTATAAAAAGGCTTATAACATCTAAAATGATGAATATATGTTTTTATTTTTATTATAAAGAATGCAGGGCTCAGGAGTGTGCTACATAAAGAATGCAGGGCTCAGGAATATGCTACATAAAGAATACAGGGCTCAGTAGTGCGCTACATAAAGAATGCAGGGCTCAGGAGTGTTCTACACAAAGAATGCAGGGCTCTGGAGTGTGCTAAAAACATTATATATATTTGTTTTTTTAGCAGAGACCCTATAGAATAAAATGGTGTTACAAATTTTTATGTCACACAGTGTTTGTGCAGCGGTTTTTCAAATGCAATTTTTTGGGGAAAAAAACACTTTCATGAATAAAATAAATAAATAAAAGTTAGGCTCTGGAGTGTGCTAAATAAAGAATGCAGGGCTCAGGAGTGTGCTACATAGAGAATGCAGGACTCAGGAGTGCGCTACATAAAGAATGCAGGGCTCAGAAGTGTGCTACATAAAGAATACAGGGCTCAGTAGTGCGCTACATAAAGAATGCAGGGCTCAGGAGTGTGCTACATAAAGAATGCAGGGCTCAGGAGTGTGCTACATAAGGAATGCAGGGCTCAGGAGTGTGCTACATAAAGAATGCAGGGCTCAGGAGCGTGCTACATAAAGAATGCAGGGCTCAGGAGCGTGCTACATAAAGAATGCAGGGCTCAGGAGTGTGCTACATAAAAAATGCAGAGCTCAGGAGTGTGCTACATAAAGAATGCAGGGCTCAGGAGTGTGCTAAATAAAGAATGCAGGACTCAGGAGTGTGCTACATAAAAAATGCAAGACTCAGGAGTGTACAACATAAAGAATGCAGGGCTCAGGAGTGTGCTACATAAAGAATGCAGGGATCAGGAGTGTGCTACATAAAGAATGCATGGCTCAGGAGTGTGCTACATAAAGAATGCAGGGCTCAGAAGTGTGCTACATAAAGAACGCAGGGCTCAGTAGTGCGCTACATAAAGAATGCAGGGCTCAGGAGTGTGCTACATAAAGAATGCAGGGCTCGAGAGTGCACTACATAAAGAATGCAGGGCTCAAGATTGTGCTACATAAAGAATGCAGGGATCAGGAGTGTGCTACATAAAGAATGCAGAGCTCAGGAGTGTGCTACATAAATAATGCAGGGCTCAGGAGTGTGCTAAATAAAAAATGCAGGGCTCAGGAGTGTGCTACATAAAGAATGCAGGGCTCATGAGTGTGCTACATAAAGAATGCAGGGCTCAGGAGTGCACTACATAAAGAATGCCGGGCTCATGAGTGTGCTACTTAAAGAATGCAGGGCTCAGGAGTGCACTACATAAAGAATGCAGGACTCAAGAGTGTGCTACATAAAGAATGCAGGGCTCAGGAGTGTGCTACATAAAGAATGCAGGGCTCAGAAGTGTGCTAAATAAAGAATGCAGGGCTCAGGAGTGTGCTACATAAAGAATGCAGGGCTCAGGAGTGTGCTACATAAAGAATGCAGTGCTCAGGAGTGTGCTACATAAAGAATGCAGGGCTCAGGGGCGTGCTACATAAAGAATGCAGGGCTCAGGAGCGTGCTACATAAAGAATGCAGGGCTACATAAAGAATGCAGGGCTCAGGAGTGTGCTACATAAAGAATGCAGTGCTCAGGAGTGTGCTACATAAAGAATGCAGTGCTCAGGAGTGTGCTACATAAAGAATGCAGGGCTCAGGAGTGTGCTACATAAAGAATGCAGGGCTCAGGAGTGTGCTACATAAAGAATGCAGGGCTCAGGAGTGTGCTACATAAAGAATGCAGGGCTCAGGAGTGTGCTACATAAAGAATGCAGCGCTCAGGAGTGTGCTACATAAAGAATGCAGGGCTCAGGAGTGTGCTATATAAAGAATGTAGGGCTCAGGAGTGCGCTACATAAAGAATGCAGTGCTCAGGAGTGTGCTAAATAAAGAATGCAGTGCTCAGGAGTGCACTACATAAAGAATGCATGGCTCAAGAGTGCGCTACATAAAGAATGCAGGGCTCAAGAGTGTGCTACATAAAGAATGCAGGGCTCAGGAGTGTGCTACATAAAGAATGCAGGGCTCAAGAGTGCGCTACATAAAGAATGCAGGGCTCAGGAATGGGCTAAATAAAGAATGCAGGGCTCAGGAGTGTGCTACATAAAGAATGCAGGGTTCAGGAGTGTGCTACATAAAGAATGCAGGGCTCAGTAGTGCGCTACATAAAGAATGCAGGGCTCAGGAGTGTGCTACATAAAGAATGCAGGGCTCAGGAGTGTGCTACATAAAGAATGCAGGGCTCAGTAGTGCGCTACATAAAGAATGCAGGGCTCTGGATTGTGCTAAATAAAGAATGCAGGGCTCAGGAGAGTGCTACATACAGAATGCAGGACTCAGGAGTTCGCTACATAAAGAATGCAGGGCTCAGGAGTGTGCTACATAAAGAAAAAAACCCCACCAAACTAGCATTTTTGAGAGGAGCTTTCGAGCAGAAAAGACACCTAAGTGCCCAAAAACGCATGAAAACTCGTAAAATAGCTCAAAGAGCTCAAAGGAGCTCAAAAACATACAAAAAAAAAATAGGGAAAATTAGCTGAGGGGAGGGTTTGTGAAAAAAAAGCTCATAGAAGCTCATTGACCACCTCCTTTTCAAGCCTATTCTGACACTTAGCTTCCACATGCAAAAATCAACTTAGAAAATTATTTAGAACCCCAAAACATTATATATATTTGTTTTTTTAGCAGAGACCCTATAGAATAAAATGGCGTGTGTTACAAATTTTATATGTCACACGGTGTTTGTGCAGCAGTTTTTCAAATGCAATTTTTTGGGGAAAAAAAACACTTTCATGAATAAAAAAAATAAATAAAAGTTAGACCAATTTTGTTGCATAATGTGAAAAAATATGTTACACCGAGTAAATTGATACCTAACATGTCAAGCTTTATAATTGCGTCTGCCCGTGGAATGGCGGCAAACTACAGTGCTTAAAATACTCGTCGCTCCGGGTTTCAAGGGTTACAGAGAGAGGGGAACGACGTCAGTTCCTCTCTCTCTGTGCAGGGCAACCATCGATGCCGGCGGCACTGCTTCGCGATGGGACCGGAGAGCCCGGGAGAGGCAGGGGCGGGAGGGGGAGTTGGACCCCCTTCCGCCACTCGCAGAAGTGATCAAATGGCTAATTAGCCACTCAGATCACTTCTGCCTTCTACAGAATCGCCGGCTGCAAATAATGTTACCGGGACGCAGTGGCGGCCCGTTCATTGGGGGCACAGGGGCGCCGCCTATCCATGCGTCCGGCCCCCTAATCTACATGCAGGGCGCCGGATGCATGGATTCCAATGGGGTTTTTTTTTTTTGAAGCACGTGATTAGAGCCAGAGGCTCTAATAGGCTTCAAAAAAGGGTGGGCTCGGGGGGCGGAGCACTGCTCCCTGAGCCCACGCAGTTGTGTGACAATAGCGAATTCATTTTTGCTATTATCACACTGATTCTCCTCCCAGCCAATCAGGAACCGGGTCATGAGACCTGTTTCCCGACTGGCCGAAAGGAGAGGCCATGCTATTGGCCAAGGAGAAGGAGGAGGGAGGAGATGCAGGGGAAGCCGCCGCCTCTGCTGCAGGGGGAAGCCACGGCCACCACTGCCAAGGGAAAGCCGCCGCCTGCCCTCCACGTCAGTCCAGAGTGAGGGTGGGTGGGTGGTATGGTGTGCGAGCTGGTGTGGTCCGGGGGGGGGGGGTATGGTATGGTGTGGTCCCTCTGCCACCCCCTCGGCCCATGGAGCACCAGCCGCCGGGATGATGCCTGTAGGTGCACCCACCATCCTGGTATTACCACTGAAACCCGAGGACGTACGGGTACATCCTTGGGTGGGAAGTATTTAAAAACATGCATAAGAGCCCAAAAAAAAGCTGAAATAAAAGCTCAAATTCCTGTAAAAACAACTTTTTTTATTTTTGAGCTGCATCGTGCATGAGCCCTTAGAAAAGAAAAACAATTTGCTTACATCTGACCTCTGGCCTTCCCTTCAGTCTGTAAAACTGTTACAAAGTTGTTTATTAAAGTTTTCAATAAGCGTGTACAGCACAAAATAATAGTGCAAACAGTTACATATACAAGTAGGGAAGTACAAGAACTGTCAGCACATAGGCTGAGATCATCAAAAACATATCAGGAAGGAAGAGTTACCATCATAATGATATCAGAAACGGGAGTATGGATCAAAATATGGGGACACGTTTACCAGACACGGGTCTGCACCTCCAGGTTAGGGTTAGACCCGTGCATGACGAAAACATTTGTTTCGTTTCGTTTAGATTCGTTAATCAAATTATTTTGTTTTGTTAAATTCGGTTGATTCATTCAATTCGTATTCGGGATTCGTTTTATGTCTCTTTTGCAATTTTCTTCGAATTTACCGATACATTTTGAATCGGTCGAATCGAAAATAGATTTTTTTTTTTTTTTAGTTTTTCAAATCAAATGTGACAAAGTGAACAAACAAAAGAAAAATCTTCATCAAATGATTACAATGACCCTTTCACCACTGCTGGACTGGGAGGATTTCCCCCCTTAATGACCAGGCCATTTTTTTGCGGTACAGCACTGCGTTACTTTAACCACGGAAGGATTTTCCCCCTTAATGACCAGGCCCTATTTTGTGATACAGCACTGCGTTACTTTAACGGACAATTGCGCGGTCGTGCGACGTTGTACCTAAATAAAATTATAAAATTGATGTTCCCCACAAATAGAGCTTTCTTTTGGTGGTATTTGATCATCTCTGCGGTTTTTATTTTTTGCGCTATAAACAAAAAAAAGCGACAATTCTGGAAAAAAAAAAGCGTGGATATATATCTCAATCTCCGACTAACCAAATATTTATTCGGAAGGAAACGAACCACACACATGTAGTTAGGGTTGCCACCTCATCCCTTTAACCACTTTGCCGCTGCTCACTAGAGCTCTACAGTGGAAAAGTGGCTGGATAACGTCTGGCGACGTAGACCTAAGTCGTCAGACATTCCCCTCTCTCGGCTCCCGCTGTATTCAGTCACAGCGCGACTCGGGCCAGGGGAGGAGCAGCGGCGATCGCCGCTGCTCTTCCCCTATCGTCGGGGAATCGAGTCTGGAGATCCGCCCGCTTGTGTAAACAAAGCGGGCGGATCTCCTAAGTGACAGGCAGTGACACATTGCAGGGTTCAGCATAGCTGAACCCTGGATCTGTCCTTGTGTCACATAGTCACCTCCCCCCACACACGTCAGTAAGCACCAGGCATACATTAACCCCTCCCTCTCCAATAAAATTAACCCCTTCCCTGCCAGTGTCATTTTTACAGTAACAGTGCATATTTATAGCACTGATTACTGTAGTAATGTCACTGGTACCCCCAAAAGTGTAAAAAATGTCAGTCAAGGGTCTGATCTGTCCACCACAATGGCGCAGTCCCGCAAAAAAAAAGGAGATCGCCGCCATTACTCGTTAAAAAAAAAAACAATAAAAATGACAAAAATCTTTCCCTTAGTTAGTAAACGCAATAACTTTTGCGCAAACCGATCAAAATACGCTTATTGCGATTTTTTTTACCAAACATATGTAGCAGAAAACAAATTGGCCTAAAATGTTAAAACATTTTGATTTTTACATTTTTTGGGGGGAATTTCATATAAAAAAAAATGTGAAAATATTGTTATTTTTTCAAAATTTACGCTTTTTTTTTTGTTTATAGCGCAAAAAGTAAAAATTGCACAGGTGATCAAATACCACCAAAGGAAAGCTCTGTTTGTGGGAAAAAAAAGGACGTAAATTTCGTTTGGGTACGGAATCGCACATCCGCGCAATTGTCAGTTAAAGTCGCGCAGTGCCGAATCGCAAAAAGTGGCCTGGACTTAAGACAGCAAAATCCTCCGGTGGTAAAGTGGTTAACGGACAATTGTGCAGTCGTGCGACGCCGTACCCAAATAAAATTGACGTTTCCCACAAATAGAGCTTTCTTTTGGTGGTATTTGATCATCTCTGCGGTTTTAATTTTTTGCGCTATAAACAAAAAAACGCGACAATTCTGAAAAAAAAAAAAAAAAGCGTGGATATATATCTCAATCTCCGACTAACCAAATATTTATTTGGAAGGAAACGAACCGCACATGTGTAGTTAGGGTTGCCGCCTCATCCCTTTAAAATTGCGGCGGGCGGTTGGCAAGTGGTTAAATCACCCAATAGCTCTCTTGATGGCTCCAATGGTGGGATTTGTTTTTGATGTGTGTCCCTGTTCCATTGATACGGGCAGTAAGGGAGGGAGCGTAGTCGGGCAGAGCATTAAACATCTGACAGGTCCTCCCCACTCCACCCAGAACTAATAATGGTTTGTAATGAATGGCAGAGCTCTGGAATGAGGAATACAAGGCAAGGTCTATTTATACAGCCCTAACCTCGACTCCCAGGACCCATGGTGAGGGACTATCCCCGGACCTTTCACATATCCTCCGTGCTGCTGATGTTACAGTAGGGCTCCGATGGACATGGCAGGGAGCCTTGGGAATAATAAACAGATTTGTGTTGGGGAGCGTTTATCTGCAGTGTGGGCCGCGCGCTGGCACCTCGCCTCTCCCTGGCACTCACAGCCCAGGCTCTTGCCCATCTTCCCGTTGTACTGAGCTGTGTAGGGGTAGGAAAGGCTGTTTTGTTGTCTTCTCCTTCCTTCCATGTGGGAGCCAAGTACATCACATGGAACAGAGAAATGTATTTGTGGCTCTTGTTTTCCTGAGATATGCTGAGCTACCTCTGTCATCAGCTCCAAGCTGCAGATGTTACAAACTATGTGCACCCACAGGAAGGAGCAGAGACACCCCTACTATGAGCTCCTTCTACACCCGACCATGGAAAGTGCTACTCATCTCCCTGATAGGAATGGCAAAGAGCAATGTGTAGAAACCCACAGCAATCAAATACAGCAGGGGTCTTCAAACTATGGCCCTCCAGTTGTTCAGGAACTACAATTCCCATCATGCCAGAGGCGTAACTACAGGGGTTGCAATTGCAACCGGGCCCCGTGCTCCAGTGGACCCGTGCGGCTCCCCTGTACACCTGGGGGGGGGGGGGGGCAGCATGTAGAGAAATCACTGTCCTGCTTTTTCCTCCTGTAGCCGCAGGAGGAAAATGGAGGAGATTGGTTCCTCTGTATACTGCCCCCGCCACTTCTCCTATCCAGTCCACTTGTGTTCTGCTGTCTCTGGGCCCCTGTGTGCTCCCCTCCACTGTGCTGCCACCCCCCCCCCCCCCCCCCCACTGTGCTCCCTCCCCTCTCCTGCCGGTTGCTGCAGGGGATGTGTCACGATAGAGAACCAGGAAGGTGTCGGTAAATATGTCATTTTCCAGCTCCTTCCTTTTTTGAATGGACAGAGTCATAGTCAGTGACATTGTAAAAAAATAAAATAAAATGATAAAAAATAATACAATTAAAATACCAAAAAATAAAAAGTACTGACACCAGTGGGTGAACTTCCAAGATCACAAAGGTCACCCTTGCGACCAGGCCCTGACATTACACTACCATGGGGGCGCCCCAAGGTGGCAGGAAGGGGGCCCACTGCAGAACTTGTTAAAGGCTCTCGCTGCGGGACCGTAATAAAGGGCCCCACAATGAGAGTAAAGGGCCCCAGGATCAGTGGGAAGAGGCCCAGGCTTAAAGGGAAGGGCCCCGGCCAGGGGTCCGGGGGGGGCCCTTCATGGTTTCTTGCATCGGGGCCCTGAAGGTTCTAGTTACGCCCAGTGTTGCCAACCCCCGAGAGGGAAATTTACTGGCAGAACGTCCAAAATTTACGGACGGTACCAATTTTTTACTGGCACTGCAAAAATGTACATATACAGGCTGTTTTCAGTGCTAAACCGTGCAAATATCAATACTTAAACTATAAACATGTAGATAGAGCTATTAGCAATGTGTTTAGGTTAAACAAAAGTCAAAAACCATATTTCTCCATTAACATGAAGATCAGATTAATATAACCCAGCCAGCACAGCGTTCCCCCATATATCAGAGTCCACTGCATTCCCCTTTACATCAGAGTTCCCTTTTACATCAGGGTCCGCAGAGTTCCCCCTTCGCACTGTAAGGGGAGAATCCTGCAGACTCTGATGTAAAGGGGAACGCCAGGAACTCTGATGTGGGGGGGGCAATCTGGTGACCAGAGACCACCTTACACAGAATGAATACATTAAGATATGGGGGGGAGGTTACTAATATAGAGGGATCTTTATATCAGTGCCCCCTTACATCAGTGACCCCCCCATCAGACTGGTCTGGTGGCTCTGTCACTGACCTCCTCTCAGGTGCACTGTGCAGGGCTCAGTCAGATGGCCCCTGTCTCCACTCCGCAGGCCCCGCACATCTGACTTCTCCCGTGACCCCCCATCCCGGCAGCGCTCTCACTCTTGACTCCTCTCCAGAGTCCAGACTCCCCTGCAGACATGATAAAAGACAAGAGATGGTCAAAGACTGCGGACATGGTACAGGAGGTGGTCAGAGACTGCAGACATGGTACAGGAGGTGGTCAGGGACTGCGGACATGGTACAGAGGGGTGGTCAGGGACTGCGGACATGGTACAGAGGGGTGGTCAGGGACTGCGGACATGGTACAGAGGGGTGGTCAGGGACTGCGGACATGGTACAGAGGGGTGGTCAGGGACTGCGGACATGGTACAGAGGGGTGGTCAGGGACTGCGGACATGGTACAGAGGGGTGGTCAGGGACTGCGGACATGGTACAGAGGGGTGGTCAGGGACTGCGGACATGGTACAGAGGGGTGGTCAGGGACTGCGGACATGGTACAGAGGGGTGGTCAGGGACTGCGGACATGGTACAGAGGGGTGGTCAGGGACTGCGGACATGGTACAGAGGGGTGGTCAGGGACTGCGGACATGGTACAGAGGGGTGGTCAGGGACTGCGGACATGGTACAGAGGGGTGGTCAGGGACTGCGGACATGGTACAGAGGGGTGGTCAGGGACTGCGGACATGGTACAGTGGGTGGTCAGGGACTGCGGACATGGTACAGTGGGTGGTCAGGGACTGCGGACATGGTACAGTGGGTGGTCAGGGACTGTGTACATGGTACAGGAGATGGTCAGAGCTCTCCACATGAGTGTCCTCCTCCTAAGTCCCCTTCACCTCTCCACAGCCACAAACATCAGTGACATTACTAGTGCAGAGTGAGTGAAGCTGTGACACTGCCTGTGGAGAGGTGAAGGGGGCACAGGAGCAGGACACTGATGTCCTCTGCCCCCTGACTCATCTCTCTACTCCAGTCTGCTCCTGCTAGCTGTCGGAGGCTCGGAGCCCCAGCACTTACCAGTCCTCTGCCTCGGCTGTCAGTCTGCGACTGCTCTGTCCACTCCACCAGGCATCCATCTAGCGGCAGCATCTCCTAGTCCACTCCAGATAGACAGAGTGAGTGACTCTGCATTGTAGCTGGCGGCCGGCGGCGGGAAAACTTAAATTATGGCGGGGGCGGAGGCAGGGGCGGGCGCAGGCGGGCAGTGCAGTGGCACTCGTCCAACGAATAGTGCGAGTCTGGCAGTCTGATCGGGGATCTCCGGAACTGCGCGCCGCACATGCGCAGTTCTGACAGTGCCGCCGCCGCAGTAAATTTACGGGCACTTTTCTCCTGCTACGGGCATTTACGGGCAGGAGAAAAGTGCCCTTTTTTTACGGGCTGTCCGTAAATCTACGGGCGGTTGGCAACACTGGTTACGCCTCTGATGGTGTCATTATCAGACCTAACCGTTTATATATACAGGATTTCATTAGAGCGTTCCTGGGGGTTCTAGTTACGCCTCTGCATCATGCCTAGTCATGTGTGTGAAGGTCAGAGTTTTACAATGCCTCATGGGATGTGTAGTTCCACAACAGCTGGAGGGCCATAGTTCGAAAACCCCTGATATACAGTATTAGCTTTCCTCTATTAAAAATAAAATAATAACTGAACGCAATTGTGTTTTCTGTGATGCCACTATGTGAATTTAGGGTTAGAAATTACACAGGATTCGCATTTTAGCGGCTAAAGCCCGCTGTCGGCTGACATCACAGAGCCGGTCCAGGCAACCATAGGCATATGCATAGATCTCCACTATCTAACATTAACCTATCTAAGCCCTGTAAAGAAGAAATCAGTATACTTACCTTTTTTGAAGCCAATCTGACCCGATCCCACGCTGAGCTGTCAGCAGCGGCTTCTCTGTGGAGGCGGCGGTAGAGGACACAGCTGACAACGGAACCCCTATAGCAGGGGGTCTCCCAACTTTTCAAACAAAGGGCCAGTTTATTGTCCTTCAACACTTTAGGAGGGCCAGATTGTGGCCAATGGGGGCAGAAAATAACCCGGGCCATGGCTTCAATGAGAATAAATATGGCCTTAGGGTTGGTGGTCAATAGGAGGAGTAGTGCCCCTATTAGTAGGAGGAATAGTAAACCATCATTGGTATCAGTGGAAGAAATAGTGCCCCATTGTTGGTGTCAGTGGGCGGAATAGTGCCTCATATTAGTGGGAGGAAAAGGGCCCAAGGGCCAGATAAAGGCTAGCAAAGGGCCACATCTGGCCCTTGGGCCGCAGTTTGGAAACCCCTGCCCTATAGTAACTCTATGGGTGACGTCACTCATTCATTTCATAGCCGTTGTCAGCTGTGTCCTCTGCAGAGCTTCTCTGGAGACCGGATCGGATCGGATTCAAAAAAGGTATAAATACTGATTTCTTCTTTACAGGGCTAGATAGATTAGTGTTAGATCATGAAGGTCTAGAGATGCCGGGATTTTAGTTTTATGGTGGACTTCTACTTTAATCTTTCTCCGGGTTTTGTAACCCCAGATCGGGGCCTGGAGTTTGAAAGGTCCAAAAGTGTCTTGGGTTGGATGGAATCTTCGGTCCTGTGTCTGGACTTTGCTAGATGCCTGCAGCCTGCAGTGTATGTCAGCACAGTGGGCCCCCGCCCCACCCCTCAGGGCCTGTGTGTAGTGAACACGTTGCACCCATGGATGATATGCCACTGGCATAGGGCTGTATAGGGGCGGGCTAGGGTAGTATAATGGTGAGCTAGGGTAGCCTCACGCATGCACCAGAGCAGAAAAAGGCAGGCTGCAGGGGCGTAACTACAGGGGTTGCAGGGGTTGCAATCGCAACCGGGCCCCATGCTCCAGGGGGCCCATGCGGCTCCCCTGTAGACCTGGATAGAAGGGGTGGCGGGGGCAGCATGTAGAGCAATCACTGTCCTCCTGTAGCTGCAGAAGGAAAATGGAGGAGATCGATTCCTCTGTATGCTGCCCCCGCCACTCCTCCTATCCAGTTCACTTGTGTCCTGCTGTCTCTGGGCCCCTGTGTGCTCCCCTGTCCCCCCCCCCCCCACTGTGCTGCCCCCCCCCCTACTGTGCTCCCTACCCTCTCCTGCCGGCTGCTGCAGGGAATGTGTCACAATAGAGAACTAGGAAGGGGTCAGTAAATATGTAATTTACCAGCTCCTTCCTTTTCTGAATGGACAGAGTCATAGTCAGTGACATTGTAAAAAAAATAAAATAAAATAAAACGATAAAAAATAATACAATTAAAATACCAAAAAAATAAAAACTACTGACACCAGTGGGTGAACTTCCAGGATCGCAAAGGTCACACTTGCGACCGGGCCCTGGAGGCCCCAAGGCTTGAAGGGAAGGTCCCCGGGCCAGGGGTCCTGGGGGCCCTTCATGGTTTCTTGCACCGGGGCCCTGAAGGTTCTAGTTACGCCTCTGGCAGGCTGGGTGCACCCCCTCCTGTAGATCCACCCAATAGAAATGCAAGCCTCGTAAACTGCGCCAGAACATCGGCTGGTTGCAGAGCCGGTAGGGAAGGGATCTTTCATTGTACTCCTGCGGATACCACGCAACCCAGCAGCACACACCTGAGCTCTTTGTGTGTGCTCGAGTGTTTAACAGCCAGTGTGAGCACCTTCACGTCTGGCAACTATGATTGTGTGTTGAGGGCAGCAGGGCGGCCTTTTTACAGGGCAGCGGAGTGGCCCGGGGGACCGTTATCACCCTGCCCAGTCCACTCCTGAATGACACACTGAACTGCTGGAAAAAAAATCATGGGCATCCATTTGCTCCTACTCTCAAAGTGCTGCCTGGGTCCAATGGACCCGGCAGGACCCATGGTAGGACCGGCCCTGCTGGGGAGACAAGATGTTGGGAGAGATTCCCTTACCCCCAGGACCGGGAGAGTTGGGACAGCTAAGAGGGTCAGCAGAGGACCAAGAGAGCTGAGGCAACTAGAGAGTCCAGGAAGGGGATCTGTAAGTCTCAAGAGGGTGCTGGGAGAACTCTAAAAAACAGTATCTCTCCTGCGCTCAAGTGGTATCCGGGAAGGTGAATGTTCCAGGTGGTTTTTTTTTTGGGCACAGATAAGGTGGTCTTGCTGCCCCCTCGGGACCAAGGGTATCCAAAAAACACTGTAAGACAATAACAAGAGAAGGGCGCACCGACCTTGTGCATTACCACTAAAAAGTTTATTAAAAGCAAATTGGGTAGCGTACAATATACTCACAAACATAGGATATGTACAAGCATGTAGGAAATGGGAACCACTCGCCTCCAGAACACTTCTCTACTGCTGGATAGTGTGATGGCGTCCACAAACATCCTGGTCTGGCTTACGCGTTTCGAGGGAGAACCCCCTTCCTCAGAGACAAAATTGCCAACTCTATCCAGGGGCCAGAAGTGGGCCTGTGCTGTGAAGCACTGCAAGCATAGGCTGAGTGAGCTTGAAGGTCTGTGGGTGACCAGAGAGAGCAGGGGTGCTGACAGGAGATCCAGGTTGCTTGGCACTTTCTATGAACGCCGTTTCTGAGGGAAGCTGAAACCCCTGCGTGGGACACCTTGTGTTGGTAAGACTTTACGTTTTGTTTCAATTAAAGTGGGCTACCAGGCCCTTAACCACTTAAGCCCCGGAGGATTTGGCTGCTCAAAGACCAGGGCCTATTTTGCGATTCGGCACTGCGTGACTTTAACTGACAATTGCACGGTCGTGCGACGCTGTACCTAAATGAAATTGACGTCCTTTTTTTCCCACAAACAGAGCTTTCTTTTGGTGGTATTTTATCACCTGTGCGATTTTTATTTTTTTGCGCTATAAACAAAAAAAGAGCGACATTTTTGAAAAAAGAACAATATTTTTCACATTTTTTTATATGAAATTCTCAAAAAAAATGTAAAAGTCAAATTTTTTAACATTTTAGAGCCAATTTGTTTTCTGCTACATATTTATGGTAAAAAAAAAATCGCAATAAGCGTATTTTGATTGGTTCGCGCAAAAGTTATTGTGTTTTTTAACTACAGGAAAGATTTCTGTCATTTTTATTAATTTTTTTTTTTTAATGGTAATGGCGGCCATCTACAATTTTTTTAGCGGGACTGCGACATTGCCACGGACAGATCGGACCCCTGACTGATATTTTTGACACTTTTGGGAGTACCAGTGACATAGTAATCAGTGCTATACATATGCACTGTTACTGTAAAAATGACACTGGCAGGGAAGGGGTTAACTTTATTGGTGATCAGTGGGTTAAATGCATCCCCAGGGGTGTGATTCTAACAGTGGGGGGGGGGGGGGGGGGGCGTGGCTTGTGATGTAACCACAGAGACATACGATCCTAAATAGCAAGATTGCATAGCCTCTGTACTTACATCAGGGAGATTTATTCATTCACATTCAATATTGTGCACACATATATTTAATTGTTCACCTAAGGTCTCTTTCACACGGGCGGTCCGATCAGATCCGTCTGTCAGTTTTTTAGGTGGATCTGATCGGATCCTCCATGCAGCTCTATGGGGCAGCGGGTGTCAGCGGAGACATCTCTGCTGACACCCGCTGCCATCCGCATCCGATCCTGTCCGTGAAATCTGGACGGATGGAAACCCTATATTTCCATCTGTTCAGTAATCGGATCGGATCGGGTGAGAGCGGACAGGCGGTCCGCTCTCATCCGATCCCCCATAGAGGGCAGCGGGGGCTGAGACACCTCCCTCTCCGCTCTGCAAGCGGAGATGGAGCTGTCATCCGCCCGGCTCAGCGGGGATCGCGGATCGATCCCCGCTGAGCAACACGGATCCGCCTACGGAGGCGGACCGTGTGAAAGAGCCCTTATGCTGTTAAGCTTCCCGTCCATAGGTGTGCGCAGCCTATTGTATTAGGGTGTGCACCCCAACGTTTAAATACACATGCATGTGTTTGCCTACATGTATATGGCCCCGGTACACTACTCTCCCTGCTGGCAAAGTGAAATAGAAGTGTGTGGCACTTTTCTTATGGCAGAGCAGGTCCGAGGGAGATCTTTCCCATCTCCTCACTGGCAAACAGAGCGATAATGCTAATGTGCCCTAGGTGATTAGGGTGTGCCAGAGGCGTAACTAGAACCTTCAGGGCCCCGGAGCAAGAAACCATGAAGGGCCCCCCGGATCCCTGGCCGGGGCCCTTCCCTTCAAGCCTGGGACTCTTCCCTGATCCTGGGGCCCTTTGCTCTCATTGCGGGGCCCTTTATTACGGTCCCGCAGTGGGACCCTTTCACAAGTTCTGCACGGTGGTGAAATGCCAGGGCCCAGTTGCAAGTGTGACCTTTGCGATCCTGGAAGTTCACCCACTGGTGTCAGTAGTTTTTATTTTTTTGGTTATTTTAATTGTATTTTTTTTTTATCATTTTATTTTATCTTTTTACAATGTCACTGACTATGACTCTGTCCATTCAGAAAAGGAAGAAGCTGGTAAATTACATATTTACCGACCCCTTCCTGGTTCTCTATTGTGACACATCTCCTGCAGCAGCCGGCAGGAGAGGGGAGGGAGCACAGTAGGGGGGGGGGGGGAACCAGGGGAGGGAAGAGAGCACAGTGGGGGGGGGGCAGCACAGTGGGGGGGGGGGGGGGGACCAGGGGAGCACATAGGGGCCCAGAGACAGCAGAAGACAAGTGAACTGGATAAGAGGAGTGGTGGGGGCAGCATACAGAGGAACCAATCTCCTCAATTTTCCTCCTGCAGCTACAGGGAGAAAAAGGAGGACAGTGATTTCTCTACATGCTACCCACACCGCCCCTCCTATCCAGGTGTACAGGGGAGCCACACAGGCCCCCTTGAGCATGGGGCCCGGTTGCAATTGCAACCCCTGCAACCCCTGTAGTTACGCCCCCTGGGGTGTGCCCAGGCACACCCGGCACACCCTGTGCGCACGCCTATGTTCCCGTCCATCATATACACTTCTAAAATTAAGACCTCTCTGTCCAGAACTAGTTTTGTGCAGCTCTTCCCATCCTAAACAACAAACTCCTCATTGTTAAAGCCAGTTTATTTATGAACATCTTCTGTGTTGGTGCTGTAGGTCACAATCTTTTGGTGGAGGTCCTTTTGTTGTCACCACCATTGTTGACACCATTCTTGCTGGCATGTATTTTTTTTTTTTTAGGGAAGCCCTGTCTCCAGGTGGGCACATTTACAGGAGCAGCCCTATGTGAAAGGAGAAGAAGAATATTCACCCTACAGGACAGAGTTGTAATCTTGGAGGAACCCCAGCGAATGACCAGCAGAGGACACGCCATCTCATAGCAGTGAGAACCAGAGCTCTCCAAGAGAGTGAGGATTCCACCCAACAGTCGCCAGAGGGGTAGGTTTACAAGTGGTTAATTAAATTGTCTTGTCATGGTGGATTCTCCTACTTTACAGTCAGGAATTTGAGTCACATCACAGCTGACAAGCCTCAGCTGATGATAAAGGATGCTGTGATTGTCCGGTCAGCCGTAACAGATGTGTGATACAACGGGAAGAAGCCAGCGTCAACATGAGCCAATATGGAGGAGAAGATACACTATATTACCAGAAGTATTAGGATGCCTGCCCTTACACGCACATTAACTTTAATGGCATCCCAGTCTTCAGGGGCTGACTGGCAACTTTTGGCCCAGGGGGCAAGTACAAACCAGAGGCCCAAGGTGCATCGACTCGGCCCCCCTCCAACTCCCCTCTTCCTGACCCCCATTCCAGGCTGAAGCTCTGCTCCAGGTACTCTCTACTCATAGGCCAAAACTGGGTTCCCGACCTGGCCAGCAGGGGGCTGTCTGGGGGAGCTGTGACAACTCAATTGGGGCTCCAGTGGGGTATGGAACTGGCCTCTGCTCAGACCCAGTTTACACAATCCATGCTGGGGGGAGGCCTGCGTTCTGTCCTTGTCTTCAATCCACATTCAGTAGGTCAGTGGTGGTGACTTTTTACTTTTCTTCACCAGGAATCCTTTAGGCATGTCTGTGGCAGAAGCAGTGCAGCCTTTTTATGGAGCATTAAAGCGGCCCAGAGGGCAATTGCCCCTCTGCCCCCTGGTCCAGTCCTCCCCTGCCAGTCTTAGCCCGTAGGGTTCAATATTGAGTTGGCCCACCCTTTGCAGCTATAACAGCTTCAACTCTCCTGGGAAGGCTGTCCACAAGGTTTAGGAGTGTGTCTATGGGAATGTTTGACCATTCTTCCAGAAGGGCATTTGTGAGGTCAGGCACTGATGTTGGACGAGAAGGCTTGGCTCGCAGTCTGCGTTCTAATTCATCCCAAAGGTGTTCTATCGGGTTGAGGTCAGGATTCTGTGCAGGCCAGTTAAGTTCCTCCACCGGGAACTTGCTCATCCATGATTTTATGGACCTTGCTTTGTGCACTGGACAAGGGGGCAAATCCTTCCAGTCCAGAAAGTGGTTAAATTAAAATAATTACAGTGCCGTCATCCGCATAAAGAAAGAAAAGGGATATTGTTCAGTATCACTTTAACCACTTGCCGCCAAATCAGGTACCTGTACGTCATTTGACTTCAAGGGGTTGCACCGGAGCTGCAGGCATCACACCGGTACCATTCTTTAGAGCTGATGGTCGGCTCTCTTGTAATAACAATCGATGCGGCTAAGCAGACTGCTGAGCTGTTATTACAAGCAGCGGGAGGGGCTATCCCCCCTCCTCCCCCTGCCTTCCGCCGCTCACCCAGGCTCTCCTGTCCCACCGGGAGACTTCAATACCACCTAAAGAAAGTTCTATTTGTGGGAAAAAAAGGACATCAATTTTATTTGGGTACAGCGTTGCATGAGCGCACAATTGTCCGTTAAAGTAACGCAGTGCCGAATCGCAAAAAACGGCCTGGTCATAAGGGGGCAAATCCTTCCGGTCCAGAAGTGGTTAAAGACCTCAGACCTGCTAATATCAGTTGCTGTTCTTTAAATGTATTGATTGCATGTTAGGCTTTTATTGCATTACTCAACGATGTTTTATGAAATCTTGTTTGTTGTTTTAACCCCTTCTGGACCGGAAGATTTTCCCCCTTAATGACCAGGCCATATTTTGCGATTCGGCAATGCGTTATTTTAACAGACAATTGCGGGGTCGTGCGATGCTGCACCCAAATAAAATTGATGCCCTTTTTTCCCCACAAATAGAGCTTTCTTTTGGTGGCATTTGATCACTTCTGCAATTTTTTTTTTTTTTTTGCGCTATAAACAAAAAACAGCGACAATTCTGAAAAAAAAAAAACAACAATATTTTTCACATTCTTCTATATGAGATTCTCAAAAACAAAAATTAAAAAATCTAAATTTTTTAACATTTTAGGCCAATTTGTTTTCTGCTACATATTTTTGGTAAAAAAAAATCACAATAAGCGTATTTTGATTGGTCTGCGCAAAAGTTATTGTGTCTACAAACTACGGGAAAGATTTATGTCATTTTTATTTGTTTGTTTTTTTTTAACTAGTAATGGCGGCGATCTGTGATTTTTTTACGGGACTGCGACATTGCAGCGGACAGATCGAACCCTTGACTGACATTTTTGACACTTTTGGGGGTACCAGTGACATTACTACAGTAATCAGTGCTAAAAATATGCACTGTTACTGTAATAATGACACTGGCAGGGAAGGGATTAGCCCTGTGGGTGATCAAGGGGTTAAATATGAGCCTAGGGGAGTGATTCTAAGGCCTCTTTCACACGGATCGGACCGTATTCTGATCCGCTCCGGCACTTTTTTTTTTTTTGTCACGGAGCGGGTGACACTCCGTTTGTCTGCATATCACCCCATCCATTTGCGGATGATATATGGACATAATGTAGGTCTATGGGGATTGCGGATGTCAGCAGATGACAACGCTGACATCCCATTTTGCGTCCTTTCCGTTTTTTTTAAACAGAAGAAATATAGGGTTCTGTTCCGTTCCAAAAAATGGAACAGAACTGAAAGGACGCAAATCGGATGTCAGCAGATGGTCATCCGCTAACATCCGCAATCCCATTGACATGCATTATGTCCATATATCACCTGCAAACGGATGGGGTGATATACCGACATATGGAACGCCCGTGTGAAAGAGGCCTAACTGTATGGGGGTTGGGGCTTGTGAAATGATCATACAGACCTGTGATCCTATATAGAAGGATCACAGGCGCTCTGTGATCATTCCAGAGAGAAGAACGGTCAGCTGTGTTTACAACAGCTGACCGTTCTTCTCTTTCAGCGGGGAGCGATCGCGGGTGCCCGGCGGCAATCAGAGCCGGCTGCCCCGTGCATCAGAGTCCCCGATGCAGAGTGGGGGCAGGAGCGCGTGCGCTCGCCCCCTAGCCGCAGGCGCTTGAATGACGTATACCTTGTTTGCGCAAGAGGGCCAGCCTGCTGCAGTATTTCTGCGGCGGGCGGTCCGAAAGCGGTTAAACGTATTGATTGCATGTTAGGCGTTTATTGCATTACTCAACAATGTTTTATGAAATCTTGTTTGTTGTGTTAAAATAAAGGACTGCTATGGCCATTGAACTTCTAAAGGATATCAATTGCTTGGTCATTTGGGATATGGGGGTACCCAGGTACTGAGTTTGGGACAATCGAGCCTCAAAATTCCCCCACCCATGAGACTCCGACATACGGGAACGGTATCAGTAACAGGTGCCTATCCATCGTAATGCTCCAACTGAATTACCATCTGACGAAGGAAGCACTTCCATGCATAATACTCCATGAAGCTTGAAAAAAAAAAAAAGGATTGCAGATTTTTGGACAACATGTCAGAAACAAAAAAATAAATAAAATAAAAAATCAAGGAAGTGCAGAACCTTGAAATAGTGGCGGAGCAGAGAGGTCGTATATAACTCCCCCCGCCGTGTACAGAGAGTCCCTCATAAATGATATTTGTCGTGATGTATGGATGGAGAAGTATACATTCATTTCAGAATGATGAAGTGCCAACATGTCTTAGCTTGTGAGAAAGCAGAAGAGTCTGGCTAATGTACGATTTCTGATTTGCTAAGCACTTTCTATACACATTGGAAAAACATGTCATTTCTCATTAGCTTCAGTGACTGCATTACATCTGCTTTAACATACATCAAGCCAGATGATATTTCAGACGGGAAGCTAATGTGATGTGTTCAGGAGGGGCTCCGGCCCACTGTCACCTTACGAGTCTCCATCATTTCCACGTCGGATACTGCGACCGGACTTGCAATTAAGTCCCTATTACATGCAAATCGCCAGGGCGCAACACAAGTATCTAAACAAAAGTGACATGTACACGTTACATGTAAGAAGGACGTGGGTCCCGCACCGTGCGGAGTTTGGGTTCGTGGCAGGCCCGAACCTTCCCAGACTGACAGAGAACACAACCAGCCTAATAAATCAAAGGGCCTTCCAAAGGGACAGATCCACATGACTCCACATCAGCCTTTCTCAACCTTTTCAACACAGAGGAACCCTTGAAATAATTTTCAGGTCTCAGGGAACCTCTGCTAAAAATGACTAGATCTACAACTCATGATACATTAGTGTGATGGTCAGAGGGATGAATACTCCTTACACTGGTGGACATTGGGAAGAATTAGTCCCCGTTCACACTAAGGCAACCTGTGAGGTGACCTGGTCGCTTCACAGGTCGCCGTAGGTCGCCTTCCATAGGGAAGCTGCGGACCCGTTCTAATAGGAGCGACACAAGTCGCTCCGACTTATAAAAAGGGTCCGGAGCTTCTTTAGGGCGACCAGGAGGCGACCGCCATAGACTTCAATGTTATGAAGTCCGTGCCCGCCGCTCCGAGGTCGCAGCACGCTGCTCGCACCGCGACCTCGGAGGTCGCCCCTGGAAGTAGCGTCGCTTGTATGTGAACAGGGCCTTACCTTCTTCCAGATAGCTAAAAAGATCAATGGTGTCAGGGGCAGGGCCACTGATAGGAGGGGACCACCAGCCCACTTGTAGGGGGCCCGAGCACACAGGGGGGGCCCACACAGAGAGGGGGATTAGTGATGGACAACGATTACAGAAATCTTCCTCCAGCACCTGAATCTGATCTGTCCCTCTTCCTGCCATCAGCTTTTATCTGTTGAGAAAGAGACAGTCGTCCCTCACTAATCCCCCTCCCTTGTGTGGGCCCCCCTCCCAGCACTTATCTCTGCTCAGGAGTTTATTTGTAACTTTGTTTCTCTCTCTCTGTCTCTCTGATCACTGAGCTCCAACTGCCCAGCCTGTATATTTTTCTCATTTCATCTTCTTTTTTATTTAACATAGTTTTTTTTTTTTTGGATTTAGCAGGAATTATGTGAGTTATGTTATATTTGTGTCTGATAATAGTGATTTTGTTGTAATTTTAGCTAAATATATCTTTAATATTTTCTTGGGGGGGCCCTGCCAGGTAGTCTGAACGGGGCCCCGCGATTTCTAACAGCAGCCCTGGTCAGGGGGAACTTATCTGAGAGGCAGAAACTGCCCATTGCTCAAGGAACCCCGAGCAACCTCTGGAGGAACCCTGGTTGAGAAACCCTGCTCAACACTAACCAATCACAATCCAACTTTTCTGGGTATGGTCTTGCATTTCACCAATACCGGCCCGGAAATAAATATTTGGACACAAATAATCAATCTCTGACATTCACCAGATTGAATCTGATTGGGTAATGTGGAGTAATGCAGAGTGTTCCTTGTGAAATTCCATTTGATGCAATAGACATGGAACGGTCTAAACCAGGTATCCTCAAACTACGGCCCTCCAGCTGTTGCGGAACTACATATCCCATGAGGCATTGTAAAACTATGACATTCACAGACATGACTAAGCATGATGGGATTTGTAGTTCCTTAACAACTGGAGGGCCATTGTTTGAAGACCCCTGGTCTAAACCCTTTCCCATCCATGGCCATGGTGGACCATGCCTAAACAATGTAGGCTGGGACAGCTGCTTGTAGTCACTGTCAGGGATGCATGTGACAGGGTGACAACGGGAGCAAAATTGCGACACAGGGACAGAGTGTTGTTATGCTATAACAAAAAGTCTTTGAACGAGGACCTTCATGGCAGGATCCCCAGGGCTACAGATTTACAAAAATTGAAAGCAACTTCTTAAAAGACATTGAGGTAGAACTAAAGGCCCATTTCTTTTTCCATTTTGCATAGAGTAAGGGAGGGTTTTAAGTCTTGTCTGCCCTCTGTGTCGCATTGGGAAGATTTTCCTTCACTTCCTGTCCCATAGCCAAAACAGGAAATGAGAAGAAATCCCTTCAAAATGAGGAAATCCCTGGTTGTTCCCAATGGAAGATCTCCCCTCTTTTTTTGGTCTGGGGACAACCCAACATGTGGTATTGATGGTGCCTTCCAGATGGGCAAGCTGCCCATTCCATATGCACTAATGCACCTCCATACCATCAGAGATGCAGGGTTTTGAACTGAGCGCTAATAGCAAGCCAGAAAGTCCCTCTCCCCTTTAGTCCAGAGAATGTGGCGCCTATGGTTGTCATAAAGAATGTAAAATTTTGATTTCTCTGACCACAGAACAGTTTTCTACTTTGCAACAGACCATTTATTATGAGCTTTGGTCCGGAGAAGGCGGCAGTGGTTTTGGATCGTGTTCAGATATGGCTTCTTCTTTGCATGATAGAGCTTTACCTTGCATTTTTGGATGGCTTCGCAAACTGTGGGGTTGATTTACTAATCCTGGAGAGTGCAAAATCTGGTGCGGCATAGAAATCAATCAGCTTCCAAGTTTTTTTTGTCAAAGCTTAAAGCGGAGTTCCGGCCTCAAAATCGAAAAAATCGATTTTGGGCCATCCGCTTGCTGAGGGGCACCTGAAAAAGAAATGGATGCTCCCGATTTTTTTTTATTTTTTTTCACTTACCTTGTTATTGAAGAAAATATACTCACCTTTCTTCCACTTCCTCCCTCTGCGGCCGCGGCCCGCGCCGTCTCTTCCGGCTTGCGATGACTCCTGGGAGCTGAACGTCATCGCTCCCAGGAGTCAATGCGCCTGCACCGGCCCCGCTCGTCACTTCCGGTGCTGTAGCGGCGTTCCCTGCTAAACAGCTTCTGGGCAAAAAATCGCAGATCGCCGCCATTACTCGTTAAACAAAAAAAACACCAAAAATGACAGAAATCTTTCCCTTAGTTAGTAAACGCAATAACTTTTGCGCAAACCAATCAAAATACGCTTATTGTGATTTTTTTTACCAAACATAGGTAGCAGAAAACAAATTGGCCAAAAATTTAAAAAAATTTTGATTTTTACATTTTTTTGGGGGGAATTTCATATAAAAAATGTGAAAAATATTGTTATTTTTTCAAAATTTACGCTCTTTTTTTGTTTATAGTGCAAAAAGTAAAAATCGCACAGGTGATCAAATACCACCAAAAGAAAGCTTTGTTTGTGGGAAAAAAAGGACGTAAATTTAGTTTGGGTACGGCGTTGCACGACCGCGCAATTGTCCATTAAAGTCGCACAGCGCCGAATCGCAAAAAGTGGCCCAGACGTAAGACAGCAAAATCCTCCGGTGGTAAAGTGGTTAAACAAGCTAAAATTTGAACCTTATTGGCTACCATGCAGAGCTTCACCAGATTTTGCACTATCCAGTTTTAGTAAATCAACCCCTTTTTCCACAGATAGTAATTTCTGGAAAGATTCCTGAGCTCATGCAGTGATGCCCATCACAAAATCATGCCTATTTTTAATGCAGTGCCGCCTGAGGACCCGAAGATCACCGGCATCCAATATTGTGTTCCTTGCACACAGAGATTTCTCCAGAATCTTTAGATGATATTATATACAGTAGATGATGATATAATTAAAGTCTTTGCAATTTTACATTAAACATTATTCTGAAATTGTCCGACAATTTTTAGATGCAACTTTTCACAGATTGGGGAACCTCTGCCCACTTTTACTTCTGAGACACTCTGACTTTCTAAGATGCTCTTTCCTACCCAATCGTCTTACTGACCTGTTACCAATTAACCTAATTAGTTGCAAAATGTTCTTCCAGCTCTTTCTTGTTGGTACCACTTAAGCTAGATACACACTATCCAACTTTTGTGGTTAGATTTCCTTCAGATTTACCTTTTCTATGTAGTGCAAGGGCCTGCCAGATTGCATACAAATTGAAAGTGTTTAGGTTTGACCTCATAGTATATGGTTTTGGTAAATCTAAAGGAAAAAGTCTTCAGAAAATCTTATAGTGTGTATGGCCCAGTACTTTGCCTGCTTTTTGTTGCTCTGTCCCAACTTTTTTGTGTTGTTGCCATCAATTTCTAAAATGACCAGAACATTTGATATGTTTTCAATGTTCTATTGTGAATAAAAACTGAGATTTATAATTCATTACATTCTGATTTTATGTAGATTTTACACAGCGTCCCAAAGTTTTTGACTTGGGGTTGTAGGAAGGGACATCTAACCCCCAGTTTCCTGGCAAAGGGCTAGATGCCTACTTTACATTCAGGCAATCCAACAGTGCCTGGTGCCTGTAAAGAGCACCTGTATAACAATATACCTATATACAGTATCTCACAAAAGTGAGTACACCCCTCACATTTTTGTAAATATTTAATTATATCTTTACATGTGACAACACTGAAGAAATGACACTTTTCTACAATGTAAACTAGTGAGTGTACAGCTTGTATAACAGTGTAAATTTGCTATCCCCTCAAAATAACTCAACACACAGCCATTAATGTCTAAACCGCTGGCAACTAAAGTGAGTACACCCCTAAGTAAAAATGTCCAAATTGGGCCAAAAGTGTCAATATTTTGTGTGGCCACCATTATTTTCCAGCACTGCCTTAACCCTCTTGGGCATGGAGTTCATCAGAGCTTCACAGGTTGCCACTGGAGTCCTCTTCCACTCCTCCATAATGACATCACAAAGCTCTTGGATGTTAGAGACCTTGCACTCTTCCACCTTCCCTTTGAGGATGCCCCACAGATGCTCAATAGGGTTTAGGTCTGGAGACATACTTGGCCAGTCCATCACCTTTACCCTCAGCTTCTTTAGCAAGGCAGTGGTCACCTTGAAGATGTGTTTGGGGTTGTGAACATGTTGGAATACTTTCCTGCGGCCCAGTCTCCGAAGGGAGGGGATCATGCTCTGCTTCAGTATGTCACAGTAAATGTTGGCATTCATGGTTCCCTCAATGAACTGTAGCTCCCCAGTGCCGGCAGCACTCATGCAGCCCCAGACCATGACACTCCCACCACCATGCTTGACCGTAGACAAGACACACTTGTCTTTGTGCTCGTCCCCTGGTTGCCGCCACACACGCTTGAAACCATCTGAACCAAATAAGTTTATCTTGGTTTCATCAGACCACAGGACATGGTTCCAGTAATCCATGTCCTTAGTCTGCCTCTCTTTAGCAAACTGTTTGCGGGCTTTTTAATGCATCATCTTTAGAAGAGGCTTCCTTCTGGGACGACAGCCATGCAGACCAATTTGATGCAGTGTGCGGCGTATGGTCTGAGCGCTGACAGGCTGAACTCCCTCCCCTTTAACCTCTGCAGCAATGCTGGCAGCACTCATACGTCCATTTCCCAAAGACAACCTCTGGATATGATGCTGAGCTCAACTTCTTTGGTCGACCATGGTGAGGCCTGTTCTGAGTGGAACCTGTCCTGTTAAACCACTGTATGGTTTTGGCCACTGTGCTGCAGCTCAGTTTCAGGGTCTTGGCAAATGTCTTATAGCCTAGGCCATCTTTATGTAGAGCAATTCTTTTTTTAGATCCTCAGAGAGTTCTTTGCCATGAGGTGCCATGTTGAACTTCCAGTGACCAGTATGAGAGAGTGAGAGCGATAACACCAAATGTAACATACCTGCTCCCCATTCACACCTTGTAACACTAAGGAGTCACATGATACCAGGGAGGGAAGATGGCTAATTGGGCCCAATTTTGACATTTTCACTGTACTCACTTTTGTTGCCAGCGGTTTAGACATTAATGGCTGTGTGTTGAGTTATTTTGAGGGGACAGCAAATTTACACTGTTATACAAGCTGTACACTCACTACTTTACATTGTAGCAAAGTGTAATTTCTTCAGTGTGTCACATGAAAAGGTATAATAAAATATTTATAAAAATGTGAGGGGTGTACTCACTTTTGTGAGATACTGTACAGCATACAGCTTGCAAATTTCAATAAGACTTTTTAGAAGAGGAAACAATCACAGCTATGTCTATCCTTTTCCCATGAAGCTGTCATTATGACTGCTCCATCACTATTATTTACCATAATTCCCCATTATGGGCATCACAGAGATGAAGTTGCGTAGTTATATAACCATCATGCAGGACGATGGCGCTATTATGCTATTTCATATTATTATCATTCAAATTATCATTCATATGACTCTTTCCCACCATTGTTTCATATTATCCTCTGTTGGATTGCAGAGTATCCATCGTGCCCTGTAGCCATGTCTTTCCTCCAGAAGGATAAAGCTATTGAACTGTCATGGCTGCGCCATCACATCAGTATCCCATAAAACTTTGTTATCGATCACTCAGCTCTCATTTACCTGTGAGAAAAATGTAACAGAGCTCGATATTATTACCAGCATTCAGGGTGTATTGAGTAATGTGGTGCAAAAATGGTGTGCCAAGGTTCAAGGAGCAACCAATCTGGAATCAGTTTCATGTGTCCTCCCATGCTACACCATTGAAAGTTTCTTTCTCATTGGCTGGAGAGGGTTACTTGCACAATGGCTGTATTTAATGGCACCACGCTAATAAATACGGCCGATGCTTGTACGCATTTCAGCCTAGTCCTTTATTTATTAATAGCATCAACAAGTATGATGTAAGCAGGAGGCAGAGGGCCACAAGATGTCTAATGCATTAGTGGCACTCAGGGGTTAACCTCTGTTTGCCCCGTACAATTCCCGTTGATGATGCGCAGGGCGCTGTGTGGCGGGTGAGATCAGTCTTCGGCTGCCGCTGATAGATAGGAAGATTGGCCACTGTGCCCTAGACATCAGAATTACCTTGTAAAATCAATACACCAGGATATTGTTGCACATTAGTGTTCCAGACCATGTAAATCACGCCAGGAAAAAACTGTCCTATCCGTATATTACGTTCTGCGGATAGCAGTATATTACAGCTCTAGGCTGGTCTTCTCAATTCGAGAAACATCGAAAAACCATCTTATTCCATTCACATTGCAGGTGGAGGGATGGGGCTGCAGTGATGGCGCGGGGACTGATTCCACTTAGGGATCGTACTAATGAGTTTCAGACATTATGCCCATGGCATCTAAAAAATTATGCATTTCGTTGTCCCAGGCATGGTGTGTACACATATCTATGTTGATCCCTATAGTGCAGACACCTATGAATATTCATTGATACTTTACTCGGCAATGAACACCTCATGCTCTACGTCTGGTTCAAGCAGCTCAAAGCTAAATGTCGGTGAGTAGTAACATCTGCAGCCACCGTATAATGAGAGGATTTATCGTATGGTCTGGGAAAGTGGTGCTATTTTTTTGGGACCGCACCTTTCAGTATTCTATTGTTTGTTCAACTCAAAGATAAAGGGTTCACATTAGAATGCAAGAAAAATGATATCAGGGTCAAGTGTCACAAATGCGCAGGTGTGGCCCTGCGGGTGCTTGTCTTGCGGCGGGCATATGCATGTGCCCAGGTGGGCGCGCATTTGCCACTGATACTGGCACCAAGTGGTCAATATATGTTCAGCAGCTACATTAGTTGCTTGCTATCTAATCTACAGCTATTACCCATGTCCCTGCATCTGTTCCTGTGTTTGCCTTCTGTTATTGACCCGGCTTTCCCTGACCTTGCCTGAATGCTACCTGCTGTGACCTGGGCCTGTCTCTGGATTCTGCTCTGCCTCCTGCTCATCTGAAAAGATGTACACCGCTCAGGTGGATCTATAGCCACAAGCAGCCGTGGGTGCTGGTACCATTTCCATTCTGTTGTACCTTGTATGCAGATTTGTACAAATACATTTTTTCTACTATCAAGTCATTGTTCTGGTGTGCGGCAACTTTCCCGACTTCACTGTCTCGATTTTGCCTGAGCCTGGACCAGCTCTGTGACATCAGCTGACAGCGGGCCTCAGCCTGTTGTCTGCTGAAAATGGGTCTGTAGAACTTCCTCCTCAGCATCCTCAGTTGCCTGGACTAGGCTTAGGGATGTTATACAAATGATTCTGCCACAGTCAGCTCTGGTAGGGCAAGCTGGAACACTGCAAAAGAGGAAGCAGTGATTACAGTGCTGGCAGTAGCTCACCCACAAATTGGGCTTCTGCCTTGGGTGGAGCTACAGCCAGTACACAGAGAATAAATAATTACCTATTAATACACAACAGGTCACAGATCTAAACAGGACCAAGTGCTGTATGCAGTTGGTTCCTTAGGGGATTCAACTCAGGTTATTAGAATGTAGTGATACTTATTCTTTAACAAAAACTAAAAAAACAAAACAAAAAAAGAAAACAAAATATTGAAAAAGTTGGGACTTTACATGAGGCATTGTCCCAAAAATGGTGCATGCCTCCATCCCTAATGTATAAGTGTGAAGGGGGGAAAAAAAGGGGGATAAACATGGTTGGTACCAGGTAAAAGGCAATCAGCATATTGAGTAAAAATTATATTAATGATACTATATGATATATGTGTAGTCTCCGTAAAATAATAGTAGTAGTAGTATATAGCCGATTTGCCAAATGGTACTGACAGGAAAAAATGGGAGGGGGGGGGGGAAGGGACTTTGTATGAGGATTGGACAATTGATGCAGATCTTGTAGGATGCACATTGGGGAGGAATGTAAAGTAACAGTCATTGCTGTGTAAGAGATCCAAATATTGTAAGGTTTAAAAGATGCACCTTAATAATCTCGACGCGTATCGTGGATCAATTCCACTTCATCAGGAGCAAGTGCATCCCCAATCCCACTTAACAGTGGAGCCATATGGATAAGATAAAAATATGGTGAAAATGTTGTATTATGGACGTCTGTCCAGATGGGCAAGGAGTCTTTGTCGGAAGCTGTGGTAGCCTCATCTGCGGCCAGGAGGCACTCCACATGGACATCCCAAGAAGAAGGGGGAGCATCAGTGGCCGGGGTAAAAAGATAGTGGAGATGTCACTAGGAATATTCCCAAGGGGTTGCTGTGTAGATAAAGTAGAGGATAGAACGTTATTAAAAAATATTGGGATGTTGTAGTGACAAGTAAGATGGGGATAGCACCCCAAATCAAAGTGATGAGTAGACCTGTGATAGCAAAGGAAAAAATACCAGAAATGGGTGATGCCAAGCCATGATGAGTGAGGAAAAAATGAGGAAAAAAGGGAAAAAAAAGCCAATGAAATGTGAATGTGGTAGATAGGTGGATAGTGGCCATAAAGAGGTGAACTGGTGCTCAAAGATAGATAGACAAAGGGGAAGGGAAACTTGTGAAAGTGAGAAGTGTCCAGAGGTGTACCTAGGGCTGGTCACAGCGAGGTCCCCAACGTCACGTCCACGCTCGGTGAAGGGAGAAGGCTGCTCCATCATGGGCAAGCGAGCTCGTCCAGAATGAAGGCACCGCAAATCTCCCTCATATCTGAGTGCGAGATGGATATCACGCGTCGGCGTGGTGGCGTCACAGGTGACGTCACACGTACGAAGCGGAAAACATGACGCCAACGCACAACAGGGTGTCGCCCGAGCTCCCAGCCTCCACATAGGGGCGATAAGGGGAGTATGTCACTGGTAGTAATGTCACTGGTCCCCCCAAAAGTGTCAAAAATGTCAGTTAGGGGTCCTATCTGTCCGCAGCAATGTCGCAGTCCCACTAAAAATCGCAGATCGCCGCCATTACTAGTAAAAAAAAAAAAAAAATGACATAAATCTTTCACGTAGTTAGTAGACGCAATAGCTTTTGCGCAAACCAATCAAAATACGCTTATTGTGATTTTATTTTTACCAAATATATGTAGCAAAAAACAAATTTTCCTAAAATGTTAAAAAATTTTGATTTTAAATTTTTTTTTGTGAATGTTATATAGCAGAATGTGAAAAATATTGTTTTTTTTTTTTATTTTCAGAATTGTCGCTCTTTTTTTGTTTATAACGCAAAAAAATAAAAATCGCACAGGTGATCAAATACCACCAAAAGAAAGCTCTATTTGTGGGAAAAAAAGGACATAAATTTTATTTGGGTACAGTGTCGCACGACCGCGCAATTGTCTGTAACGCAGTGCCGAATCGCAAAATATGGCCTGGTCATTAAGGGGGAAAATCTTCCAGTAAAGTCCAGAAGTGGTTACTACAGCTTATTGTTGATTTAGAGGCACATTCAAATCCCCATATCTAGGCTTGGTAGAATTATTTCTACTAGTGATAGACCGATATTGGTTTTTCGTTGCCGATACCAATTTTTTGGTCAATGCATATCGGTATGTATTTCCGTACATTTAAAAAAAAAAATTTCTTTTTATATTTTTCTTTGACAGGTACTCTTGTGGAGGGATCTGGGGATCTAAAAGACCCCAAACCCCTCCTCTGCACTTAAAAGCATTCAAAATGCCAAGTTTAGCTGTTCTCAATGCTGTCATTTTTTTTAAATCTGGCGCCGAGTACCTGAAAGTGATGTCATGTCACTTCCGGGTTTTTACATGGAGACCCATGCGGCTTTGATCGGGTCTTCGGCGGCCGTGCAGGCTGGTTGCCCGGGTCTCCCGGTGGGACGGGAGACCCGGGCAAGCCGCAAAAGGCTGGCGGGAGGGGGGGACGTCCCCTCCCGCTCCTTGTAATGACAGCCATACGGCTTCTCAGCTGCGTTGGTTGTCATTACAAGACAGCCGACTGTTGGCTATGGATGCCGGTACCGGGGTGATGCCTCTAGCTGCAGGTATCACTCAGGTAAATCACTTTCCGAAATATCGCCAATATCGGTAACCTTGGTGGCCGATTCCGATATATTGGGGAAAGTGCCTATTGGCCCTTAATATATCGGCTTTGCCGATAATCAGTCGATCCCTACTGTAGAACTTCCTCCTCAGCATCCTCAGTTGCCTGGACTAGGCTTAGTGATGTTATACAAATGATTCTGCCACAGTCAGCTCTGGTAGGGCAAGCTGGAACACTGCAAAAGAGGGAGCAGTGATTACAGTGGTGGCTGTAGCTTACCCACAAATTGGGCTTCTGCCTTGGGTGGAGCTATAGTCACCTTTCAGGGAATCAAAAATTACCTATTAATACACAACAGGGTCACAGATCTAAACAGGTCCAAGTGCTGCATGCAGTTGGTTCCTTAGGGGATTCAACTCAGGTTATTAGAATGTAGTGATACTTCTTCTTTAACACTAAACCCAGATTCCTAAATTTGATATTCATTCACAGGGTGCATTCTTTTATTGTTCTAAAATTAGGAGGGATGGCAACTAGAGGTTCTAGAAAATCATACTTAACCGGTTGCCGACCGCCGCAAGTACATATAATGCGGCGGTCAGCCCTGGCCAGGCAAAGTGACGTATGGGTACGGCACTTGCCTGTCACTTGCTTGTGAGCCAATAGCGGGCGAGCGCACGCCCGCGGAGGCGCGCGGCCGCCAAGGCTCCTTCCCTAGGAAGTCCGTGCGTGTGACCTCGTGTGTGTGTCCGTGCGTGTGACATCGGGTCCGCCGGTCACTCAGCGATCGTCGGTGCAGAGGGAGAAAGGCAGGCGGCTAATGTAAACAAGCCGCCTGTCATTCTCCCCTGTGTAGGAATAGTGATCATACGGTTCTACTATGTAGGACCGTTGATCACTGTTCCTACACCAGTAGCCATGTCCAATCACAGTTAGAAGCACGCCCCTAGGGACACACTTAACCCCCTCCTTCCCCAATAAAGTTAACCCCTTCCCTGCCAGTGTCTTTTTGCAGTAACAGTGCATATATATAGCACTGATTACTGCAGTAATGTCACTGGTAACCCCAAAAGTGTCAAAAATGTCAGTCAAGGGTCCGATCTGTCCGCCGCAATGTCGCAGTACCGCAAATTAAATTGCAGATCGCCGCCATTACGCGTTAAAAAAAAAACACCAAAAATGACAAAAATCTTTCCCTTAGTTAGTATACGCAATAACTTTTGCGCAAACCAATCAAAATACGCTTTTTGCTATTTTTTTTTTTACCAAACATAGGTAGCATAAAACAAATTGGCCTAAAATGTAAAAAAAATTAGATTTTTACTTTTTTTTTTTTTGGGAATTTCATATAAAAAAATGTGAAAAATATTGTTATTTTTGCAAAATTGATGCTCTTTTTTTGTTTATAGCGCAAAAAGTAAAAATCGCACAGGTGATCAAATACCACCAAAAGAAAGCTCTGTTTGTGGGAAAAAAAGGACGTCAAATTCGTTTAGGTATAGTGTCGTACGACCGCGCAATTGTCCGTTAAAGTCACACAGTGCCGAATCGCAAAAAAAACCCTGGTCGGAATGGGGGTAAAATCTTCTGGGGCTTAAGTGGTTAAGTTCACAAAAAAAGGCTCTAAGTTCAGTAAATCGGTCGATCCCTAATTTCCACACTCCCCCCCCCCCCACCCCCTTACCCTTCAGAGTCCACTACCATACCTGGTTACATTACATTTCGTTTACCTTACCCAAGGGGACGGTGCCAGTAATTTGATAGACAGTCTCTCTCCAAACAATTTTTACTATGCCAGGAAGAATGAAGGCAAAAGGGGGTCCAACCCGGTACCAGCAAGGTGTACCTAATAAAGTGGCCGGTGAGTGTACACTCTCCGCACATTCTTGCAACTCAGGTTCTTTGATTTGTACAAACTTAGCATCCGTTCACATATATTTTGGCGGACTATCACTGCCGCGTTACTATCATTGCTACGTTTTGTTTTTTTTTCCCCCAAAACATCGAACACAAGAAGAGAGAAGCGAGTCGTTCGTCCTCAGACACCGGATACATATTCATAAGGATGCAGTGTAAAGGAAGCCTTCTGATTACTCCCAGAACCACCTTTTATCTCCGGCGCAAGCCTTCGCCACTGAAATCTCTCCCGCTCCCATCTTTCCACTTTGCGTTCAGCTATTTTCCGTCTATTTGCTGTAAATATCTCATTTTTTTTTTCTTTTTCCTCCCAGTCAGTTGTGACTGCATCAGTCTCACGTCTGTGCTTTTATTGCTGTCAATACATTTAAAAAGCGCACTGTTAATTCTACTAATTAACAAGCTGATTGTTCTACCTCGCCTGCGCCCCCCATTTGTCTGGTTCGCTCGGTGAAATATTATTGCAGTAAATCCATATGAAGAACACAGTAATTGAGTTCCCCTTTATAGAAAACAATATTTTTACTTCGGTTGTTTAAATTAAATGTCTGCAGGGGTAGAAAATAAAAATAAAAGTAGTGATTGTGGAGGAAATTAAAAGTGTAAAATTTAATTGGTATTCCTAAAACAACCTTGAAATGAGCTATATAGGAAAGCGCATTCCTTTTATGGCGTTTAGATTTAAAGGTACCGCGCGCTTTGTTCTGTGGCTGGCTGTTTAGGTAGAGCAGGTATTTCGAGGGGACTCAAAGCCTTTGCCGGCACTGGAAAGAAACCCATAGTGGTGACCCATGGCCTCGGGCACGCCGGAGCGCTCAGCACCTTATCTGACAGTTACAGCCCTTTCACCCTTGTACAACCTGAAAGTCACGCAACTTTGCCGAACGACTTTAACCACTTCCAGACCGCCCACCGCATATATTCTACAGGGTAAGGGGGCGGCTGCGCAAAATCACATGTACCACCCTACAGGTAGGTGCTAGGTAAATGTATAGTCGGCTTTGTCTGCCTAACAGCAGGGCCATGATTTATTTTTGGTTAGGGTGTCATGGCTTTCAGGTGTGCCTGCTGAAGGGGGAGTCTCCCCACTGGCTCTGTGAGAGGCTTCTCATAGGGCAGTGGAGGAAACCCAATCAGGGATACATTTAGGCTTGTAACTACCCCAGAAGGCAGATTCTGGGAGTGGGTATAAGTTTGAGGGAGAGCATGACTCGTGGTCTTTGGCGGGAGCAGAGTCCCAGGAGGGAGAGAACGGCTGTCTCTCCTCCTGTCTGAGGAAGTGGATGTCTCGGGTGCTGCCTGAGAATCCAGAGAGTGCTGAGTTGAGCTGAGGGGATCCGGTGTGCCGAGAACCAGCGGAGAGAAAGAGGGGTTTAGTCCCAGGAAAGCCTACACAGGTCGTGAGTACTGAGGATTGCCCCTGGGGGTCTGCCTAGAACCAACCATTATCCTGTCTCCATACCCTCTTTTGGACTATATTGTAGTATACTCCTGCACTGTGTGTCTATGAAAGGTCTCCTCCAATAAAGCGGACCCCAAGTATGGGATGGACAATTATGCCTTTGACAATAAATTAAGGAGTCATAATACAGTGCTTCTCTGACCTGTGTAAGCCACTAAGATGGGAAATCTCCATAGAGGGTCATACTCAAAGGATTGCTGCTACAATACGGGGGCTCCATATCAGCTGAAGAAATAATATCCAGACTGGTCTACATCACCAGTCGTTGTCATAAGATACCTACTGTCATAGGGATTTATACATCCTGCCTACTATTAATACTCCCACATACAGCAAGAAATATCGGTATTGCTCGGTCTCTCCGGCCCTGACGAAGCCCGATGCGAAACGCGTTGGCTCATTGGGACCCTCAAACCGAATATCAACAAAAACTTCTTGCACCAACATCAGCTTGAAGCATGTATTGTTCCCCTACCAGGGATATATTTCTGTGCTGTTGTTTTTAATGTTTTGGTGAATATATGGGGGAATCCTGTCTCTTGATGGTCCCTCATGTACACACTATATAATTTTATATGGTTAATTTAATAAAATGTTAAATTTTTAAGCTATCGATTCTTGGTTTTTCTTCTCCTAATCGGCCCTCAAAACCCATACTTTCTCTATTTTTTTGATATATCTGCCTAGAGTCAGTGTGGACCACTCCGGAGAAGGTTCTAGGATCCAAAGAGTCAGCTAGCTGTAAAGGGGGTACCTGGTCAGAGGACCCTAAAGTGATAGAGGGGGTACCTAGTCAGGGGACCCTGAAGTGATAGAGGGGGTACCTAGGCTGAGGACCCTGAAGTGGTAAAGGGGGCGCATGCAGTGTGGGCCCTGATGAGTAATGCACAGTGTGAGTGCATCGGTTTAGAGTTGCAGCCATACAGGAATACACAGCAAGCTACCTCAAGCCAGGGCAAGGCTGGAGAGAGAGTAGTCAGTGACTTTGCAGTGCAAGCAGCGTCAGATGTTCTATGTTTTACAGTCCTGGATATTGGGCTGCTGTAAGAAATCGTGGGGCCCCATACAGCCTACCTGACAGGGGCCCCCAGCCCAGCAGTGACTGACAACATAGATTTATCGTCCCTTTCTCTGCAAACTCAGCTGCACAAATGAATGAATAGGAAGCGCTCTAAAGCTTCCTGCTCATTCACAAACTGAAGCGTAGTAAATGCAGTTTTCTTTGCTTCAGCGATGAATGGACACAGGAGTGATTGGTACAGATCGCTCACTGTGTTTATTCAGGAAAGGAAGGGGCCAGAAAATTATATATTTACCACTCTCCATACTTAAACATCCCCCTGTGTGCCTGCAGTAGCTGTCAGAAGGAGAGGAGAGGGGGGGGGAAGGGGCACACAGGAGGGGGCCCAGACAGCAGATGGAAGGGGCACATGTGCTAGAACCAATCCCTCTGCAGTGCAGCCAGAGGGAGAAAGAGAAGGAGAAGCTGGCAGCGCTGCAGGAGGAGGCAGAAGAGGATCGGGGGCTGCAATAAGACAATACAGCCAGCCCCCCTTCTCAGCAGGTGCCCGGGCCCCCCTTTTGAACTGATGGGGCCTAGGCCCAGTACAGGAGGGCTGGCTGTACTGCCTTATCACCGGCACAGCTTTCAGAGATACAGTGTGTTCAAAGCGTCAGTAAGCGTTTGCTAGCGTTGGCTGGCGCCAAGACAGCGCTAATGGGCATTTTTGCTATAGAAGTCCCAGAATTATACATAGTCGAGCCAAAGGAGTATCCCGCTCATTCCCTTCTCCCATCCCCTAAAACTACAATAAAACAACCAAACAAAGATGCCGGAGTTGTCAATGTGTCAGTTCTCACACCCAGGACACAACCCAAACCTAACTTAATCCTTAAACGTAATTGTGACGAGACCAATCTCGCCATTGGGCATTGGAGAAGCCTGGTTGCTCGCCTCCTGCAAGGTGACTACGGACCCTCTCATAAGCCCATGCCAAATGTAAACCCCATGGCAATTTGACTATGTTTGTGGCATCTGAGCGCTGTTTGGATATGTTGAGCGCTCAGATCCAGGCTATCTGGGGATGGGTTGAATGTGGGGGTTCTGTTCAGTAGACTGGGAGTTATGCATTTTTGTGTCTTTTTGTGTTTCTTTAACCAATGTGGCTAATGGAGTCTTGCCTCTATCCTGGAAGCTAAAACTTATTCCTGTAAACTGTAAGGCACAGGAAGTACATTCCTAATATGGTCATCCCAGGAAGTTCTGAGGAGACGGACTGTCTAAGGTGGCTCTCCATTCATCTATTGTCAGGTGTGCTAATGACCTCACCTGTTGTCTGCTAAGGGAGGTATTGACACTCAGAGTAATGTGTATTGAGGGCTCGTTAGGGAACCATTGTTCTGTGTCGGACTATAGTTTACATTGATTGCCCCCTGGGGCTTCTGTCTCCTTGCACTGGTCAAAGCTATCTGACCAATCCCTGTTGACTCATTTTCAAGTCCTCATTTGCATAGCAGTTCTTCTGGTCAATCTATCTGACCAATCACTATTGACTCATTTTCAATTCCTCATTTGCATGTCTGGAGAGGACCTGAATGGGAACTGCAGGTACTTTGAAATTGACCAATGGGAAAGCGGTTGTTGGGGGAAGGATGTTCCAATTTCTGTATAAAAGTGTGCTGTGTTCTTCCAATAAATGTTGTTCCTGCTTTAACCTCAACTCGGAGCTTTGTCTCGTTCTTGGGGGGATTCACTGTATGCTGTTGGAGACTGATTGCTAGGAGTGTAAGCTGATGTATGCTTTTCCTGTTCGTCTGCTAGCAGCTATTCGTGAGGTTCCAGGTTGGAGTGCTATTTTGTATCCAGTTCGGGAGTTTGATGTTCTGCAGTAGCTGTGCCTGTCTCTCAGAAAGGGGCATATCGCCTAAACGGATTTTAACCCCCTTGTCTGCTGAAACGGTCCGTTACAGTAATAAATCTTTTTTTTTTTTTTTCATTACTCGTAAAGGTATACATAGGGAAATACATAATGTCCATTACTTGGAGTAATAAAAAACACTACTGAAATATATGAAGATTCGTGGTGGTCTCCAAATTCTTGTCACTTCAGGATCCAGAGCCAGGGACCTTCAGTTTGCCTGTGGAGCGCCCTTCTAGTGTAGGATGCTGGATAGATTTAGTTGTTGGCTACTTCAGTAATCAAGGGAGCAGTAACTGATTAGCCTGGTCTGCTCAGGGGTTTCACAGGCTGGGAGTTTGATTGCGTTCCCCAGCCTCTAGAAGAAGCTTCCACAGCTTAGGGCGGGAAATATAACAACCAGCATGAATATTTATCAGGTTCTAGCTAATCCCTGGACAAAAGTGCCCAGAAGGGGACTGGAATGGTGATAAATAGTCTGAAACACTGGGTAGCAGGGTTCCTTCTCCCCTCGAGCGTTCCACAGCAAGAGGGTCCTGCTGTCCTTAGCAAACTGTACAGCTATTCTGGAGGTCTCATCAGGTCTCATCAGGGCTGAGGGCCCGGATGGACTTTTGCTAGAAGTTGTTTGGAGAACTTCGCCACAAGGCACCTGGTCTGGGGAGGTGCAGTCTCACTCACTAGACCATGTCTAGAAGAAGTTGGAAGGTGGCAGCTTTCCTGGGGACTTGTGACTAATGACCTTAAACTAATCCCTGTGGATATGTAGTGTTCTGTAAACTGCACTGGGTGCCAGTAGTTATGCATCAGAGCAATGTAACAAGATGCCAAAAAGACTTGCCCTATGGCCTACAGCTGTGAGGCTTTAGACTGTTCAACACCCACTATTACTCAAGAAGAAGATTGTCCTTTGATCACTAAGTGCTGAGCGTTGTGACGTATCCCGTGCCCTAACTTACCCTCCTGTTAAAGTTCCTCAAGCAATAAACTACAAAAGAAGCCAATCCTTAGACCAGGATTTCTCAACCAGGGATTCGTTGAACCCTAGGGTTCCTCCTGAAGTTGCTAGGGGTTCCTTGAGAAATGGGCAATTTCTGCCTCTCAAATAAGTTCCCAATGACACCATTGCTCCTTTTAGCTATCTGTAAGGAGTTAATTCTTCCCAAAGATAACAAGAGTAAGGAGAATTCTTTCCCACTGACTGTCACACTAATGTGTCATGAGTTGTAGATTTTTCATTTTTAGCAGGGGTTCCCCGAGACCAGAAATGTATTTCAAGGGTCCCTCTGTGCTGAAAAGGTTGAGAAAGGCTGCCCTAGACTGATACATAGGAGCCGGAGTGTATAGACTGGTGCTTGGGTGACTGGTAGCCTCTGCTAGGGAAGATCCAGCTATTACAAGTGGCCCCTTTAGGGGTAGTGCTTCTCCTGGAACAATTACATACAGCTCAGTGTATTCTGAAAGATGGAACCAACCTAAGAATTTTGTATTCAATGAACAGACTGATGGGTAGATGGGCTTTAGGCCTGTGTCGAAGAAATCAGTTTGACCCCAGTTTCGGACACTTCTGAGATCCTTCAGAATTCATTGACAGGAAGAGTTGACCTCCTTTGCACTTGAAGATTTGTGCATTCTTATAGAATGTGTTGAGTATGCAAAACCTGTCTGATGGGAACAAAAGCCAGCCAACAGAAGCCCTAATAAATGTGGAGCACACTAGCTTCATAAGGGCTCCTTGTAGAAGCTTTGCCAGTGCTCTATCATACCAGCAATGCCGGGACAAGGTAATCTAAGCCCAGAGTGAACATACCAAACTGTGCCATCCTCCCACCCAAGATGTACGAGCATCAATCCCCCCACAAAAACACTGAGCACTAATCTGCATGCTTACTACCTTAACATAACCCCCCCCCCTCTCAGCACAAATTGTTGCCCCTCCTCATCCGACAAATCCCCACCAGAAAATTCACACTTCCTAGCACAAATCCTCTACCCTCAAAATTCCTCCTCCCAGTACACATCCCCCCCCCCCAATACAAATCCCCCCCCCCAAATCCCCTCTCCTATCACAAATCTTCTCCTAATCCCCCTCCCAACACAAATCTCTTTAAATCCCCACCCCTCCCCCAAATTTCCTCTCCTAAAACAATACTTACCCCTTGCTGCTTCCTAAATTCCCCATTCCAACACAAATCCCCTTCCCCCAATCTCTTTGTGGTGCACCCACCTCTCACGAAACCACAGTGCCCAGGGCAGCCGTCCCTCCTGTCCACCCCTTGTCCTGGCCATGCATACCAGTCAGGAAGTGGTGGCTTGTGTCCTGGTGCAAAGATTGAGTATGTCCCCACCTTACTCAGTACCATTGTGCCCAGGGCAGCCGCCCCTCCTGTCCACCCCTTGTCCTGGCCATGCATACCAGTCAGGAAGTGGTGGCTTGTGTCCTGGTGCAAAGATTGAGTATGCCCCCACCTCACACGGTACCACAGTGCCCAGGGCAGCCGCCCCTCCTGTCCACCCCTTGTCCTGGCCATGCATACCAGTCAGGAAGTGGTGGCTTGTGTCCTGGTGCAAAGATTGAGTATGTCCCCACCTCACTTAGTACCACTGTGCCCAGGGCAGCCGCCCCTCCTGTCCAACCCTTGTCCTGGCCATGCATACCAGTCAGGAAGTGGTGGCTTGTGTCCTGGTGCAAAGATTGAGTATGCCCCCACCTTACACGGTACCACAGTGCCCAGGGCAGCCGCCCCTCCTGTCCACCCCTTGTCCTGGCCATGCATACCAGTCAGGAAGTGGTGGCTTGTGTAGTGGTGCAAAGATTGAGTATGCCCCCACCTTACACGGTACCACAGTGCCCAGGGCAGCCGCCCCTCCTGTCCACCCCTTGTCCTGGCCATTCATACCAGTCAGGAAGTGGTGGCTTGTGTAGTGGTGCAAAGATTGAGTATGCCCCCACCTCACACGGTACTACAGTGCCCAGGGCAGCCGCCCCTCCTGTCCACCCCTTGTCCTGGCCCTGCATACCAGTCAGGAAATGGTGGCTTGTGTCCTGGTGCAAAGATTGAGTATGCCCCCACCTCACACTGTACCACAGTGCCCAGGGCAGCCGCCCCTCCTGTCCACATCTTGTCCTGGCCCTGCATACCAGTCAGGAAGTAGCGGCTTGTGTCCTGGTGCAAAGATTGAGTATGCCCCCACCTCACACGGTACCACAGTGCCCAGGGCAGCCGTCCCTCCTGTCCACCCCTTGTCCTGGCCCTGCATACCAGTCAGGAAATGGTGGCTTGTGTCCTGGTGCAAAAATTTGAGTATGCCCCCACCTCACACGGTACCACAGTGCCCAGGGCAGCCGCCCCTCCTGTCCACCCCTTGTCCTGGCCTTGCATACCAGTCAGGAAGTGGTGGCTTGTGTCCTGGTGCAAAGATTGAGTATGCCCCCACCTCACACGGTACCACAGTGCCCAGGGCAGCCATCCCTCCTGTCCACCCCTTGTCCTGGCCATTCATACCAGTCAGGAAGTAGCGGCTTGTGTCCTGGTGCAAAGATTGAGTATGCCCCCACCTCACACGGTACCACAGTGCCCAGGGCAGCCGTCCCTCCTGTCCACCCTTTGTCCTGGCCCTGCATACCAGTCAGGAAGTGGCGGCTTGTGTCCTGGTGCAAAGATTGAGTATGCCCCCACCTCACACGGTACCACAGTGCCCAGGGCAGCCGCCCCTCCTGTCCACCCCTTGTCCTGGCCCTGCATACCAGTCAGGAAGTAGCGGCTTGTGTCCTGGTGCAAAGATTGAGTATGCCCCCACCTCCCACGGTACCACAGTGCCCAGGGCAGCCGTCCCTCCTGTCCACCCTTTGTCCTGGCCCTGCATACCAGTCAGGAAGTGGCGGCTTGTGTTCTGGTACAAAGATCGAGTATAAAATAAACAGATCATGCATGGTCTAGCTGAACCAGTAAGATATTTAAGTGGCCCTAGTATTGAATTTGCAGAAAGGCCACATATCAGGGGTACAGGTTGTCAGGGAAATCACCTTTAGACCACAAGCTGATACAAGGAAAGAGGCATTTAATACTCGTATACAAGGAGACAAGTACAGGAGATTGTCAGATATTCACCCACCGGTTCTAGCCGCCTGTGACCCGTGTTATAGGGCACCATACACAGTAGCTAGCCTAGTTGGCTTCTTATCTGATACTTGTCTGCCTTCTTAAGCTAGCTCGCACATTCATATACAGTTAAACATCCTGACTTAACCCTTCCCCCAGGACAATGAAGAATGTCTGTTTTTATTGCCATTTCCTTAAAGGGGAAGAAGCTTCATCTTACAAACTCTGAAATCTAGCCATTACCATATATAGTATAGGGCAGTGGTCCTCAACGCCGGTCCTCACGGCCCACTAACAGGCCAGATTTTAAGTATTACCTTGGGGAGATGCAGACTAGAGTACTGCAATCACTGAGCAGCAAATGATTTCACCTAGGATGTATTTCAGTTATCTTGCAAACCTGGCCTGTTAGTGGGCCCTGTAGGCCAGGGTTGAGGACCACTGGTATAGGGCATTTAAAACTAGTTAGATTGTATTCAAGCAGAACAAAATGGAGTCACAGTCAGCCTTATACATAAATGATTATAAAGACATTCTTAATTTCTCTAACACAGGTAAAAAGATATTTTAAATGTTCTTGGGGGGAATTAGCTGGATTTTGAAACGTGCCCCAAGGTTCTACCATGTGACTGGCTGCTACAACCATCATCCTTAATCCGTTTCACACTAGATTTTCAGAATAAGCCCCATGGAGTCAATGAGCCCATTCATCAATATCTGCATTGCTGTTAGGCCATACTCTACATTGTTATTGCCCTGTTTATGTGTTGAGATTGACTTGTATTATGCTATTCTGGCTAATTCAAGGCCCGCTCTCGTTTTATAAATAGGAAAATAAGAAGAACACATGGGAAATTGTGAACGGCCTTGCTTGTAATAAAAAAGTGTATTTCTCAAAATAATAGTCCACATTTCACCACCGATGAGCGAGATGCCGAGGAAAATGAAATTCAAATAATCAGTTGATTTTATTGGCTAAGTGCGCCTTACTCTGAGAAATACAGTCGCTGAATCTAATTCTTATAATGTAAGAGCTCCATGGGGAAATTTACACCTTACCTGTCTCTGGAGGACGCGGGGGAATCCGGTGAGCGTTACAAATTCTAACATCTCTTTCTCCAACTGGTATCTTAGAAATCATTTCATAATGAAATGAATAAAATTCACCGGCATTAAGTGTCGGCAAGTGATGGGCTCTCGGGGAAACAATACTTCAATCAATAAATCAATAGACTTTGTTTCCTTAGCAGAAGTAAAATGGCCTATATAAAATAATTTAAAGTCTAGTGCTGCTGCTGGAGGGCTAGAGACCTACTGATCTACTATATAATGAATTATTTAATTATGACCCATATATATATATTTTTTTATATTTATATATATATATATATATATATATGTATATGTATGTATATATATATATACATGCAATATATATATACATACAAATATATATATATATATATATATATATGTATGTATATATATATATATATATATATATATATATATATATTTATATATTTATATATATATATATATATATATATATATATATATATATACACACACACACTATATTGTCAAAAATATTGGGACACCTGCCTTTACACGCACATGAACTTTAATGGCATCCCAGTCTTAGTCCGTAGGGTTCAATATTGAGTTGGCCCACCCTTTGCAGCTTTAACAACAGCTTCAACTCTTCTGGGAAGTCTGTCCACAAGGTTTAGGAGTGTGTCTATGGGAATGTTTGACCGTTCTTCCAGAAGTGCATTTGTAAGGTCAGGTACTGATGTTGGACGAGATAGCCTGGCTCGCAGTCCCGCTCTAATAATTCATCCCAAAGGTGTTCTATTGGATTGAGGCAGGGCTGTCTTTAACGCAGGGCAAAAGGGGCAGCTGCCCCGGGCCCAGTCATTGTTGTGGGGCCCAAGGTAGCTGTCCCTTGAGTCCACACTGCCTGCAAATAGTTGATAAGTGGATTTGGGGGGGGGGGCAAGAAAATGTTTGCACAGGGTCCAATTGATATTAAAGATGGCCCTGGGTTGAGGTGCAGGCCCAGTCAAGTTCCTCCACCCCAAACTCTCTTATTCATGTCTTTATGGACCTTGCTTTGTGCACTGGTGAGCAGTCATGTTGGAACAGGAAGGGGCCATCCCCAAACTGTTCCCACAAAGTTAGGAGCATGAAATTGTCCAAAATGTCTTGGTATGCTGATGCCTTAAGAACCAAGGGGCTAAGCCCAACCCCTGAAAAACAACCCCACACCATAATCCCCCCTCCACCAAATGATTTGGACCAGTGCACAGAGCAAGGTCCATAAAGACATGGATGAGCGAGTTTGTTTTTGTAGATCTTATGTTTATTTGAACTAGAAACATCAGATACTGCAACCAAATAACTGTATAAGGTTGAGGTCAGAACTCTGTGCAGGCCAGTCAAGTTCCTCCACCCCAAACTCTCTCATCCATGTCTTTATGAACCTTGCTTTGTGCACTGGTGTGCAGTCATGTTGGAACAGGAAGGGGCCATCCCCAAACTGTTCTCACAAAGTTGGGAGCATGAAATTGTCCAAAATGTTTTGGTATGCTGATGCCTTAAGAGTTCCCTTTACTGGAACTAAGGGGCCAAGCCCAACCCCTGAAGAACATCCCCACACCATAATCCCCCCTCCACCAAATGATTTGGACCAGTGCACAAATAGTGGTAAATAAAGTTCTAGACATCAGTTGTTATCCTGGTGCATGAGCCGTGGCTGCTCAATACAGCATAGCATAGAAACATCCAACGCGTTTCAGACTATACATTCTTTCTTCAGGGGTTATGATAGCAGCATATGGATTGCTTGTGTCCTATAGGGGTTGTATGTACAACAGTCAGACAGGTTAAAAGCCAATAGTGGCATTCATCATAACAGCAGAAGGACAGCACTTTCCAATTGCCCATATGAGGGGCTCAAAACAAGAAAAGCTAGGGGTCACGTCTAGATACCCCCAACATATCTGGGACAGAAGCAGTACAAGTACAGGAAGCAGGAGCCACAAGCAGCTTGCTTCTGTATGTGTCCTAAATGAATGGCACCCACACAGGAGCCGGCTGCTAGTGGCTCCTGCTGTCCCTGAAGAAAGAATGTATGTTCTGAAACACGTCGGCTGTTCCTATGCTATGCTGTATTGAGCAGTCAAAACTCATGCACCAGAATGAGAATTGATGTCTAGAACTTTATGTACCAATATTTGAAGTAATAATGTTGTTACACCAGCCATTTACTAGGTCTTTTAAAAATTGTTTTAAATAAAAATTGCAAATTCATATTTTGGTATTTTTACTACTGATATATGTTGACTTTGGGCCCACATAATCCCATAATTGGGGTGGTTCTCCTCGTTCTAGACCCGACCTTCTTTCCCCCATTATTATCGCTGGTGGGGATCTATTTTTGTGGGAGGGTCTATTGTTGCAGGGTATGTCTATTGTTGCTGGTGGGGGTGGGGGGGGTCTTATCCTGCTGGTGGGGGGGAGTAAATTGTTGCTGGGAGGGATCCACTGTTGAGGTAGAGGTTTATTGTAGCTGGTTGCTGGATGGTCTATTGATGCTGGCTGCTGGGATATCTTTTATTGCTGCCGGGGGTCTATTGTTGCTGGGGTAGTATTTTGTTACGGGAGATCTATTGTTGTGTAAAGAGACTATTGTTGCTGGGGGGGGGGGGTCTATTGTTGTGTGAGGAGTCTATTGTTTCTGGGGGGGTCTATTGTTGCTGAGGTGGGGAATATCAAATTGCATACAAATTACTTGTTGATACTTAGTTCTGCATTGGGGCAGTACTAGGAGGTGGGTAGGAGGCGGAACCTAGGGACCATGCTCAGAGGTGGGTAGGGGAAGAGATGAAGCCCTAGTTATAGGTATAGGCCTGTCATTGTCCAAAGGGTGTAGGATTTACATAAAGTTAGCAACCCCCCGACCTGGCTGTTTTCTGTTAAGGACTCTTTTCATGCTCCCAACTTTGTGGGAACAGTTTGGGGATGGCCCTCTCCTGTTCCAACATGACTGCGCACCAGTGCACAAAGCAAGGCCCATAAAGACATGGATGAGCGAGTTTGGGGTGGAGGAACTTGACTGGCCTGCACAGAATTGGGCTTGGCCCCTTAGTTCCAGTGAAGGGAACTCTTAAGGCGTCAGCATACCAAGACATTTTGGACAATTTCATGCTCCCAACTTTGTGGGAGCAGTTTGAGGATGGTCCCTTCCTGTTCCAACATGACTGCGCACCAGTGTACAAAGCAAGGTCAATAAAGACATGGCCTGACCTCAACCCGATAGAACACCTTTGGGTTGAATTCGAGTGGAGACTGCGAACCAGGCCTTCTCTCCATCAGTGCCTGACCTCACAAATGTGCTTCTGGAAGAATGGTCAAACATTCCCATAGACACACTCCTAAACCTTGTGGAAGCTGTTATATCTGCAAAGGGTGGGTCAACTCAATATTGAACCCTACAGACTAAAGCCTCATACACACGCAACGGATTTCCGCCGACCAGTCGTCCGTCTTTTGTCCAGAGTGGTGTCTGTTGGTTGGAATGTGCTCTAGACTGCACACAAATTTTCCCGTACGACAGAATTCTACTTCAGAAGTGATGTCATGTGTTGGATTGCTTTCTATGTGTTCTTTCATCTCTGAGCATGCCCAGTCTTGCTCATAAGATTTTTTCCCATCGAAATCTGTACTAATGAGATGAAAATTGGACGTGTTTTGATGGTCAACAAAAATTTTATAGTCTGCACACCAGAATTTTTTCGGACGAAAAGTCGGAGTCGGTTGTCGGAAGCACCATACTAACAACCCGAAAATCGGCAGATCGGTCGTCGGACGAAAATTCCCGGCCGAATTTCGACTCGTGTGTGCGGGGCTTAAGACTGGGATGCCATTAAAGTTTGTGTGTGTGTAAAGACAGGTGTCCCAATACTTTTGAAAATATAGTGTATTTTAAAGCAAAAGAAAAAAATGTATGTAGCTAAAAAAATAAAATAAAATAAATAAAGGAGAAAAAAAAGAAAAGAAAAGTCATTTTTTTATTTATTTATGCTGGAATGGTGTTCCCTGCATAACTACTAAACCCACTTTCTATTGATTAACACATAGTAAATCTGTTCTGTCACGTATGAAGGAACACATGAAGAAAGGAATACAATTATACACAAGGACAATTCCTCCAGGAATACAAATCAGAAAATGCACGTTTAATATCTCTGCTATTAGGAAAAAACATCAATGAAAGTTTAATTAGAGGCTGGAAGTGTGTAATGAAAAACATCTTTCTATATTATGTGTTGTTTTGCGTTATTGTGTTTCTATGGTATGTACAGTGACCGGAGAGGCAGGCAGCGAGATCCATGAAATACAATCTGTACCCATTTTGTATCAGAGGCGCCCCGTGTATCCGTCCCCCAGCTGCTGGGGACTACTCGTAAGAGGAAATCCAGATGGCCACACACAGGAACTATTCTGGTTGTAGCACAATACCTGATACATTTCATGTTATTCTAAACATTATTCAGGTCTAGGCCACCATTTTGACTTCTGCTTTATCTAAGTGTCACCTGTCATCTCACCATTTATGGTTTGGCACAGGTACTTGGTGGGTGACATAGACCACATGCTTACCTGTGCCAGAGACAAATTCCAGCTGTTTCAGTTCACATCGATAACCATTCCCTGATTTCCCATTAAGGTCCTTGTGACGTGTACACAGAATCCAGAACCCAATAAAGAATCTGATCTCTCCACAGATGCCACCACAGTCCAAAGATATGGATAGTTGGAGTTTATTGTATAAAGCCCCTTTATCCCTGTACTGCCTGGAAGCTGGCACATGAGTATGTTCTGCCTTTGAGGATGTTCTCACTCTTGTATGTCTTACGATGACTACATATTCAAACCAGGAAACAGAAATGTTCTTTCTTGTAGGCCCTGTCCAGATACCAACCCTGCCATGCACATCTAAAGCAATGGTTTCCAAACTGGGGCCTGCTGGTGAGGCCCTTTGCTAGCCTTTATCCTGCCCTGGAGGGACTATTCCTTCCACTGATCTGAGGCACCATTCCTCCAACGACGGGGCACTATTCCTTCCACTGATCTGAGGCACCAATCTTCCAACGAAGGGGCACTATTCCTTCCACTGATCTGAGGCACCAATCCTCCAACGACGGGGCACTATTCCTTCTACTGACACCAGGGATAGAGCATTACTAGTCTTATCAACACCAATGGTGAAGCTCTACTCCTTCCACTGAAACCAGGGATAGGGCACTATTCCTTCCACTGACACCAAGAATGGAGCACTTTTCTTTCCACTGACACCAATGATGGAGCACAATTCTTCCAATGGACACCAATGATGGAGCTCCATTCTTCCAATGGACACCAATGATGGATCACCATTCTTCCAATGGACACCAATGATGGAGCACCATTCTTCCAATGGACACCAATGATTTGACACCAATGATGGAGCACTATTCCTCCCACTGACACCAATGATGGAGCACCATTCTTCCAATGGACACCAATGATGGAGCACTATTCCTCCCACTGACACCAATGATGGAGCACCATTCTTCCAATGGGGATCCAATGATGGAGCACCATTCCTCCCACTGAAACCAATGATTTGACACTACTCCTTCGACTGACACCAACAATAGAGAACTGTTCCTCCCACTGATACCTACGATTGGATACTTTTCCTCCTACTGATGCCAACAAGGGGCACTTTTTCTCTCATTGATACCAACAATGGGCACTATTCCTCCCACTGCTGCCAACAATGGAGCACTATTCCTCCTATAAATACCAACAAAGGTACACTTTTCCTCCTACTGACACCAACAATGGAGTAGTATTCCTCCCACTGATACCAACAACTGGAAATATTCCTCACACAAAAACCAATGATCGGGTACTATTCCTTTTCCTACTGACAACAGGTGCTATGTTTCTTACTCCCACTGACATCCAAGCCTGAGGCATTGATTCCACTGACGCCAGGGCATTGTCTACTCCTACTGACCACAGTCCGTAGGTCTGTAGTCCATAAAATCTGAAGGACAGTATTCTTGCCCTTTGTTTAGAAAGTTTGTAGAGTATGGTCTATAGCCAGAATGTTTTTTACCATATGGGTAAAAAAAGAGATACAGTAAGTGTTGGGGTTAAGGACACATGTCTTGGCCTGTGCAGTGGGTTAGGTGTTGGAATTGAAATTTAGGGAATGGGTTATATGTTTTGGTGGGGGAAGTTTAAGTGTCAGGGGTATGCTTTGTTTTTTTTGTTTTTTTAACATTACAAGAACTGCAGACATTACATTTATTTTCGGGACCAAGTGACAAGAACCAATCATCTTTTTCCCTTTTTTAGTATGTCCTGTGGATACACCACTCACTTTGTTGTCCCCAGGGTGTGTCCTGCTGTTTTGTAATGTAAGAAGGGTTTAAATTTAAAGGGGTTGTATACCCCCTCTGTACTGTTTGTACCTATACGTAAGTCTATAACAAGGCTTACCTAGAGGTACTGTAAATATCTCCTAAACTTGCACCATTTAAGAGATATTTACATTGCATGCAGCCGATGACAACATCCCCACCTGTGCCGTTTCTTCACAGCCCTGTGCCGTGAACGGCGGCTCCCGTGCGCATGTGCGTAAGTGATGTCACGCGGCTCCGGCCAGTAGCCCAGCTGAAGTCTGCAGACCCGGAAAGAAGATGGGTGAGGATGGATGCAACCTCCAGCGGGGACAACCCGATCTTCGTTTGCAGGTAAGTGTACATTGCATACTAGCACATTATGCATTTACTTTGCAGGTAACCAAAAAGAAAAAAAATTTTTAGGCTTTATTTACAATTTAAGTGCCACGCCACTGCTAAGAGGTCCAGATACAACTTTTTTCATTAAAGGTCAGGGGTACAGATCAGGAAATAGTCAATGTGTTTCGGGGGTCTATATGCCCCCTTCATCAGGACTTGACTGGCAACCAAGTAAACAAACCAGTAGTGAACTGGTCCTACATTGGTATTTATTCCAGTGTGAGTTAAAAGCACAGGCCTAATCAGCAGCTTGATTGCCCTCCAAGGCTCCAGACTATTTATACACTCTCCCAGCCACCATCTGGGCACTTTCCCCAGGGATAGGTTAGAGTTGCATAAATATTCAGGCTGCTCATTTGATTCTACCAATCACTATATTCTAGAAGTCTTAAAAGCACAGGCCTAATCAGCAGCTTGTTTGTTCATTTGGTTGCCAGTCAAGCCCTGATGAAGGGGGCATGTAGACCCCCGAAAAGCGTTGGCTATTTCTTGATCTGTACCCCTGAACTTTAATGGAATAAAGTTGTATCTGGACCTCTTAGCAGTGGCGTGGCTCTTAAATTTCTTTTTTTTGTTTACAAACCTTTATTAAATATAACTTGGTGGTACAAGTAAATTCAATATATTACAATAGATACCATGGACACCATGCAGTTATAGGCTGCCTCCACATTGCAGAAGCAGAAGGTATGTTTTATTTAAACCAATGGTGCTCAGCTAGTGGGGGGCATGTGTGAGGCTCTTCTGGTTTCCCCTGTGACTTTTGGGTAACCATGTGTAGCACTACCCCCAGGTTCTTGTAGCAGAATAGCCCTCCCCCCAACTATGCACAGCTGCGACCTCTGTGAAACTAGCAGGATCTTCAGCTGAACTGCTAGATAGGGCAGAAGCCCATCTGTCTGGGAACCTCTCGTCCTGGGGAAGAGCACTGCCCTCCAAGGCTCCAGACTATTTATACACTCTCCCAGCCATCATCTGGGCAATTTCCCCCAGGGATAGGTTAGAGTTGCATAAATATTCAGGCTGCTCATTTGATTCTACCAATCACTATATTCTGGAAGTCTTAAAAGCACAGGCCTAATCAGCAGCTTGTTTGTTCATGTGGTTGCCAGTCAAGTCCGGATGAAGGGGGCATGTAGACCCCACGAAAAGCATTGGCTATTTCTTGATCTGTACCCCTAAACCTTTAATGGAATAAAGTTGTATCTGGACCTCTTAGCAGTGGCGTGGCGCTTAAATTTCTTTTTTTTGGTACAAACCTTTATTAAATATAACTTGGTGGTACAAGTAAATACAATATATTACAATAGATACGCTGAAAAGGGGTTGTTTCAAGGTACAAAAAAAAAAAAAAGCAATAGTATCAAAATAGAGGTAATAGTGGTATACAGAATAAGTTCATATAACCTGAATAATGGATATCATACAATGCCTTGATATAAGCGATAATATAAACATTATGCAAATGTAGTAATAAGGTAGAAATAAATCATGAATGGTTGGTCAGGTAATAGTCAAGAATAAGAACAGAACTAATGATCCGTAATTTGAAGAAGGACATCAGAGTGTTCAAACCACGGATCCCATTTGTTATTATAAAATCACGTAGATTTATTTAAAGTGTAAAATATGTTTTCCATTAGACAAATGGAGTTCACTCTCGCTTTTAGTTGGGTAATAGAGGAAGATTTCCAATTATTTGCTATAAGCCAGTGTATGGCAATGCAAATGGTATGGAGAAGCCTTATATGAGGGGTGGAGATCTCTGGCATAGTAGTGAATAATAAACAGTTGGCTAGGGTAAGGTGGATAGGGTTACCAGTCATGGTTGGTGGCGCTTAAATTTTAACCCTTCTTACATTACAAGCCAAGGAGACTGTGGAGATCCTCTGGGGTGTAGAAGCTGCCTGCCCAGGAACCAGATCATTTACACCAACATCAATACCTTAAGGCCCCTTTCACACGATCGGACCAATCATGTCCACCTGTCCGTTTTTTAGGTGAACCTGATCAGGCCACCCATTCTCCTCTATGGAGGGGCGGATGTCAGCGGAGATGTGTCCGTTGACAGACACCCATCTGTTATCCAACCTGACAAGATCCACTTAAAACAGACGGATGGCAATACGTCCGGCATCCGTCTAGAGGGTCAAATCAGATGGGATCAGATGCAGTGGCGGCCATTCTATAGGGGGCGCAGGGGCGCCGCCCCCCCCCCCCCCCAATCAGCATCTATCAGCATCTTCAAGGAAAAAAAAATTACCTTTTAAAGCCCTCTAGGGGCGCCGGACCTATTGAAGTCTATGGGGGGGGGGTGGGCTTTGGCATCCCACGTGCTGCCAGGCAAGGTGCCAATTGGCGGCCGTTCTGGTTGTCATCGGGGCGCAGAGCAATGTGCCCCAACACTACCCACTTCTACACTCCTAGTCCTGTAATTGGTCCAGACTCCAGCCTGGACCAATCATTCAGGACTCCCGCCTGACGTCGTCGTGGGGGCGATGCTGGTCATTGCATTGATGGGGACATACTGGTTACTGCATTGATGGGGACATGCTGGTCACTGCATTGATGGGGACATGCTGGTCACTGCATTGATGGGGACATGCTGGTCACTGCATTGATGGGGGCATGCTGGTCACTGCATTGATGGGGGCATGCTGGTCACGGCATTGATGGGGGGCACGCTGGTCACTGCATTGAATGGGGGCATGCTGTAGTAACTCTACATTGAATAGGGGCATGCTGTAGTAACTGCATTGAATGGGGGCACGCTGTAGTAACTCTGCATTGAATGGGGGAATGCTGTAGTAACTCTGCATAGAATGGGGGCATGCTGTAGTAACTCTGCATTGAATGGGGGCACGCTGTAGTAACTCTGCATTGAAGGGGGGCACACTATACTTTGATTACTGAAGGCCCCTTTCACACTTTTGTGATCTCAAAGTCACGCAATTTTTTGCCGCGTTTTTTGCCACAAAGCAATGCATATTAGATTTTTTCTGTTTGCGCCCCCCCCAAACATTTTGAGCACCAGCCGCCACTGATCAGATGAAATTGAACATGCTGTCCATTTTCATCTGATCTCTTTATAGAGGAGACCATGACTCTGACAGGTCCGTCTCTGCACAGTGAGCGGAGACGGACCTGTCATCCGCCTGCTCAGCGGGGATCAACAGAGCAGACCCAGCTGAGCTAGCGGAGTCCGCCGAGTGGATCCGCCCCATGTGAAAGAGGCCTAGGGTAGCAATACCAGTAAAATTAGCCTACAGGCCCAGGCTCTATCTTTCCACTTTACTCTGCTGTTTTGTAAGGCTTTCCCTACTTGCTGTAGATATTATCTGCCCCATGGTTTTGCTGTGGTATGGTGTAAGGTTGCTGTGAAGCCATGCAGATAATACTGGGGTTCCTTGTCGTGGCTTCTGCAGCTTATGCATGTATTTACAAATGTGTGCAAACTAAACCCCTGTTTAGGAGGAACTGCTAGACAGGACAATTCAGTTTGTCGCAGGCTGGCTGGTAAGTTGAGCTGGGAGTTTTTCTTTGTTTTTGTTTGACATGTATTGCCCTTCCATTTACTGCTTGCTGGTAAGGCCGGGTATAGGTTGGGGCAGTTGCCGTTTGTTTGTACCGTACGTCCTGCATATAACACACATACCCTGATGTGGCGGGCCACCTTGTCCTTCTTGAAACAAAAAAGGAAACGCCATAAACAGCACAGGGGACTGAAGTGGTCCTCCATTGGCTTCGGCCACCATTCTGCATAAGTGTGGACCCAGTTGGGGCTAACCTGCCGATGGCCATGTTAAGATTGAGCTGGGTGAATGGGGAAGCCAGAAGCAATCCTGAAGATGTGTTTTAGGTGCTTTCAGCAGACTAGTTCCAAGGGCCAAGATTATAGTTGTAGCACTGCCCTCTAGAGGACTGCTGAGAATTGCACTTTCTGGATTTCCCTGGGTTACCTGTAGCAACAGTCTGTGGAAACTTATCACTTTAGATACTTGGCTCAGCTAATGAAAAGTCCAGGGGATTTAGTTTTTGTGTTTAATTTAGAACTGGTATGGGAGAAGGGATGAGTGGGGATACTCCAACTATGAACTATGCACAAATCCGAGGGCAACTGACTGTAGTGTGTGCGGCAAGGCCGCTGCTTCACCTTGCCACTGAAAAGAAGATAAAGAATATGATCCTGATTTGATTTCTCTTCAGGGTCCTAACTTGACACCCCCTTTCTCACTTGCTGTGTATGCTTGCTCCTGTCCACTGAATCTCACTGGAGTGGTCCCCTTCCTGGGCAGACCCCTGGCAAGCTTCCCAGTACTCACGGACACTGTTTTTCCCAAGGTTGCTCTGCCTTGAGCTCCGCTTGTCAGCATCCACAGGATTTCCTGGCATAGCACCACACTTCTAGCTCACTAGGCCGACTGCCACCTTCCATACAGACAGGAGGAGAGAAAGCCGTCACCCTCCTCCTGGGACCTGGCTTCCCGCCCAAAGACCGCCCTGTCACATGTGCCCTGGCTTTTATAACACATCCCAAGATGCACCACTGCTTGTGCCAACCCACTGGGATAGTTACAAAGCCTGTGTGTCACTGGCTGGGTTTCCTCCACTGTCCAACAGGCTACAGGATACAGTGGGGACACTCCCTTAGCCCAGATGAATCACACATGGATACATGCAACAGGCCTAACTACTGATCAGGCTCCCCAGATAAGCAAATGGAGATGCTATCTTTTACCTTACCTAGCACATGCCTAGCTAGGAGGGTGCTACTGTCAGATACCTTGGTTGAGGCCGAAGTGCTGAGAGGGCTTCCCCTGCAGCTCGGTGCGGATCACCCCTGGAGGTGGTACAGAGGGTGAAGCATCCCAAGGAGCACTGGATGCTTGTGGAGTCCAGATGGGTGGGTTAGGTAGGCACCCGGGATAACTTCCAGGAACTCCGCTGGTATCAAGCAACGCTGGTGCAGAGGTAAAGGCCAGGCCGGGGTCATACACAGATTGTCAGTCCAAGGTAAGGCAAGCCGATGGTCAGAGGAATCTGGGATTGCAGTGGCCGGAGGGATAAGCAGAAGCAAGTCCGTTTAAGCAAGCCAAGGTCGTTACACAGGGGATCAGGCAGGAATGCAGCAAGGGTAGTCAGGCAAGCCGAGGTCAAACACTGGAGAGAGAGAGCAGACGAGTCCAAAGGTAAGATGGTCACAACAGGAAAGCAAGACAGGTTCACAGGTACAGGAAGCTGACGATAATCCAGCGCCGGATGGAGCCGGGAGTGAGCTTTATATACTTTATATAGGGGCCGGGCTGGCACGCTGTGCGTCACGACGCACACGCTCCACGCCGGCATGCATGCGCGCATCCGCAGACGCGCTCCCGCGCATGCGCACCTGCCCGCAGCGCTCACTAACCACTAAGCGGCGGCTATGTCCCTGACAGCTACATAGTGTACAGAGATCTGGAGCCAAGCTGGGTCAATGGGAGAAGTGTGAGGATGTGTCTTTCAGGATCTCCTGCAAAATTCTGACCCTGGTGGACTTTGCCAATTGCATCAGGAGACAAGGCCTGCTGAAGAAATTAAAATATTGATCATTAAAGCCCTCCATACGTGGACATTGAGAGACATCAGAACAATAAAAATAAAAACTTTTCACACTATACAACATTTATAAAATTAGACTGCAGAGACCGGCCAACCTCTCATCAGAGAACACTTGCCTATTCTTATTGCTCCAAAACAAACCTTGTGAATTAGGATTGCCAAAAATTGGTTTGGACAACTTGGTGGCCCTAGATGACTAGCGACCACAATGTTGCCTTGTGAGAGTCCCCTGCCATTTGCTTTGTCACTGTGGCCGTGTCCTAAGTTTGTCCAGTGTTTGTTAATTATGATGTCACTCTTAACTCAAACAGAGAAACATAATTAGCTGATACGCATGAACTGAGCTGCAGAAAAATGATGTAGTTAATTTAAGAGCGATTAGAGGAGGCTAATTAATGTGATGAGTTGTTTAATAATATTTCTGACCTGCTGTGCACAGGAAGAGTGGAGATGCAGCCTGTTTTCTGTGCATCTCCTCTGTTATGGGTTAAAAAGTTCCTGTCACACCCAGTGGCGGCTGGTGCTCAAAATTTTTTTTTTGGGGGGGGGGGGGCGCAAACAGAAAAATGTATTAGGCATTGCTTTGCGGCAAAAAACGCGGTAAAAAATTGCGTGACTTTGAGGTCACAAAAGTGTGAAAGGGGCCTTCAGAAATTAAGGCCCCCTTTCAATGCACAGGGACCAGTGTGCCCCCTTTCAATGCACAGGGACCTGCGTGCCCCGTTTCAATGCACAGAAATCAGCGTGCCCCCTTTCAATGCAGAGATGCCAGCATGCCCCCTTTCAATGCAGAGATGCCAGCGTGCCGCCTTTCAATGCAGAGATGCCAGCGTACCCCCCTTTCAATGCACAAAGACCAGCGTGCCCCCTTTCAATGCACAGAGACCAGCGTGCCCCCTTTCAATGCACAGAGACCAGCGTGCCCCCTTTCAATGCACAGAGACCAGCGTGCCCCCTTTCAATGCACAGATGCCAGCGTGCCTCCTTTCAACGCAGAGATGCCAGCATGCCCCCTTTCAATGCAGAGATGCCAGCGTGCCCCCTTTAATGCAGAGATGACAGCGTGCCCCCTTTCAATGCAGAGATGCCAGCGTGCCCCCTTTCAATGCAGAGATGCCAGCTTGCCCCCATTCAATGCACAGATGCCAGCGTGCCCCCTTTCAATGCAGAGATGCCAACGTGCCCCCTTCAATGCAGAGATGCCAGCGTGCCCCCTTTCAATGTAGAGATGCCAGTGTGCCCCCATTCAATGCACAGATGCCAGCGTGCCCCCTTTCAATGCACAGATGCCAGCGTGCCCCCTTTCAATGCAGAGTGAACATCGTGCCAAGCCCCCCCCCCCCGAAGTGCCCTTATCTGTAGCGGCGGCTTCTCTTCAGTCCCCCGGCGTCTCCTCGAGTCCTCAGTCCTCCCGCCTCCTCCTCGGCCAATGGCATGGGGTTTGCCTTTCGGCTAATCAGGAAGCGCGTATTGGACCCACTTCCTGATTGGCCAGGAGGAGGATCCATGTGACAATAGCGAATTTTCATTCGCTATTGTCACACAATGGGTGGGCTCGGGGCGCACTGCTCTGCGCCCCGGGTCTACCCTTTGCTGAAGCCTATTAGAGCCTCTGGCTCTAATCAGGCGACTAGAAAAAAAAAAGCCCCATTGAACTCCATGCATCCGGCGCCCCGCATGCAGATTAGGGGGCCGGACACATGGATAGGGGGGGCGGCGCCCCTGCGCCCCCAACACACCAGCCGCCACTGGTCACATCACACACACAGGGGAGATGGGAATTTGTGGTCTAAACCAATATTTAGCCACCAATGCAGCATCCCAAGTCTCTACAATGTTCTGTGCCTGCTCTGCACTTACTGCTTCTAATCAGGAAAGTTTAGACTAATCTTAGGCTGCAGGATCCACCCCTAACCAGAAGAACGCGTTCCATCAATGGGTACTATGTGACCAGATTTGTGGACACCATGCAACTATAAACAGGCTGTCTCCACATTATAGAAGCAGAAGGTGTGTTTTATTCAAACCAACGGTGCTCAACTAGTGGGGGCATGTGTGAGGCTCTTCTGGTTTCCCCTGTGGATTTTGGGTAACCATGTGTAGCACAACCCCCATGTTCTTGTAGCAGAATAGCCCCCCCCCCCCCCCAACTATGCACAGCTGCGACCTCAGTGAAACTAGCAGGATCTTCAGCTGAACTAGCAGCTTCTCCTTATACACATTCATTTTTTCACTCATTTTTTAGCGCAGAAAATTTACTGTGTTTTAATTAGTGCAGATTGTTGGTCTGCCAGCTAGAAACCAAAAACATGGCCGCCTCCCAGGCGACAACTAGCGGGCAGACTAACTATCTCAACTATATATAGCATCTACCGGAGTGTAAAGGCTACCGGTGTGTAAAGGCTACCGGTGTTCTGTGAAAACACCAAGTGGTGGAAATCTCCAATTATTCCGGATGTACACTCACCGGAAGTAAGGTCGTTGGAGATCTCGGTAAGTTGGAGTTTTCGGCAGAACACCGGTTTGATTTACATGTCATGCGAATCGGATGCAGTTCAAAACGCATCCAAATCACATGTATGTGAACGGAGCCTAACACACAGCAAATTCGTTTTAAAGCAAGCCCTTACTAACCTCTGTAGTTATGGGCACTGTGGAGCAACTCATCCAGAAAATTAATGTGATGTGTTCAAGTGAGGTCTCAATACTCTGCTCTGTAGTACCTCCTTTATGGGATGGGGTAGCAGAATGAACTGAGCTGCCATGTCACTACTGAGAGAAGGAGCAGGGTGGGATGCTGAAAGTAACAGTGCTTCTGCTGTACAGGCCAGTTCACACCATGAATTGCACAAGAATGCGCTGTGTATTCCTGTGTGATTCACATGTGATCCAGGTGCACTGTGGTTCTAGCACATTCATTTGAATGGGCTGAAATCATGCCGGGCTGCAGAAAAAGTAGTGCAAGCACCACTTCACAAAACGCAGAGCAACCAAATCACATGGTACTTGTGTAGGCAGGCAAAAACACTGTGTTTGGGGTGTCATTAGCATTTTACTCACTGCAGATCGCAAGTGCTGTGTGTTTTGAACGCAGTGTGGGAAATGTGGGTTTCCCCGTACGGCGTTCTGGTGTGAACTGGCCCTAAATTCGAGAATAAATTACCCCACAGTGCCTGCAGCTACAGATGTCAGCAAGGTCTTGTTTTTAAGGCTCCTTATTAGAACTGGTGTGAACTGGACCTAAATTTTGAGAATTAATTACTCCACAGTGCCTGCAGCTACAGATGTCAACGAGGTCTTGTTTTTAAGGCTTCTTATTAGAACTGGCCCTGAATTTTGAGAATTAATTATTCCACAGTGCCTGCAGCTACAGATGTCAGCGAGATCTTGTTTTTAAGGCTCCTTATTAGAACTGGTGTGAACTGGCCCTGAATTTTGAGAATTAATTATTCCACAGTGCCTGCAGCTACAGATGTCAGCGAGGTCTTGTTTTTAAGGCTCCTTATTAGAACTGGTGTGAACTGGCCCTAAATTTTGAGAATTAATTATTCCACAGTGTCTGCAGCTACAGATGTCAACGAGGTCTTGTTTTTAAGCTCCTTGTTAGAACTGGTGTGAACTGACCCTAAATTTAGAGAATTAATTACTCCACAGTGTCTGCAGCTACAGATGTCAGCGAGATCCTGTTTTTAAGCTCCTTGTTAGAACTGGTGCGAACTGGCTCTAAATTTTGAGAATTAATTATTCCACAGTGCCCGCAGCTACATATGTCAGTGAGGTCTTGTTTTTAGGCTCCTTGTTAGAACTGGTCTGAATTGACCCTAAATTTTGAGAATTAATTACTCCACAGTGCCTGCAGCTACAGATGTCAGCAAGGTCTTGTTTTTAAGCTCCTTGTTAGAACTGGTGTGAACTGGCCCTAAATTTTGAGAATGAACTACTCCACAGTGCCTGAAGCTACAGATGTCAGCAAGGTCTTGTTTTTAAGCTCCTTGTTAGAACTGGTGTGAACTGTGAACTGGCCCTAAATTTTGAGAATGAACTACTACACAGTGCCTGCAGCTACAGATGTCAGCAAGATCTTGTTTTTAAGCTCCTTGTTAGAACTGGTGTGAACTGGCCCTAAATTTTGAGAATGAATTACTCCACAGTGCCTGCAGCTACAGATGTCAGGAAGGTCTTGTTTTTAAGCTCTTTGTTAGAACTGGTGTGAACTGGCCCTAAATTTTGAGAATGAACTACTCCACAGTGCCTGCAGCTACAGATGTCAGCGAGATCCTGTTTTTAAGCTCCTTGTTAGAACTGGTGTGAACCGGCCCTAAATTTTGAGAATAAATTACTCCACAGTGCCTGCAGCTACAGATGTCAGCGAGGTCTGATTTTAACCACTTTAGAACCAGGCCTATTTCTGACACTTGTGGTTTACAAGGTAAAATCAGTATTTTTTGCTAGAAAATTACTTAGAACCCCAAAATATTATATATATATATTTTTTAGCAAAGACTCTGGAGAATAAAATGGTGGTTGTTGCAATATGTTTTGTCATGTGGTATTTGCGCAGTGGTATTTCAAACGCAATTCTTTTGGAAAAAAATATATTTCACTGCATTTAAAAAACTAAACAGTAAGGTAAGCCCAATTTATTTCTACAATGTGAAAGATAATGTTACGCCGAGTAAATAGATACCCAACATGTCATGCTTCAAAATTGCGCACGCTCCTGGAATGGCGACAAACATTGTTACTTAAAAATCTCCATAGGCGAGGCTTGAAAGATTTATACAGGTTACCAGTTTAGAGTTACAGAGGAGGTCTAGGTACTAAAATTATTGCTCTCACTTGCAGGGATACCTCACATGTGTGGTTTGAACACCATTTACATATGGGTGCGACTTGCGTATGCATTCGCTTCTGCGCGGGAACTCGGAAGGACGGGGGACTTTAAATGTTTTTTTTTTTTTTTCTATTTATTTTAACTTTTATTTTTTATTTTCACGCTGCCCCTTTAATTTTTTTGATCACTTTTATAGAATGTTATAGAAATAAGCAGGACAGGTCCTCTTTAATATGAGATGTTTGACCATTCTTCCAGAAGCGCATTTGCGAGGTCATCCCAAAGTTTTTCTGTCGGGTTGAGGTCAGGACGCTGTGCGGGCCAGTCAAGTTCCCCCACCCCAAACTCACTCATCCATGTCTTTATGGACCTTGCTTTGTGCACTGGTGTGCAGTCATGTTGGGACAGGAAGGGGCCATCCCCAATCTGTTCCCACAACGTTGAGATCATGAAATTGTCCAAAATGTCTTGGTATGCTGACGCCTTAAGACTTCCCTTCACTGGAACTAAGGGGCCAAGCCCAACCCCTGGAAAAACAACCCACACCATAATCTCCCCTCCACCACATGATTTGGACCAGTGCACAAAGCAAGGTCCATAAAGACATGGAGGAGTGAGTTTGGGGTGGAGGAACTTGACTGGTCTGCACAGAGTTGGGCTTAGCCCCTTAGGTCCAGTGAAGGGAACTCTTAAGGTGTCAGCATACCAAGAACTTTTGGACAATTTCATGCTCCCAACTTTGTAGGAACAGTTTGGGGATAGCCCCTTCCTGTTCCAACATGACTGCGCACCAGTGCACAAAGCAAGGTCCATAAAGACATGGATGAGTGAGTTTGGGACGGAGGAACTTGACTGGCCTGACCTCAACCCAATAGAACATGTTTGGGATGAATTAGAGTGGAGACTGCGAGCCAGGCCTTCCCATCCAAAATCAATGCCTGACCTCACAAATGCGCATCTGGAAGAATGGTCAAACATTCCCATAGACACTCCTAAACCTTGTGGACAGCCTTCCCAGAAGAGTTGAAGCTGTTATATCCATGTGGGTGTAAAGGCAGGCTTCTCAATACGTTTGGTGATAGAGTGTATGTTCTCATGCTAACACAGGCCCTCCAACCATGAAGATTGAAGGTTTGCACCTGAGCTTTGTTCTGTGCATTTTCTTATCTGAAGAAAAACAAAATATTTTTTTTAGCTTTGGATAGAGTGGGGAAAGATTTGCAAGGGAAGAAACATGGCAGGGACTTGTACTATCCGCACCCTTATGGCGCTTTTCCACTGCATGGAACCGAACAGTTTGGCTCGCTTTTGTGCTTTTCCACTGCTGGTACCGCATGGTATGGTGTAGGAACGGTTCGGTACGGTACGGTACGGTACGGCGGCGCTTTTCCACTGCATGGAACCGAACAGTACGGCTCTCAAAAACAGTACCACCTCGATTGTGGTTCCAAGAGGTACCATACCCGGTGCCATATCCCACAATCCTTTGCATGCAGTCACTACTAGCCACTGATTGGTCAGAGAATCCCACCCACCCCGTTGTTATCCCACCCACTTAACTTTAGTACTATTTTAGTGGAAAAGCAAACCATTGTACCGTACCGAACCATTCCAACACCGTACCATGCGGTACCAGCAGTGGAAAAGCAAACTGGGCCAAGCAGGCCCGAGTAGAGCCGAGGCGGTACTTGCAGTGGAAAAGTGCCATTTCGTAGCCATTCAGAAACCCCCTTACATGTGGGTCTTTTTTTTATCATTGTCTTTGAATCGGCAGTCTTTTTTGAGCCATCACCCTGGACGTCTACAGAAGTGTATGAGGAGCAGGTCTGGAGTGGTTCTGCGTGTTTCGGAGATTTGAACTAGGAGTTTCACCCAACTATCCAAAAGTAAAAGAGAAGAGCTTTAATCCTGCCCTGCTGTTTACTGCTCCTCAGCCTACGGATGTTCTTCTGCTGTTCATAGTGTTAGGCACCTCCGATGACTCACCAGCTGATGCATCTCCACCACCTCCTCCTCATTTCCTTCTTCTGATTCACCTGAAAGAAAATATGTATGGAATCAGAACACACAAAGGGACCGATGAGACTAAATATCACACTGCGTCACATAAGTATAACAAGGACACATCATACTGACCCTTCATTGTCCCCCGCTCTCCTCGTTCATGATGTGCAAGCTTAGGAAATCCTACGGACAGCAGTCTCTTACTTGTCAAAATCACTGCCACTGTCACTACTCCTAGCAGCCTTACAGAAGGAAGGCACCCCATTCTTACAGTAAACTTATGGCACCCAGGGCAACTGTCCTTCCCGCCCACCCCTTATCCTGACCCTGACCTTAAAGCGGAGTTCCGGCCTATTTTGCAACTTTAGTATTTCCTGGAGTGTTCGCTATGCTGATCAACAATTGGGCATTTAAATTTTTTTTTGGGGGTCCCTTACCTTATTTTCAGGGCATTTTTGACTGTACTTCCTCCTTCTCCCCCCTCTGTGGCCACGGCCACCGACATCACTTCCGCCTTTGAATTGCATCCTGGGAGCTGTTTGTCATCACTCCCAGGAGGCTGGAATCAGGAAGAACTCCCAGAACACTCCCTGGAATCAGGAAGAACTCCCAGAACACTCCCTGGAATCAGGAAGAACTTCCCGAACACTCCCTGGAATCAGGAAGAACTCCCAGAACACTCCCTGGAATCAGGAAGAACTCCCAGAACACTCCCTGGAATCAGGAAGAACTCCCAGAACTCTCCCTGTAATCAGGAAGAACTCCCAGAACACTCCCTGGAATCAGGAAGAACTCCCAGAACTCTCCCTGGAATCAGGAAGAACTCCCAGAATACTCCCTGGAATCAGGAAGAACTCCCAGAATACTCCCTGGAATCAGGAAGAACTCTCAGAACACTCCCTGTAATCAGGAAGAACTCCCAGAACACTCCCTGGAATCAGGAAGAACTCCCAGAATACTCCCTGGAATCAGGAGGAACTCCCAGAACACTCCCTGTAATCAAGAAGAACTCCCAGAATACTCCCTGGAATCAGGAAGAACTCCCAGAATACTCCCTGGAATCAGGAAGAATTCCCAGAACACTCCCTGGAATCAGGAAGAACTCCCAGAACACTCCCTGGAATCAGGAAGAACTCCCAGAACACTCCCTGTAATCAGGAAGAACTCCCAGAATACTCCCTGGAATCAGGAAGAACTCCCAGAATACTCCCTGGAATCAGGAAGAACTCCCAGAACACTCCCTGGAATCAGGAAGAACTCCCAGAACACTCCCTGGAATCAGGAAAGAACTCCCAGAACACTCCCTGGAATCAGGAAGAACTCCAAGAACACTCCCTGGAATCAGGAAGAACTCCCAGAATACTCCCTGGAATCAGGAAGAACTCCCAGAACACTCCCTGGAATCAGGAAGAACTCCCAGAATACTCCCTGGAATCAGGAAGAACTCCCAGAATACTCCCTGGAATCAGGAAGAACTCCCAGAACACTCCCTGGAATCAGGAAGAACTCCCAGAACACTCCCTGGAATCAGGAAGAACTCCCAGAACACTACCTGGAATCAGGAAGAACTCCCAGAACTCTCCCTGGAATCAGGAAGAAGGACACAGCAGATTACACTGCGGCTTCAGCTGCCCACATCCAAGATGGCCGCGCCCAGACAGGGTTTTTAACAGTAAGATGTTGACTAAAATCCAATACTGTACACCTTGTAAGTATGAGAATAGCGGTTCTGTAAAGGGCGATTGATTAGTATTATGGGGGTATTTTTAGTTAAAAAAGGTATTTGAGGCCGGAACTCCGCTTTAAGCTCCAGTATCATCAGTTATATTCCTTTTAGAGTTCATTTTTCTTTTTATAATGTTTTTATACATAGACATGGAAGGGACTAGATTATTGTACATGGTCTTGTTACTGTGTGTGTGTATATGTATATACTGTATATATATATATATATATATATACACACTCACTGGCCATTTTATTATTAGGTACACCTTGCTAGTACCGGGTTGGACCCTCTTTTGCCTTCATTCTTTGTGGCATAGATTCAACAAGGTGTTGGAAACGTTCCTCAGAGATTTTGCTCCATAGTGACATGATAACATCACGCAGTTGCTGCAGATTTGTCGGCTGCTCATCCATGATGCCAATCTCCTGTTCCACTACAGCCCAAAGGTGCAGCGTTGGATCCATGCTTTCATGTTGTTTACGCCAAATTCTGACCCTACCATCTGAATGTTGCAGCTGAAATCGAGACTCATCAGACCAGGCAACGTTTTTCCAGGGGGAACCCCTAAGTCGATCGTGGTAAACCCATGACGTAACGCGTATAGGGGGCGGAGATCTCCAGTCAGACGGGACTCGGCGGCCAGCTTCATTAACAGATACATGAGGAAAGCCCGCACAGCTTGATGTGCCGATGTTGTGAGTGGAACATTGTTTTTTTATTGCAAATAAATATATTTTAGGCAGTGAGCACTAGATTTCTCCCTCTTTTATCAAGTACCTATGAGCTTGGTGATAGCCATATGAGTGGAGACTAGCCCTGTAATGAATGTGAGTCAGAGGAAGGATTCCAGATACGGTGGTGTGGCTCATTATATCCCCTTTAGGGGAACAGCTGTTGAGACCTTGTGGTGAAACAAAGGTCTAACCCTGAGGTGAGAGGCCATCCATGTGTGGTGAAGGAAGCACAAGCACTTTTATTAGGACCTTTGGATTTGAAGAAAACATTTTATGAGTTTTTGATGCACTTTATATGGACATTTATTAACCACTTTAGCCCCGGAGGATTTGGCTGCTCAAAGACCAGGGCCTATTTTGCGATTCGGCACTGCGCTAATTTAACGGACAATTGCGCCGTCGTGCGACGCTGTACCAAAATGAAATTGACGTCCTTTTTTTCCCACAAACAGAGCTTTCTTTTGGTGGTATTTGATCACCTGTGCGATTTTTACTTTTTGCGTTATAAACAAAAAAAAGAGACAATTTTGAAAAAATAACAATATTTTTAAAAAATTTTTATATGAAATTCCCCCCAAAAAAAAAAGTAAAAATCAAAATTTTTTAACATTTTAGGCCAATTTTTTTTCTGCTACATGTTTTTGGTAAAAAAAATCGCAATAAGCGTTGATTGGTTTGCGCAAAAGTTATTGCGTTTAATAACTACGGGAAAGATTTTTGTCATTTTTATTGGTTTTTTTTAACGAGTAATGGCGGCAATCTGCGATTTTTTTTTTGCGAGACTGCGACATTGCGGCGGACTGATCGGACCCTTGACTGACATTTTTGACACTTTTGGGAGTGCCAGTGACATTACTACAGTAATCAGTGCTATAAATATGCACTGTTACTGTAAAAATGACACTGGCAGGGAAGGGGTTAACTTTATTGGTGATCAGTGGGTTAAGTGTGTCCCTAGGGGCGTGATTCTAACTGTGGGGGGGGGGGGCGTGGCTTTTGATGTAACCACAGAGACATAAGATCCTACATAGCAGGATCGTATGGTCTCTGCAGTTAGACCAGGGAGAATGACAGGCGGCTTTGTTTACATCAGCCATCTGCCTTTCTCCCTCTCCAGCGGTAGATCGCGAGTGACCGGCGGACATCGAAGCCGCCGGTCACTCGCGCTGGAATGTCAGGGAACGAGCGGGGGCGGGAGCGCGCAAACCAATCAATATACGCTTATTGGGATTTTTTTTTTTCCAAAAATATGTAACAGAATACAAATTGGCCTAAAATGACGAAAAAATTTGATTTTAATTTTTTTTTTATTGGGAATGTTATATAGCAGAATGTGAAAAATATTGTTTTTTTTCTTTTCAGAATTGTCGTTCTTTTTATAGCGCAAAAAGAAATCGCACAGGTGATCAAATACCACCAAAAGAAAGCTCTATTTGTGGGGAAATAAAGGACATCAATTGTATTTGGGTACAGCGTCGCACGACCGCGCAATTGTCAGTTAAATACCGCAGTGCTGTATTGCACAAAATGGCCTGGTCATTAAGGGGGGGAAACCTTCCGGTCCAGAAGTGGTAAGGAGTCATTGTAATCATTTGATGAAGATTTTCCTTTTTGGTCGTTCACTTTGTAAGTGTAAAATGATAAAAAGTAATCAGTAAAATATAAATATGTAAAAGCATTTGTACCTGACATTATTTTTTTCTCAGCTGGCTAAAACTTCTGCACAGTATTTGTACATAGTAAAATGTTGAAAGTAAAATACTACTTTTATTAATTAGAACACTTTGCATATTTGAAAAAATATATGAATAAACATATTATTAATATAATTTTAAATTCAACCGATTCGAAATTTATTGATTCGAACATTTCGAATGGAGAAAAAAAATCAGTGTCAAAAGTGTCAGTTGGTGTCAGATTGTCCACAGCAATTTCGCAGTCCCATTATAAGTCGCTGATTGCCACCATTAATAGTGTAAAAAAAATATACAAATTCCAGTATAGATCCCATAGTTTATGGACGCGATAACTTTTTTCCAAACCAATCAAAGTACACTAATTTGGGATTTTTTTTTTTTAATCAAAAACATGTAGCTCAAATTGACGAAGAAATTCAATTTTTTTAATTTTTTTTTATTGGATTGGTTTTATGGTAGAGTAAAAAATATAGTTATAGGTCTTTTTTTGTTTAAAGCGGAAATTTTTTTTGCAGAGGTGATTAAATACCACCAAAAGAAAGCTATTTTTGTGGGGGAAAAAATGACGTCAACTTTATTTGGGTAAGGCGTCGTACGACCGCGCAATTGTCAGTTAAATTAATGCAGTGCCAAAAAAGCAAAAAATGGCCTGGTCATGAAGGGGGGGGGGGGGTTAAATCTTCCGGTGCTCAAGTGGTTAATGTGTGTGTGTTTATATATATATATATATAAAAAAATATATATATATACATACGTGTGTCTGTATATATATATATATATATATATATATATATGTAAATATATATGTATGTATATACTTATATCTATATAAGGTGTATGTATATGTATGTATGTGTATATATATATATATATATATATATACTGTATATATGTATATATATATATATATTAAAAATGAATATGAAGACAATCCATAAATAAAAATGGGGATTTAGTCCCACCATATGGCCATATCATGCTCAAGCCCACCACCTCCATCAAGCCTCTCTAACCCTTGCTGGGAGAGTTGTGCTAATGCACTACAAGGGACTCCTCCTATATCTACTTGATAGTGGACACTGATAGAGTACAGGTGTGTGTGTGTGTGTGTGTGTGTGTGTGTGGGGGGGGGGTGCTCAACCCCAGAAGTCTGGTCAGACCGAATACATATTAAACAAGCAAAAAGTTGGGGGAGCAAACCCTGAACATGTATTTCTAAAGCTGGTGCAGGTATGAACCAAACGACATGCATATTATATATATATATATATATATATATATATATATATATATATATATATATTTATATATATAAGCAGTGTTAGTACCTAAATCTGACTTGATATCAGCCTCTTGAAATCCCTGTACAGCAGAGCTCAGACTGAGAGAGGAAGAAGCTGCTTAAGTTGCCAATCAGTTATGATGCAGTGCTTGTGTACTAACAAGGAGCCATGCTGATAGGAGGAGATAGCAGAGTGACAGGTGAGCTCATCAGTTTGCTGCTTCTCATTGCCCTGTCCAGTCACAGGCTGGAAGGAGGGACAAGACCTGCAGGTGTTATTGAACTGCAGCGGAGAAAAGTCAGCACTTCTGTCCTGTGTGGCAGAGCTGTGTAATATCTCAGAACTGGATGGACAGTATACAAATCTTTATTTATACAAAACCTGTATTTAGCAGTTGGTGTGGAGTTCAGATTTATGTACAGGGTGAGGGTGGAGTTCATGGCATCTAGGATGATTAGGCCGTAGGTCACATGGGGGCGCTGAGGAGCAATGCCTTTTATTCATAGCAAGAAAGAATTATTATTTTTTTACTCCAAATAATAATGTGATCTGGTAATGCTGACATGTGGCCTGCTGATTTATGTGAAGTGTGAATTTTAATAAAAAGGTCTGCTTTAAGCTTGGAGTCTTTGTCAAATAAAGCTTTTTATGGCTCATTTATTAAAGGAGGCCTGTCATCACCACAGGAACAGCAGGAGTGTGCGGGGATCATAGCAGGGAAATGTGCGATGCTCTGTGCGGCCCACATAGAACATCTGCGGGGTAGTGTTTGAAAACACTCAGATGAAATGTCAGACTCTGCAAACGTACAGAGAATGGGTTAGAGCAGTGGTCTCTAAAATGAGGCCTGGGGGCCAGATGCGGCCCTTTGCTTGCCTCTATAGGGCCCTTGGGACAATATTCCTGCAACTGACACCAATCATGGGGCACTATTCCTCCCACTCACACCAATAATGGAGCAGTCTTCCTCCCATTGATATAATTGATGGGGCACTATTCCTCCCAAATGATACCAATGATAGGGCACCATTCCTCCCACTGATACCAATGATGGGGCACTATTCCTCCCACTGATACCAATGATGGGGCACTATTCCTCCCACTGACACCAATGATGGGGCACTATTCCTCCCACTGATACAAATGATGGGGCACTATTCGTCCAATTGATGGGGTACTATTCCTCCTGTAATGGTATCACATAGTGGACACACGAAAAGCTGTAGGCATGACAGTTTTGCAGAACAGTTACACAATGCCGCAGTGATATTACCCCCTCCCTCCTCCTTTAATAATGGAATGCATAGGTAATACACTTCAAAAGAGTCATTATCTCAACTCAGAGACATCTGAGGCCTGTACAGAGCTGTAAACCACTAATTGAGTCCAGGCAGGATGTCTGTTTCTGTTGTCCAGGCCTATCGTAAAACTATGACTAAATCTATTAAGGATAACTAGAACTAATGAGGATCGTAAAAGGCAATCAGAGAGCTCTGCCCAATTCAAAATGTAACAAATCCGCACATGAGTCATAAACTCAGACAGGAACATGACACATTAATAATAAGTATATATGATAAATATTGTACTGAACGAAATAGAGTAATACATGACCACACTAGCACCTATAGAAAGGAAGATAGCTGAAGGGAAGATAGGTGACAAGTTTATCTAAGCTACCCTGTGTTTGGGATCCCAGGATGCGAGATTCAATGCTGAACAACAATCTATCAGTTTCAAGAATGCAACTGGTACATATTTAAAGATATGAAAAGTGGTATAAAACTGTCCATAGAGGAGGAACCTGATATTGTCATAAACTCAGGACAGCCCAAGGACACTCCGTTTTATTGGTCAGGGGCATCTGTCAACAACCATCAAATCAGGAACATTTGTCAAGCTTGAGAACCGGTAACACCTGGCTCATCAACTGAACTCTGATAACACCCAGCACATCGATTGCAAGTATCCTTCCTCCTCAATTCTACCTTATTTTTCTATTGCTGAATTATGTCTCTATTTCTTTGAAACACCTTTTTTCTGTAAATATTTTATTTGCACCAACTTCGACCTTTTCATTATTAAATTGTGTTAACCTTGTCCCTAAGCTCTTAATGCAAGCTAACAAAGAACCTGTCTCTCGAAGAGTGCTACTGTATAGAATAAATCCTATGAACACACCTGTCTGTGGTGACATTGTGTGTTACAGACAGTTATTCTAAAATCATAATTGGTATGCTGGCACCTAGATTGTGGTCCAGCGAGCTGGAAAATCTTTGTGCAGGGTGTGGCTGAGAGTGGCATTGTTAGTGTAAGTGACAGCATGGTGTAAGATTGGCTGGTCGTCCTTTGTCATGAGTTAGGGAGAAGGGCAGGGATCTGACACCCATGTCCGTCACACCTCCCACTGACACCGTCGATGGGGCACTATTTCTCCCATTGATACCGACCATGGGGCACCATTCCTCCTGTTAAAACCAATGATGGGGCACTATTCCTCCCACATTTTCTACTCACACTTGTCACAGTCCACCCCCCCCCCCAAGAAAAAAAAATCCTGAAGGACGCAAAACTGGATCTTTGTTTAAAAGATCCCCTGCTTTACAGCATTCACTATGGTCCTGTAGCTTTCATTACAATTCTAAATACTGATCCTGCCATGAAGGCTCTTGTTCAGGCACTTCCTGATACAGGGTGACAACACTCTACCCCTGTTACCCAATTGTGCTCCTGTGTGGTCATCCTGTCACACTGGCTTCTGATGGAGACTACAGGTGACCGTTCCTACACACATTACACAGTTATTGTCCACTGGTGTCCCCATCATGAAACCGGCCATGCAGCCATCGCTGGAGTGCATGTAGGCAAGTTCACTTGTGTTCTGCTGTCTCTGAGCCCCTGTGTGCTCCCCTGGTCCCCCCCCCCCCTTACTGTGCTCCCTTCCCGCTCCTGCCGGCTGCTGCAGGGGATGTGTCACAATAGAGAACCAGGAAGGGGTCGATATAAATACGTAATTTACCAGCTCCTTCCTTTTCTGAATGGACAGAGTCATAGTCAGTGACATTGTAAAAAAAATAAAATAAAATGATAAAAAATAATACAATTAAAATACCAAAAAATAAAAACTACTGACACCAGTGGGTGAACTTCCAGGATCGCAAACGTCACACTTGTGACCGGGCCCTGGCATTCCACCACTGTGGGGAGGCCCCAAGATGGCAGGAAGGGAGCCCCACTGCAGAACTTGTGAAAGGGTCCCGCTGTGGGACTGTAATAAAGGGCTCTACAACGAGAGTAAGGGGCCCCAGGATCAGTGGGAAGAGCCCCAGGGTTGAAGGGAAGGACCCTGGCCAGGGGTCCGGGGGGGCCCTTCATTGTTTCTTGCACCGGGGCCCTGAAGGTTCTAGTTACGCCTCTGGGTTTAGTTATCCTAACACATCACTTCTATATGGAATGACGAGTTCCCCTTTAAACGTCTCCCTTTAATAATTGAAATGTCTGCGCTCCGGGGCCGGATTATTTCTCGAATTTCCTGAGCGGGCTGCGGACAGTTCATCAACATCCTGCTATTTACAAGTAATTATTATCTCCAGAATCATGATTTCAACAAAAAAAAAAAAAAAATCTATTCCGAGTGCTGCATTTATGATGGCAATCCATCATTTGGGTTTTAGAGAAAAGCTTTTCAAATTAATAGTCTGTCTGTCTTTGACGTAATAAAAGAGCAGACGGAGCTTTTTCTACATATTAGTAGCATTACAGTGATATAGGTGCCTGTTAAAAGCTTCCTCAGTTTCATCATTCAGACAGGCTGATTCCAGTAAATCTTTTCCGATAATCAGGGGAAGAAGAAGAAGAAGAAGGGAACGAGAAGTTTTCTCACAACAGATCAGACAAAGTTTCTCTTCCCGTTGATGGAGAAGGTCGGGAGTCAGGGGAGCAATTAGGGACGCGGGAGGAGGTGGCCAGAGGTCGTTCGTCTGGAAAGCCTGAGGATAATCATCTGTATGGATTGATCTGTGATATGAGGCTTCTCCATGTATGGATGTCTATCAGGAGTGACAGATCATCCTGCAGCACTATTCCATCACGCTGGGATGATGTTGTGCCATTTACGGCTTCGTAATTGTGAGAGTTAGAGGCGTAGTTACACCATGTCACCATGAATGAAGCGCGGAAAGCTGGAGTCAGGGGACTATGAGCTTATTCTATTTCCACTTCTTTGCATCTCCTTACCTCTCTTATACAATATATACAGAGTTCTATAAAGTACTCGAAACCCATACTTGAGTAAAAGTACAAGTGCTCGATCAAAAAGTGACTTGAGTAGAAGTGGAAGCGCTCGATCAAAAAGTGACTTGAGTAGAAGTACTAAAGTATTCAACATTTTTTGTACTTAAGTATTGCAAGTAGTTTTTTAAAAAAAATTTTGCTACTCAAGTACTGAAGGTAAAAGTACAAGTACTGTGTTATGTAGTTATTAACCACTTTACCACCGGAGGATTTTGCTGTCTTACGTCCAGGCCACTTTTTGCGATTCGGCGCTGTGCGACTTTAACTGACAATTGCGCGGTCGTGCGACGCCGTACCCAAACAAAATTTACGTCCTTTTTTTCCCACAAACAGAGATTTCTTTTGGTGGTATTTGATCACCTGTGTGATTTTTACTTTTTGCGCTATAAACAAAAAAAGAGCGTTTATTTTGAAAAAATAACAATATTTTTAAAAATTTTTTATATGAAATTCTCCCCCAAAAAAAATGTAAAAATCTAAATTGTTTAACATTTTTGGCCAATTTGTTTTCTGCTACCTATGTTTGGTAAAAAAAAATCACAATAAGCGTATTTTGATTGGTTTGCGCAAATGTTATTGCGTTTACTAACAAAGGGAAAGATTTCTGTCATTTTGGGCGTTTTTTTTTTAATGAGTAATGGCGGTGATCTGCGTTTTTTTTTTTTTTGCGGGACTGCGACATTGCGGCGGACAGATCGGACCCTTGACTGACATTTTTGACACTTTTGGGGGTACCAGTGACATTACTACAGTAATCAGTGCTATACATATGCACTGTTACTGTAAAAATGACACTGGCAGGGAAGGGGTTAATTTTATTGGAGAGGGAGGGGTTAATGTATGCCTGGTGCTTACTGACGTGTGTGGGGGGAGGTGACTGAGTGACACAGGGGCAGATCTAGGGTTCAGCTATGCTGAACACTCCTATCTGTCACTCCCTGTCACTGAGGAGATCCGCCCGCTCTGTTTACACAAGCAGGCGGATCTCCAAACTAGATTCCCCGATGATCGGGGAAGAGCGGCGGCGATCGCTGCTGTTCCTCCCCTGGGCCGACTCCTGCTGTGACTGAACACAGCGGGAGCGAGCCTCCGGCGGCGGGCGCGCGCCGCCCACAAGGGGCGGAGTCCAGCGACGTAGGTCTACGTCGCTGGACGATAACGAGCCACATTGCTGCAGGAGCAGCAATGTGAGCGGAGTTCAAGTGGTTAAAGAAAGAAGTCAAAAGTTTGAACATCATATTGTTTTTTATTATTTCAAATGCAGCTTTTATTGATACATACAGTAACATTTATTTTCGTATGCGCTGATAATACACATGTTTTTGAACTTCATGAAACCTGCCATCTACTGTTCTGGCAGTGGTAATTTTTATAATAGTAACGAGTAACTATGCAGCACAAAAAAAAAAATATCGGAGTAGAAGTATTGAAATCATTGAAAAAATGTAGTGAAGTAAAAGTGGAAGTAGGAGAAAAAAATTCTACTCTAGGAAAGTACAGATACCGCCTTTCGGCACTTAAGTACCGTAGTGAAGTAGTTCTACTTAGTTACTATACATCTCTGAATATATAATATATATACAGGGCTTTTTTTCTCAGAGAATAGGTGCAGGAACTCCTCCCTTCTGAGTGACCCCTTGACTCCGTCCCCTACCCACCCCTGAGCACCGTTCCTTGGTTTCACCTCCAACCCACCTCCCAGTACAACCCCTTTTAGAGAATTAGCAATAACAAGAAAGGCAATATAATAGATCTAGAAACAATGGACACCCCAGCGGTAATAGATCCACCCCTGCAACAATGGATTTCCAACAGCCAGCATCAATAGACCCTCCAGCAGCCAGCAACATTAGACCCCTCCCTCAACAGTAGATCCCTCCCAGCAATGATTGATGCCCTGCAACATAAGACCCACCCCAGCAACAATAGATACCCCACCAACAAGAACAGACTTCCCCAGCAACAATAGATCCTATGTGCAAATAGATCCCCTCCAGCAATACTTGATTACCCAGTAGCCAGCATCAATAGACCCTCCAGCAGCAAGCAGCAAAGACCTCTCCCTCAACAATAAATCCCTCCCAGAAACAACTGACCCACCAGCAACATAAGACCCACCCCGGTAACAATACATCCCCCATGAGCAACAGAAGACCTCCCCAGCAACTATAGACCCCCATCCTCCGCAAAAATAGATCCCCTCCAGCAACAATAGATTGCCTATCAGCCAGCATAAACAGACCCACCAGCACACCCCAGCTTCTCTTGCCATTACATACATTCAGTTCAGTGCTGGAGGTGCCGGAACTGCGTTCCCCCGCGTTCCCGCTGAAAAAAAGCCCTGTATATATTTTTTTTTTGTAGATCTTGTGTTTATTTGAACTGGAAACAGCAGATACTGCAACCAAATAACTGTGTAAGGTTGAGGTCAGGGCTCTGTGCAGGCCAGTCAAGTTCCTCCACCCCAAACTCGCTCATCCATGTCTTTATGAACCAACATGAATGCACACCACACCAAGCATACCAAGACATTTTGGACAATTTCATGCTCCCAACTTTGTGGGAACAGTTTGGGGATGGCCCCTTCCTGTTCCATCATGACTGCACACCAGTGCACAAAGCAAGATCCATAAAGACATGGATGAGCGAGTTTGGGGTGAAGGAACTTGACTGGTCTGCACAGAGTCCTGACCTCAACCTTATACCGTTTTTTGGTTGCAGTATCTGCTGTTTCCAGTTCCAATAAACATAAGATCTACAAAAACAAACTCGCTCATCCATGTCTTTATGGACCTTGCTCTGTGCACTGGTCCAAATCATTTGTTGGAGGGGGGATTATGGTGTGGGGTTGTACCCAAATCAATCTCATCAATTTTATTTGGGTACAGCGCCGCATGACTGCACAATTGTCATTTAATGCAGTGCCGTGCCGCAAAAAACGACCTGGTCATTAACCACATAACGACCGCCCACCGCAGATATACTGCGGCAGGCAGCCGCTGCTGGGCAAAGTGACGTAGGGGTACGTCACTCGCTCAGCCGTCTTTGGGGGGGGCGAGCGCCCCCCCGATCGTTCGCTGGGGAGCCAGCGCATGTAACCGGTGGCTCCGATGGCCGCCGGTCATTCACGATCTCCCGCGGCCGAGGGAGAAAGACAGACGGCTGTGTTTACATCATTCTCCCTTAGATCATCGCAGAGGCTATGCAATCCTGCTATGTAGGATCGTATGTCTCTGTAATGATCTAACAAGCCACGCCCCCTGACAGTTAGAATCACGCCCCCTAGGGTCACACTTAACCCCTTGATCACCAATAAAGTTAACCCCCTCCCTGCCAGTGTAATTTTTACAGTAACAGAGGATTTGTACAGCACTGATTACTGTAATAATGTCAAGTACTCCCAAAAGTGTCAAAAATGTCAGTCAGGGGTCCGATCTGTCCGCAGCAATGTCGCAGTCCTGCAAAAAATCGCAGATCGCCGCCATTACTAGTAAAAAAAAAAATAATAAAAATGACATAAATCTTTCCCGTAGTTAGTAAACGCAATAACTTTTGCGCAAACCAATCAAAATACGCTTATTGCAATTTTTTTTTTACCAAAAATATGCAGCAGAAAACAAATTGGCTTAAAATGTTAAAAAATTTTGATTTTTAATTTTTTTTTGAGAATTTCATATTAAAAAAATGTGAAAAATATTATTTTTTCAAAATTGTCGCTCTTTTTTTTTGTTTATAGCGCAAAAAATAAAAATCGCACAGGTGATCAAATACCACCAAAAGAAAGCTCTGTTTGTGGGGAAAAAAAGGACATCAATTTCGTTTGGGTACAGCGTCGCACGAATTGTCTGTTAAAGTCACGCAGTGCCGAATCGCAAAATAGGGCCTGGTCTTTGAGCAGCCAAATCCTCCGGGGCTAAAATGGTTAAGGGGGCAAAACCTTCCGGTCCAGAAGTGGTTAATATTTTACCAAAAGAATAATTATTATATTGTTTTTTGTATGCACTAAAACTCATAAAAATGTACATATTGGTGTTGGATAAAATGCTGTGCCTATGTCATGCAACAGAAAAATTGCAGCAACAACCATTTTATTCTCTGGGGCCTCTGCTCAAAAAAATATATATAAATGGGACAGAGGGATGTGGTAATATATCCTGTAGTCTGCACCCATCACCAGCTTCCCCCACCCCACCTTTTTCTTCCCCCCCCCATTTTTTTTTCTGTATTCTCTCTCCCCCCCCCCCCCCCCCCCTTCCTCACGCTTTTTTCGATAATTTGGAAAATTTTGGAAAAGGAAAGGAATGGAGTATAGGAAGAGAAGCTACATGAACTCTTCATGGCTAACAATATATTGTGTATACATAACTGCACTCACGGTTATTAAGCATACTGTTGCATTTGTACATGAACAGTGCCATTTGGTCTATACCGTTGATATTGCTTCCTTTTCTCTTTTCTTGCCTTGATCCTTTGTAATGATTATTATGTTCGTAATGGCCCTTTCCATGCCTTCATAAAACTATATTAAAAAAAAAAAAATATATATATATATATATATATATAATGTTTAGGTCCTGTTCACACCTGAGTGTATTTCAGCTCGTAAAACGCTCCTCTCTGAAGTCTCAATACCCCCAACAAGCAAAATCCCATTCATTTCAATGGCCTCTGTTCACATCTGAGCATTTTGTCTCCTGAAGCAAAACGCCTGAAGCTCCAAAAAAATTTCATTTTTGGCAGATTGCAAGCATTTTTGTTAGATGTCAATGCCTGCTTCCAAACACTTGCAAACAACGCCTGAAAAAAAGCCTGAAAAAACCCCCCCCCAAAAAAAACAAAAACGCCTGAAAACGATACGCTCAGGTGTGAATGGAGCCTTAAGGATTCAAATAATTTCCTAGCAAAAAAACAAACAGATTTGTTACATGCATGAGCGAAATGTCAGAATTAACCCAGAGTGGATGTGGTTAACCACTTAAGCCCCCGGAAGATTTTACCCCCTTCCTGACCAGGG